>NC_044031.1:417620744-417925431 GCF_901765095.1 Microcaecilia unicolor
ATCAGCAAGGTGGAAATAAAGGGTAAATCTTCAAGTAGTTTGTGGTGTTTTCCTTGCTTGAGAGTAACTGTTATCTTCCTGATGCTGTCTTGTATACAGGAAACAGAAATCATATATTTTTTATGTATGATGTAAAGACAGAATACATTTGTGTATCTATCTATCCTGTCTCCTTCATCAGCAAATCATCTTATCTTCAGGGAATTACAGCATTGCTGTTAGATGAATCTTTCTTTAAATTGTCTTTTTTTAAAGGTGTTTATAAGTGGATTACATGGCATCTCAGTAGGTTGTGATAGGTTTTAAAGGACTAGTGAAAAGAAGGTTCTAGAGCATAAGTTTGTGAAACCTCCTAGGCCCCTTTTTTCAAATTTTAGCTAAATGAATAATACATGATTGCTAATGTTACATTGGCATATTGTGTATGTGTGCAGATTCCTAGAGATTACAGTGAAATGTGCCCCTTCAAGGATTCAGTACATTTGTTTGCAGATAATAATGTTGCTGTATGGCTTTTTCACTGCCTGGTATCTGCACACACATAATATACAGGTTTAGGCTTCAAAGATTAAAGTGTTGCCCTCTGTGGCTTCTTAGCCAGTTGGACTTGGACCCATTCAGAGGACCTCTGTCTGATTATGAGGAACCAGCTATTATAGCAGTAGGTGGCCTAGAGCCATCCAGGTCATTTTCTACAGATATAAGTTAGATGGATATACTATTTTTGCCAATGTTCATGTCAATATTGAACAGAGGTTCATACTAAAAAAATATTGTTTTTGAACAGCATGTCTGTCTGTCTGTTTCTGTGTCTTTCTTCACTACCTACGGAAACACACAAATCCTGGTACTTTCAAGCCCAGGTTTACAAAACATTACCACCCCACCAAATTCCCTCCCTCTTCCCAAAAATAAAAGTAGGTGTCAGTATGCAAAAACAGCAGACAGTTTTGTGTGAGAGGAAAGCCCCGATAGGCCGTTATTTCTGTTCACAAACTGCATTAGCCCATGTGGATTGTGGAAGCAGTATTCAGGGCTGTTACAACATAGTGGGCATAAACATTTAGTTTTTGTTTTCTAGCGATATAGTTCGCTTCCCTCCCCTACCCCTCGTAATATTATATAGCACATTATTGCCCCGATGAGGTTCAAATGGCTGTCTGCCTAAGCTGACCATTTTGGGTTTTTTTCTCTAGATTTGCAGTGGAGCAAAGTTGGTGGTGCAAAATGTTACCAAAAATGCAGCGGGGCTGTAGATGCCTGTATTTAGCTAAACTCTGCATTTATTGGGTTTTCTCTTATTTTGTAACACAGGATGCAAATCCTTTGCCCCTGTTTTAGAATGTATATGTTTTACTCATCAGTAGAACAGGGCCAGAGCCCTTTGGATATGTGAATAGTTATGCCAGCAGAACACCTCGGAGGTAATGGTAGACAGAGAGGAGGTGGATGCTGCAGATATTTTGATGAACAGTTTTTACGTACAATTAAACTGACATATTATGATAGCTTCATAGGTTCTGATTTCTTACAGGTTCTGATTTTGTAAATGTTTTATTCTTGAGGATATACCATTGTACAGAGCGGTGCTTTTATAACAGGTTGCCCAAGTGGAGAGGCCAAATTGACACCTGTTTTTATGCTATGTTGTAATGACACACAGACACCAATATGTCTATAAAATAGTAGTATAAATCCTGCAAAAATCATAGGTAAAACACTGATACTGAGTTATAAAATGTGTTCTATTGAAACCCCATCATTTCTTCACTAGAGTCTTGTACATTATACTCCATTGCAATCTCTCCAGCCCTCACAACTAGATTTGCTTCATATCCCCTTAATACATCAATTTCGTTTGGAGCGTACGTGTTCTACAATTTTTTCAGTTGTAGCCCCTTCATTGTGGAATAATCTTCCATTATCTTTGTTTTAAACCTAGTTTAAAAACTTACTTTCATGAACGTTATCCTGGGTGAACGATGCCTACTTCATAGTTCGATTTGGCTGGAACACAGATGATCCTCTGCATGTTTATTGTACTTTGTATTCCTTTTTGACAACTTTCTTGGATTTTGTAACTTCTCTCTTTTAAATGATTTTATTGTAAACCTCTCAGATGGCACCGTTAATGGGCAGTATATAAAATGAAAAATAAACTTGGAAACCTGTGTACTTAGCTGCTCGAAAGAAAGGAGCTATATGCATGTAAATCGTGACTCCATCTCTGCACTTTATCTACACCCAAATCACGTAATGTGTGCATTCTTATATGTACTTTTAAACATGGGTAATTTTATTAGTGGCGTTTTACACATGTATACTGGCATATATGCACAAAAAAACTTTTATAAAATTAGGGCTAGATTCTGTATATGGTGCCTGAAAAATCCACACGGTAAAATATTTACGCCTAGGGGTATTCTTTAATGTATGCCTAAATTTCCATGCGGTATATAGAATATACTGAGCGCCTCTTCACGTGACCAAATTTGGTCGCATTCATTTTGACCATACTTGGTGTAAATCCCGATGCTTAAATTAGACTCAGAGTGGGTTTATTCTATCATAAGGTGCATAGATTTTTGATTTTTTATAAAATTAGGGCTAGATTCTATATATGGTGCCTGAAAAATCCACATGGTAATATATTTATGCCTAGGGGTATTCTTTAATGTACGCCTAAATTTCCATGCGGTATATAGAATACACTGAGCGCCTCTCCACGTGACCAAATTTGGTCGCATTTATTTTGACCATGTTTTACTTGGTGTAAATCCCGATGCTTAAATTAGACGCAGAGTGGGTTTATTCTATCATAAGGTGCATAGATTTTTGAAATGCCCATGACCCGCCCATATCCATGCCCCCTTTTCAAATATGTGACTTAATTTATGCACATCACATTACAGAAAGTGCTTATCGAGTTGTGCATGTAAATCTTAAATGCCAATTAGTGCTGATAATTAACATCCAATTAATAGTGCTGATTAGCTAGTTAACCAATTAAGTTACGCACATTGTTGTGGAATACACTTCAATTTCCACATGGAATTTAAGGCACGATATATAGAATTTGGGGGATACTGGATAAATATCATCACTATCCCCCAGATTCTGTATAGGTTCACACAAAGTTGGTTGCCGGTATCCACACACAACTCAGTTGACTAATGGATGATAACAAGCACCAGTTAGGCACTTAATTTGTGTGAACAAGCATTTAATTGGAGTTGCATGCAGATCTCCTCTGTGTGCTATTCTATAAAACGACGCTTAACTTTTCTTGTGTGCAGCCCAAAAGGGGGCATGGCCATGGGAGGGGCCTGGGTGGGTCATGAGTGTTCTCAAAAGTTAGGTGCCATGTTCGCGCCATATGCCTGGTAGAACCAGGTATAAGTCCGGAGGCCAAAGTTAGGTGTGTCCTGTGCACTATGCTGGTATTCTATAAAGGCCAAGCACCCTTAATAGAAAATGGGCTTCATGTGGATCTTCCTGGCACCTAACCTTCAGTGCCATAATACAGAATCCAGCCCATAGCTTCTGGCCGCAAACATTCTCCGTCTATGTTCAGTGCTGTTGCCTATTCGAGGACTGAACTTGGACAAACCTGATATAAAATGTCAGATCTTAGCTAAGATGGATTTTGTTGTTTTTGTTATTTGTGCTGTCCTTTCTTATGTAGATCTTCATGCAAGATCCCTCACTCAGGTCACATCCAGCACTCCTCTATGTGTCTAACCATAAACCTTTAGAATGTAAAATGATTTTACCCTGTTGGGCAGACTGGATGGACCGTACAGGTCTTTATCTGCCGTCATTTACTATGTTACTGTATACGTTACTACCATTACTACTACTATCTGTCATTGCTACTAGACGTACACAGTGCTGTACACTTGAACATGAAGAGACAGTCCCTGCTCAACAGAGCTTACAATCAAATCGGGACAGACAAACAGGACAAATAAGGGATAAGGGAATTACTTAAAGTGGGAATGATAAAAGAGACGTGAATAGGGGTTAGAAGTTAATCTAAACAATTATCAATACTAGCATAGCTCGTTGCTGGAAGATCCTACCTCCCAAGTCCCCTGCATGGCCTGCCAGACAAACCAGGTTGTTTGAGTTGTGAGGGTTTTGTAGTTCATTACTGTGCTTACAGCCTGCTGAATAGACCCAGCTGGTGCTTAACTGTGGTAGCAGGCTACCAGGTAGACCTGGCATTCCCACTAGGGCTTCTGATATGCCCATTTACTCATACTGTTCTTTATTCTAGCAACCTCAGGAATCATTCCAGCAGGAAATACTGAAACATACGTGCCACTAGGTTGTGCTTCTGTTGTCTTTTCACTTTGTGGTGAATACAGATCCTCTGTTCTTTTCCCAAGCCCGCTTAAAGTGTGTTACTGTTTTGACCTCCATGTGCTCTGGAACAGCATTCAGGCATCGAGTCCCCTTTCTGTGAAAAAAAAAAGTGTTTTTATTATTAGTATTAATAATAATAAAACTATGTAAGTTAGCGTTCGGCTGTCTGGGGTGTTTTAGCATCTTCCTTTTGGTTACTGTGTTTTTAGCTTGATGTCATTACAGCTGTATCCCCTGCCACAGCCTGAATTATTCTAAAATAACGATGGTCTTAGTGGTGACCCAGGTAACACAAACCCCCAACGCCAGCTCAGTGCCACCTGTCTTCTAAAATGAAAGTGTGGCATGAAATTGGTAGTCATTACCAATTTCACTGATACCGCTGAACTTCTCTCGCAAACACACACACAGCTTCAACTGAGATGCAACAAACCCGCACCTATTATTAATTTAATTTACAATGTCCATTTATTAGACTGCTACCTAAAGGCTTTTGGCTATATACAGAAAAGAGTATAACCTAGACATATTTCATATAAACATATCATTCCTCAGAAAAATATAATAGAAACTTGCACCATAGACCCTACCTTTTTCCTGTCACATGATATTCGTAAAAAACAAAACAATTACTCTATACACATTATCATATAAACATAATAATATCATATCAATCAAACTACTCCTATTAAACTACCGTATTTTTCGGACTATAAGACGCACCGGACCATAAGACGCACCTAGGTTTTAGAGGAGGGAAATAGGAAAAAAAAATTTTTCCTTTTTCCCTCCTCTAAAACCTAGTTGCTCCGGTGCGTCTTGTCCGAGTTTTGGATCGCCCTCCCCTACTTACGTGACGCGATGTTCCCTGGTGGTCTAGTGACGTCGGGGCAGGAAAGAGCCCCCTCTTTCCTGCCCAGCGCGCTGCTCTCCGTGCTCCTGACTGCTTCCTGACGGTCTCGGCGAGATTCAAAATGGCCGCCGAGATTCTTGGCGGCCATTTTGAATCTCGCCGAGACCGTCAGGAAGCAGTCAGGAGCACGGAGAGCAGCGCGCTGGGCAGGAAAGAGGGGGCTCTTTCCTGCCCCGACGTCACTAGACCACCAGGGAACATCGCGTCACGTAAGTAGGGGAGGGCGATCCAAAACTCGCTACCTTCGGACTATAAGACGCACCCCCCATTTTCCTCCCAAATTTTGGGGGAAAAAAGTGCGTCTTATAGTCCTAAAAATACGGTATATTCAGTACTTCTAGTTCTAGATATTTATAAATTGTAAATTTAGGTGTTTATTTTCCAGTTAATTAAGGATTTTTTGCGAGTCCAAAATAAGTCAGGGGGTCTTTTACTAAAGATTAGCTTTAGTTATCTATAGCAGGGCCCATTTTTTCCCTGTGGGCTTTGCTGCAGATAACTTGACTTAATCTTTAGTAAAAGACGACCTCAGTGTTTTCATATCACACTGGGTACTATTGATGGGTACCTTTCCCAGTGGAATCAAACATGTGTGTTTATAATATGTAAACTGCTTTGATTGTAACCACAGAAAGGTGGTATGTCAAATCCCATCCCCTTTCCATTCCCTTTCCTCTTTGTGTCACATAGGGGTCCTCAGCAAAGAAAAGGGACCAAACTAAGCAGAGGATACAATCCAAGCCAGGGCGGGTGAGAGAGTACTAGGGGAAGTGGTGTTTTCTGGGGTTTACTGTTTTGTCTCAGGGATGTTTTATCAGTTAAACCCTAATTATATTTCTGTAATTGCCTGACCTATAAACTCCAGACTCTGCATCGTAGCTGATAACTACATTATACCTTTTTTCTGTACTCATCTGTTTACCTGCTGAAAAGAGTACAGGAGTAGCTTTCTAAAGGTAGAGTGTTTCTCTTGTAGTCTGGCTTCCTTGGGAAGAATAGTCCAGAGTTTTGGAACTATTACAAAGTAACTCTGGTCTTCTGATTGTCATGACTCCCACCCGTACTCACTGTTCTTTAATTAAACACTCCATTATAAGTCACTTTAGTTTCTTTAATCCATAGATATACACAGTACAATACATATAACCCAAAGTACCCCCTGTATTCCAAGTAATCCCTTCTGATTGTCAGCCAGGGTCAGGACCTGGAGTCGGCTCTAGTGACCGTAGTGGGGTCAGGCTGCCCTGAAATTATACACATTTGCTACAGAGATGCTTTTTAGTGTGAGTGGCAGGGTCAGGCTTTAGTGGTAAAGCAGAGGTGTGTGCAGCGTCAGCTGAATTTATACACACGCGTGTGCACACATACAGACACATACATCACATACAGAGCCATATATTCATATCCTTCCTCTCTCATTCACACAGGCACAGCAACACAAGCAGCCTCCTCTGAAGTACACACTCACACTCAGAAACTCTGTCTCACTTAGGCACATACACGGGCTTCTTCCTCTCTCATACATAGAAGCACACTAAGCCTTTCTCTCATACATATGGATACATGTGGAGGGGCATAATCGAAAGGGTGCCCAAGTTTTCCTGAGAATGTCCTCGCAGGACGTCCCGGTGAAGGGGCAGGGAAACCCGTATTATCGAAACAAGATGGGCGCACATCTTTTCATTTCGATAATACAGTCGGGGACGCCCAAATCTTGACATTTAGGTCGTCCCTAGAGATGGTCGTCCTTATACTTGGTTGTTTCTGATTTTCGGCGATAATGGAAACTAAGGACCCCATCTCAGAAACGACCAAATGCAAGCCCTTTGGTCGTGGGAGGAGCCAGAATTCGTAGTGCACTGGTCCCCCTGACATGCCAGGACACCAACTGGGCACCCTAGGGGGCACTGCAGTGGACTTCAGAAAAAGCTCCCAGGTACATAGCTCCCTTACCTTGTGTGCTGATCCCCCCAAAACCCTCCCAAAACCACTCCCAACAACTGTACACCACTACCATAGCCCTTACGGGTGAAGGGGGGCACCTAGATGTGGGTACAGTGGGTTTCTGGTGGGTTTTGAAGGGCTCACATTTACCACCACAAGTGTAACAGGTAGGGGGGATAGGCCTGGGTCCGCCTGCCTGAAGTGCACTGCACCCACTAAAACTGCTCCAGGGACATGCATACTGCTATCAGGGAGCTAGGTATGATATTTGAGGCTGGCATAGATGCTGGAAAAATATTTTTAAAATTTCTTTTTGAGGGTGGGAGGGGTTTAGTGACCACTGGGGGAGTAAGAAGAGGTCATCCCTGATTCCTCCGTGGTCATCTGGTCTGTTCGGACACCTTTTTGTGGCTTGGTCGTAAGAAAAACAGGACCAGGTAAAGTCATCCAAGTGTTCGTCAGGGACGCCATTTTTTTCCATTATGGGTCGAGGACGCTCATGTGTTAGGCACGGCCAAGTCCCGCCTTCACTATGCCTCCGACACGCCCCCAGGAACTTTGGTTGTCCCTGTGATGGAAAGCAGTTAGGGACGCCCAAAATTGGCTTTCGATTATGCCGATTTGGGCGACCCTGTGAGAAGGACGCCCATCTTGCGATTTGTGTCGAAAGATGCATCCTTCTCTTTCAAAAATAAGCCTGATAGTCATGCATGAACAACCGTCATATCTCACTTACGCAGACACATACAACACACAGTGTAAGGACGAAAGCAAGAAAAAAGGTACCAGATTTGTCCACTTACTAATGTGAATTATCTTATAATGACCACCCAAAGTTTATACAGTTCACGAAAGGCTTATTGTGGCCAAATAGCACAGTGGTTAACATATATAGTGAGGCGTGATACTTTCAATTTCACACAAGCAGTTACCTTGTTATGAGATATATTTCTTTAGGAAAAAATTATAATGTATTATTCTCTCAGTTAGACTTGAATTTTATGGCAGACTGAATGAATCTCTTAACTAACCCCAGAGCTAAAGGAGTAAAATAACCAATAGCCTTATGTAACTTAGGAGGTTTTCTCTCATTCATTCAGGTCAACTGTTCAGAGGCCAGGTCTCCAGTCGGGCTGCGGAAGACGGCTTGGCGGCTGGCAAGACTCCTGGCAGGGAATATTTATGACACCAAACTTCTAGCTGTTGTAACTCAGTCCCTGGGACCTTGAGTGGGCACAGCTGAGAATGGAGCTCATATGACTGACATGCAGAAGGGGTAGAAGTGCATCCATGTCTCAGGTAGATAGCATACCAACAGAAACCTTTAAGGGTGGAAATATTTTAGGGTACAACCCTCTTGTTTTACTTTTAAGCTCTTCCAATAAATATTTTCAAGGCTTATTGTTTCTGTATGCAAATATTCAGCTTATGGAAGTGGTCACTCTGACTATACCTAAGCTTACTGGTACTGAATGGTTAAGTCAGAAATGATCCAGTCAGGTTCAAGGCAGAGCTAGGTAATGAGTGGCAGAGGTGCGGGAGGAAACCTGTTTACTGGTTCAGGCTCCATGTTGGTTAAAACAAGGTTTCTTTTTCAAAGTTTCCAAAGCTGGTAAAACTGTAGATAGTTATGTTTTCACAGGCCCAGCAGTTTTAAAACAAAGCACAGCTCTTCTTTTACAGCAATATAAGTTCAGATATCTTTGCCGTCAAAAATTCAGTTTTCTTTGGTTCAAACTTCATTTAAGATTGCCTAGGCCTGCAGCAGCCTCCCTCTCTTACACACACAGACACACACACTCCAAAAATAGAGCTATCACAGGGGGTTGTTAAGAAGGAGGGGCTACCACTCAGGGTGTCAAGCTGGGTGTGTGTGTGTGTGTGTGGGGGGGGGTTTGAATCACTCTTCACATCTGCAAACAGGGGAGAGGAGGTGCTGAAAATAACCCTTGCCTGGGGCACCCTTTCATCCACTGACTGTCCTGCATGGAATTGCACATAGATGTATATGGTAAAAAGTCACAGAGACACACAGACAGACCCTAACCCTACATCCATCCATTATCTAGTGATATAATCATCATAATAATGAGACAATGGAAAAGAACATTGATGATCTAGTTCTTCCCTTAATGTTTCCTGGAACAGGCCTGCTGATCACATGTTTTGTTTGTTTGCCTTGTTCTCTCATTTCACTGATTAGCTTTTTTCTTTTCTTTCACATTCCAGCCGCTGTAGCCCTAAGCACTTTTTATTTTTTCCTTCTTTGTGCAGTCTGGAATTCAAACCTTTGTTTTGGAGAAAACAGAAATTGCGGGACTTATAATTTGGAGCGGGGAGTGGGAAGCAGAGGTACACAATTTGTGGTTCCTGTGGACTCCAGTCTTCTGGAGGTTTCAGGCAATCCCTGTCGAGTACATATGACATATGTGCTTGCTGTTGTATGCATATTAGCTATCTTATGGGGTAGCTGACAAAACCACACGGACTAGAAGTTGCCCATCCTTGGAGGGAGGGGAGGGTCGGTCAGCGTGTCCATCTTTAGGGTGAATGTCTGATGTGCAGTCAATTGTACCTGCACAAATAGAACTCGGGGAGTGGGGGGACACACACCGTTCTATAAAGAACGCCAAGATGGAGTGTGCTAAGTCCTAATTCTATAATGGCATCTGGGCGCCCAGGCTCTGTTATGGAATACTAGCGTAAATCAGTGTTTATACGCCAACATTTAAGCACGCCCACTTACGCCATGTCAATAGCAAGTGTAAATGTGCAGCCTATTGCAGCACTTTAGCACATAAATTATTGTATTCTGCAAGTCGCGCATGTCAATGTGGTACCTACTCATGCCTTACCCATGCTTCTTCCCCTGTGCATTTACACGCTATTTAAGTTGCACATTAAGGTGTAGACTCTGTATATATGGCGCTTGAAAAATCCATATGTAAAAAAATACGCCTAGGTATATTCTGTAATGTACACATAAATTTTATAGAATCGGCTTAAATTTCCGCACGGTGTATAGAATAGTTGAGTGCCTCTCCACGTCCATTTAGACTACATTTTACTTGGTTTAAATCCCAACACCTAAATTAAGCGCAGAGCGGGTGTATTCTATAATAATGCGCATAAATGATAAATTATAGAAACACCCATGCCCCGCCCATGACTACGCCTCGCTTTGTAACCACGTGACTTAGAATTTAGGTGCACCACATTATACAATACACTTAGCGAGTTGTGCATGTAAATCTCAATACTAATTAGTGCTGATAATTGCTTGTTAACATCCAGTTAACAGCGCTGATTAGCTAGTTAATTAAATTACTTGCATTTTTATAGAATAAGCTTTGATATCCGCATGGAAATCAAGGCACACTATATAGAATTTGGGGATAAAGTTATAGGATCCTACTTAGCGCCCTATTAGCACTTAACTGCAACAGTTCCGTTGTGTAAATGGTGTTTTATTTTTTGGCACCCAGTTTATGGAATGGTCTGCCTTCAGAAATTAGATTGGAATTATCTTACACACAATTTAAGATTAAATTGAAGACCCATTTTTTTCCAGGAAGCTTTTGGAGTACTGGTGGTGGTGGATGATGGAGATGAGCGGCATCAATATTTTGCTGTTCTGTTTCTATTTGTTATATTGAATGATTGATCTTGAAATGTTTGTTCTGTCCTATATTTTATTGGAGTTCTTTTCCTATTTTATTTTGTATTGATTAGTATTGTAAATCGTTTAGATTTGGCTTTGCACCAGATTGGCGATCCAGCAAATTTTAAATAAACATAAATTTGTGTGCACAAATTAATTGATTAATGAGTCAATCAGCAACCTATAATTGGCTGCTAACAACCAATTATTGGCATTAATTGGCATTTACATGTGCACTGTAATTTATAATGATGTGCATAGAAATTCTGTAGTGTGTACATTCAAGGGGGCATGGCCAGGGGCATTCCGTGGGGCATTCCCAGAATTTACACACATTGTAGGGGAGACCCAATTGGCATCTAGCTTAGGCGCTGGCATTTACAATTGCTTTAAGCAGGCGTAATTGCCGGTGCCTTAGGTTCCATTTATGCGCTTAATCGCTATTCTATAAAGCAGTGTTTCCCAAGTTCAGTCCTGGAGTACCCCTTGCCAGTACAATGCTGAAAATTTTAAGCACCGAGTGCTATTGTATAAACAATCTGCCACCCCTCCCTTATAGCAGTGCTTCTGAAGTGCAGTCCTGGAGTACCCCTTGCCAGTCAGGTTTTCAGGATATCCACAATGAATATGCATGAAAGAGATTTGCATGTAATGGATGCAGTATATGCAAATCATGTTCATGCATATTCATTGTGGATATCCTGAAAACCTGACTGGCAAGGGGTACTCCAGGACTGCACTTCAGAAGCACTGCTATAAGGGAGGGGGTGGCAGATTGTTTATGCAATAGCACTCGGTGCTTAAATTTTTCAGCACCGATTTCTCAATGCCCTTTATAGAATCTAGTCCTTGGTGTCTAACTTTAGGCAAGCTGTTATAGAATGAGGATGAGGGTGTGTTGGGCTGAAAGATGGCTGGATGAGTTCACTGCTGCTACTACTACTACTTAACATTTCTAGAGCGCTACTAGGGTTACGCAGCGCTGTACAGATTAACAAAAAAGGACAGTCCCTGCTCCAAGGAGCTTACAATCTAATGGGTGAAATGTCAAGTAGGGACAGTCTAGATTTCCTGAATAGAGGTATGATGGTTAGGTGCCAAAGGCGACATTGAAGAGGTGGGCTTTGAGCAAGGCTTTGAAGATGGGCAGGGAGGGGGCCTGGCGTATGGGCTCAGGGAGTTTATTACAGGCATGGGGTGAGGCGAGGCAGAAAGGGCGGAGCCTGGAGTTGGCGGTGGTGGAGAAGGGTACTGACAGGAGGGATTTGTCTTGAGAACGGAGGTTACGGGTAGGAATGTAAGGGGAGATGAGGGTAGAGAGGTAGGGAGGGGCTGTAGATCGAGTGCATTTGTAGGTTAAAAGGAGAAGCTTAAACTGTATGCGGTACCTGATTGGAAGCCAGTGAAGTGACTTGAGGAGAGGGGTGATATGAATGTACCGGTTCAGGCGGAAGATGAGACGTGCAGCAGAGTTTTGAATGGACTGAAGAGGGGATAGATGGCAAAGTGGGAGGCCAGTGAGGGTTAGGTTGCAGTAGTCAAGGCGAGAGGTAATGAGAGAGTGGATGAGAGTTCGGGTGGTGTGCTCAGACAGGAAGGGGCGAATTTTGCTGATGTTATAGAGGAAGAAGCGACAGGTCTTGGCTATCTGCTGGATATGCGCAGAGAAGGAGAGGGAGGAGCCAAAGATTACCCCGAGGTTGCGGGCAGATGAGACGGGGATGATGAGGGTGTTATCAACAGAGATAGAGAGTGGAGGGAGAGGAGAAGTGGGTTTGGGAGGGAAGACAATAAGCTCGGTCTTGGCTATGTTCAGTTTCAAGTGGCAGTTGGACATCCAGGTCATAATGTCGGCTAAGCAGGCCGATACTTTAGCCTGGGTTTCTGCACTGCTGTTGACTGCTGTCTCCACAAGGCTCTCTACAGCAGAATTAGGGGAGTCTGGTGATAGGGTGCAGTGTGAATGAAGCTGGAGAAGGCAAGATGATGGCATGCAGAGGGGCTTTGCTTTTGGATGTTTGCATTTTGTTGTGGTTTAATAAGCTACAGCACTTGGTGGAGTAGTAGAAGTTAACTCACCAGCCCATGGACTGTGAGGACAAGTTGCATCCCTCCCTTTCTTTATAATAATATTAATAATAATAATTATCATCATTATCATCCAGTGGGTTTGATTAGGAGGCCTTGCTGGAAAATGTGTTTGTCCCGGAGCAATGGTGGCACAATAGACTGTGGGAAATAATAATAATTTATTGGCCAGTTGTCATCCATTTTGGCTTCTTCAGCCTTGAAGGGACGAGAACATGCATAATACTCGGTTGGGCCTGCTGTTGTGTGTCATGGAATTTATACAACATAGCTAAGTGTTACAAGAATGTCCAGTGAGCAACTTGCTGCACAGAGAGGAGAGTGTCTGGGACATCCTGTAAGGAGAGATTACAACAGATTTTGAACCCACTTGAAGAGAATATCAGGCAGTATCATGTAGATTCCACAGACTATTCATTGCGTATATGTAACCCAGGTCTAACTCAGTTCTATCTCCGGACCCGGGTACATAAACATACACTCCCCTCATTCAGACCCGCTCACCGCACTCAGGTCCTCAGTCACCTCCAATCGAGCTGGGTGTGGGTATATGGTCTGGAATAGTGATCCAGGGGTTTGGGAAACGCTTTTTCCAGTCAGGGTTCCTCTCAGCTCTCCAGTCCAGGAACCATGCTGCACTCGGTGGCTTAAACAGTAACTCAACTTTTATTGAAACTTGCTGCAACAAGCAGGTGAAACTTCAATTTATCTTCAATCAGTCAAATAAAACCTTTCAAATAAATTAATTCCAGGTTTCTGTTGTCCCCTGAGGGAACCTGTTTACCACTGTCCTTTTTGAGGGGGGGGGGGGGGGTATTTACAAAGCTAGTCACAATATTTACAGGCACCACTGTCCATGCCTATTCTGGAAGACACTTATCATGCCTGGGTTTTATTAGTTCTTCCCCTGACTCCACATCCACTAGGGATGAGCCTTTTTGGCTGTCCTTCTGCCACGAGTACACCTCACAGGGCTGCACCTCGGCCTTGAGCAGGCACTTTCCTGCCCTGAACCCTCCTTGCGGGCCGGACTCCCCAATCTTTCCAAAATTCTCCTTCCCCGAAATCAGGACCAGGAAGTTGCATCAGAGGGAAAGCTCAGAGCCAGTGTGAACAAGAATGAGTTTGCTGCTCGCTGCTGGCGAACAGCTAAAGGATTTAAGGGTACCGGGGACAGGGGTTGGGGGAGCGGAGTTATGTGACCCCCTCTGAGCTTAGGCCCACCCAAAATTGGGTGTTTGGCAGTGCCCTTGCTTCCAATGTTCAAGCAAGCACCTCCTTTTCTCAGGGTGAAACTTCAGGACATGATAAAACAGAAAGAGTGCCACAACTGTAGTAAAACCATGGCAGAAAAATGGAAGCTTCTTGGCATATATGGTTGATATCTATTATAACAGCCCTCTCTTGGAGGCACAGCTAGCCAATAAGGTATAAGGATTACCACAATGAATATGCATGAGACAAATCGGCATGTGTTATTTCATGCAAGTCTCTCATACATGTTCAGAGCAGTAATCCTGAAATCATGACTGACTAGGAGAGGGTCAAGATGCATTAGCTTACAGAATACTGTTTTAATTCGGTGGGGGCACATAATACAAGCACTCATTTCTGCTCTGGTCTTGCCTCCTTTTTTTTTTGCCTTCTCCTTTGTTATTGGCTAGAATTGCCATGTGCTCATTGCCTTTTCTTTAAGCCCCTCCTGTGCTTCTGATACTCAATAATAGTGAGTGCTTTAAGTTCAGCTGTGCAAGAAAGAAGAGGAATCGGATGTATGCTTCTTTGCTCACATGTTGAACACAAAGCGCCTGCACACTCTGTGAGCCTGCGGTGTTTTTCTGCAGGCCCCAGTCATGCCTCGCTCCCTTTTCCCCATGTTGTTTCCTTTGAAACTGCCACACAGGTTGGATGCCCACTTTGGGCCAGGAGCAATTTGATATGTGTAGATTCTTTGTTTTTTTTTAATTTTAAGAACATTTCAATACATTTTACAAGAAAACTCTTGAACAGAAAAGAACAATATCACACAATAAAGGGTTTCATAAATATAAAGATGTAAAAAAAAAAAGAAAATACTATATAATATTTCAATCCCCTTTATATAATCCAAAGGAAACAATTATAATTAGTTAAATATTCAAAATAAGTGATAATTGTACCTCAAGTCCACATAGTGTAAGGAGGCAAGGCACAATTCAAAGAAATCAACCATATTCTTAACTGTTCTTGTTGCCACTAGCTGTTGAGCCCGTGAAAACGGGCTACTTTTGGAATGGGGGGGTTTCCGAGCCCCCCCCCCCCCCGGAGTCGCTGCTGCCGCCCCTCCAGCCGGCCCGAGCAGCACTGTAAACTTACATCAGCACGCAGCAGCAGGCACATCAGCAAAGCTGCCGTCGGGGCGGGCTTCCTTCTCTGCCTGTGTCCCACCCTCGTGTGACGTAACGTCGGTGAGGGCGGGACAAAGGCAGAGAAGGAAGCCCGACGACAGCTTTGCTGATGTGCCTGCTGTTGCGTGCTGATGTAAGTTCACAGTGCTCGGGCCAGATGGAGGGGCGGCGGCGACTCCGGGGGAGGGGGGGAGGGGGAGCGGTTCCGACGTCTGCAGCATGCCAGTAGAGACTTCCCTCTCTGTCCCGCCCCCATCATCACGTATTGAAGCGGGGCGGGGCAGAGAGGGAAGTCTCTACTGCGCATTTGCGAGTGAGTACAGTCACTCGCCGTTTATATGTTTGATTGTTAATTGAACAGTCTCCAGCAAACCACCTTGATTTTGCTAAGAGCCCCTGGGTAATGTTAAAGTATCTGCTTGGCACCCTCTGTTCCTGCTTCATGACACAGAGTTAAAGCCACTAGGGATGTCACCTGGCTCCCCATGCCACTCCAGTCCTGGGTTTTCCCTCTATGCCTATATGGCTTTGTAGTCTTGCCTTTCTCTAGACCTAATCTTGTGCCATTGAAGGGCATTAAGGCAGCAGCATCAGGAGGGGATCGAGGTTTGCAGCAAATCTCTTCTCTTTAACTTGTTCTCCTTGAATCGCTACCACAGAACAATTGTCAAGATGCAGCCCAAGAAGTGAGACCACAAATGCCTCCCACCCCGCCCTGGCCACCTCATGGGGGGGCCTGTCCTCTTGTTAATGCTTATTTTACCTGTCCGAGCACTGAGCATGCTAGGCATTTGGTATGTATCTGAAATTTTTAACATAAATTCTGAATCCCTTCTTCCTCTGCTCTCTCAGTATTGCAGCAGGCTCTGGCGTTAGCTCTACAGTACTGTCACTGTATCTACTGTGGAGGCAGTAAAAATGAGCCCTAATCAATCTTTCAGGGAGAAGCAATGAGCATTAGAAGGCCACTATCCTGTGACTAAACACACCCCTTTTATGGAGTGTTGGTGCTAATAAAGGACAGCTTATTACTGAGGCAGAGACCAAAGCTTGGGTGAGGTCAAGCATGACTGGCAGTCATCAGTCATTCTTAATGGTACTTTTTTCCGTGCTTTCTAAGGGATTCTGAGCAGAGTGCAAATCATCTGGGGTCATCTGTAGTTCATGTACCCACAGATGGGAAGGTTTGAAAGACTTTAGTTTAAACTTGTATTTTTTTGTAGTAGGTTAGAAAACAACCCCCCCCCCCCCCCTCCAAAGCACACCGAGTTTGTGAAGATAGAGAATTTCATCCTAACACCTTAATAGGTGTTTTTACACAGTTCGAATGATTTTGTCCTACAGAAGACTACATATGCATTTCTCTTCTTTTTCTGATGTCTTGTCTGCTTTAATTATTACCTTGGATGCTTATGGGTGACTACAGAGAGAGCTTAGCAGGATTTCTATCCCTTCTTAAATTTCGCAGAGTGAAACTCAGCCAGTCCCTGACAGATGTCTGTTCCTCACCTTCAGGATTATTTTATAAATCCTTTTTTGATGAGCGGAAGTGTCAAATCAAGGACAGGTCATAAAGTAAAAGTAGAAAACCTTTTATGGGGAGACCTTGGCAACGCCGGAACATTCTGTGCCCAATCTGAGTTCTTTCGGGGGGGGGGGGGGGGGGGGGGAAAGAATAATGGGATTTCGTCAAGAAGAAGGCAGAAGTTTCAAACACCAGTTCCTTTGCATATGTGTCTATTTTGTTGTTACAGACTGTCTTCCCGTTCCGCCTATCCAACCTCTCTGCCACACACTGTACTGGACTCTGCTGTACACAGTTCAGCCTAGACTTTTCTGTTTTGCAAATATTTCATTGGAAATGTAAGACAAAAAAAGCATGAATCTGTTCATAGCTATGTGTGTCTTGTTATTCTGGTTTTGTTTTTTATATATTGTAATGCTGTTTCTTTTCCATATCTGTCCTCCTCTCTCATCCGGGAAAAGTTTTCTTTTCTCAGGCCTACAGTAAATATGGCAAGGTGCTTCATTGTTGCTTGAATGGCTTCTGATAGTGAAACTAGACTGCCTATGTGCAACACCCATCGATTTGTTTTTGGTTTGGAATTGGAAATTTATCAAAACATCATCTCCCAAAAGAAATTCCAGAGTAATTCAGTGTAGATAGTGCTGTGCCCATCTGGAGCCCAGGGAGGTTATCTGAGATGCTTCCTCAGGACTTTGCCCTCAGTCTGCAATAACTGATGTAAGCAGAAAGCAGACCATCTGGGTGTTTTTCCTGTCAGCACATATGTAAGCTTGTTGCCTTGCACAGAGAATCCTGAAAATGGACCATGAAGGGAGGGAAACACATGCCTGTTGTTTTTTTTCAAACCTTAAGTTTCAGTGCCTGGATGTGGGGGTGTTGCCCAGAGTGAGGGAGGAGAGGCAGGAGCATGATTCACACAGATTTTAGTCAGGACCTTAAGGCCTGCACACATGGCTTACACAAACTAAGATAGCATCAGAAAGAGCGGCTGCTGCATGCAGGTATGAACAGCTACGATGTGCTGTAAGTCAGAATCCATGCCTCCGACATCTAACGTCAACATCCACACAAAGAGTATACAGTGCCAGGGTTCTTGTATGCCTGCACAGCTGTTGGTGGTGGTGATGTGGTGAAATTTCTTTCTGCTTTTTTTTAAAGCTTTAATAGACAAAATATTAAACAACATATAACATCCAGAGAAGGGAGTTACTTGATTCCGTGAAAACTCATGAACAATATTTAGTCAAGAAAGGGATTCATGACCTGTGAAGGGCCCACATTGAAGGGATTTTCACTATAAATATCTGCAGGACGTAGTGGCCTCTGCGCATTAATCTTCAAACTGTTTGCAAAGGTCCATAATGACAAAATAGTCTTTTAAAGGGTTCCCTGCACATCTTCTTTAGATTGTATTTTTTCTACCCTGTCTTTAGGCCTTTATGACTTGCCCATTCCAGGGAAACCAAAGTATTAACAATGGAGGACATTGGAAGCCAGAATTTGCATAGGTTGTCCAAGTCTAGATGGACAACGTTGGCAAGGTCTTAAAAAAAAAAAAAAAAGCATACTTTTATGAAAAACTGCTTAAAACAAAGAGCAGCATTGCTCAGAGCTTTGTACAGGTAAGTATTTTATTTATTAGAATTTACTTACTGCTGTTTTGAAGAAGTTCCCTCAAGGTGGTGTACAGCAAGAATAAGCTGGACATAGGCAATAAACAATTACAGCATTAAATTTTTCAAATAATACACATTATGGCATAATATTCTACATTACAATGTCAACACAATACACATTAAAACATTGTAATAGTATAGAAGTGGAACATACAGATAAGCTAGACAAACAGGAGTTAGAAAATAAGGGTAACTAATTTAAGGAAAAATTGCACATGGAGTCAGAAAAAGTGTGTGAAAATGGTGTCAATCCTTGCTGGTGTGACTAGCTAGTTAGTTTATCTTGGAAGAAGAGCCAAGCTTTCATGATATCAGCACTTACATAGGTAAAATATAGATTTTGCTGTCTATGTGTGTAAGAACACATGCAGATGGTGGATTTTGCAAAAACTGAATATCCTGATGGAACCAATTAAAGAGCCATATTCCAACAGTGAAATCTTTTGCATTTTCTGGTGTTTTTTTTTTTATCACTAGAGATGAGGTTTAATTCCCTCCCCTTAATCACAGCCCCAAAACCGAGGTCCAAACAGCTGACAGTTACTGTATGTGTGACTCGGAGCAGGTAGAAATGCGACATTGACAGTTTTTGAACTATACACATATTTCCTTTGTAAAATAGGGGCTACACAAATAATTCCAGGGCCTGCCCAAACCACAACTACAGGGTGATCTCTTCAAATCTTTGTGCGCTGAAGGGTAAACGTGTAAGCAGTGTTTTGGTTTTTTTTTAATTGCTGCTTACATGTAAATCAGCTTTTTGTGCTTGTAAATGGCATCTAAAATCTCGTCCATTATTTGTATCATTCAGAGACGCCTCAGATCTTACTCTGAATTAGATCTTTAAAAAGGCTTGGTTGTTTGTGATCTTCCAAAAATCAGGAGATGGGAAGTAGGTGATATCCAACATTTGTTTTCCCTTATTTGTTTTGTGCAAGTATAACATGGTATCGTTTCAACTTCCAAAAAATAATGCACATACTTCCAATTTTTGATAAATGGGCATTTTTAAAGTCTTCTTTAACTCTAGAATTGAACTGACTCATTGTCTTTTTGTCAGCAGTCCACTTCAAACCATTTTTCTTTAGTCCATATTCTCTACACATATGACCTTTCTCCTTCTGTGCCCTTTAGGGGAAGACATGTTCGCAAATACCTGAAGTTTGGGTTTGACAAATACTTTGAGAATTCAGTAATTCAGTAGATACTTGTCCCCACAACACTCCGGCAAACATCACTGAAATTTGTGAAACACATAGGTCTCATCTGCATAATTTTTGAATCGTGCAAACCGCTGAGCATCTGAAGATGGCTTTTGGTTTTCCTTAGGTTCACAAAAAAACAATGGGCTGACTCTAACCCACCTGTTTAATAAGCTGAATGAGCTGTCTCGGCATTGCAGCCCGGCAGCCACTAGCGCAGCTTAGTAAACAGGGGGTAAATAGTTCTGTGTCATGAAGCCAAAATTTCTCCACAATGCTGGGTTTAGTAACAAAGATCCGATATTCAGCTTGCAGCGAGCTGCTCTTTTGCTGTCTGCTGCCGGTGTTAAATCCGGATATTCAATGCTGTACCGTTTCTGGCGACTGGCAGTACCTGGGTTTTTTTTAGCCGCTAAAAAGTTAACCGGTTAAGCCTATATTAAGCCGGTTAACTTTTTAACGTTTAAAGATAGGCCTGCTATTTATGCAGCCTGTTTTAACCGCTGAACATAGCCGGTTAAGCGTTGAATATCTGTGCCTAACCGGCTATGTCGTGCAAGATAGCCAGCTAGTGGCTAACCACGGATATTTAGTGGGAGGTAATTGGTTACCTCCCGCTGAATATCCACAGTTAGGTGCCAATATGCTATTTAACCCATCAGTGGCTGTATCTGGCTGGTTAAATAGCTTTGAATATCGGGGGAAAGAGACTTTTATGGATTTCTGTTCTGCAAAGTAATTCCCTAACATTATCTGTATTGAACAGAAGCAAACTTTTGGGACCCTGTTTACTAAGCAGTGTTATAGGCGCGTTAACATTTTTAACGCGCACTAACCATGTACGCAAATTAACCATGTAGGTGCCTACAATATCCCTATAGGCGCCTACATGGTTAATGCGTTTGCTAAAAACACTAACTCACCTTCGTAAACAGGGACTTTGATGTTATTTGGCAAAATATTTTCTACTGTGCAGATGCAATGGGCTACTACTACTATTACTTAGTATTTCTATAGCGCTACTAGATGTGCGCAGCGCTGTACACTTGAACATAAAGAGACAGTCCCTGCTCGACAGAGCTTACAATCTAATTAGGACAGACAAACAGTATTAACTTTGGGATGCACTATTGTTATACCTACAGGGAATGGCCCTTACAATTTTGCTTTCCAAAGAGTTTCCAATAGGTACAGAATAGGAACAACCTGTAGGCGAATCTTGATAGCTTTTTTGTCAGGGTAGTGGGGATTTACACAATGGTAAAGGTGGCATTTGCTATTCCAGTTCAACATTTTCTTTTAAGGGAGAGTATGAAGTACCATTCAGGGGATTAAATTCAGTCTTTTAGACTAGAATTTGGTCTGCTTACGACAGAGGAGCCAGATTTGATTCCCACTGCGGCTCCTTGTTACTCTGGGCAAGTGTCTTAAGCTTCATTGTCCCAGTTACAAAAACTTAGATTGGGAGCCCACTGTGGAAAGGGAGAAATTATCAACTGAAATTGGTACTGCAAGATTTGTAATATTCCACCATTTTGCATTGTGTATTTTTGTGTCTCCCCCTTTTCATTTTACTAAAGAATGGTGTCATAATATATTTTGTTACCGAGATATTCTCAAGTGTGCAGAATGCAATGTGACCTTATTGTTTTTAAGGCTTTCAGTTTACTGTCATTTCGGAGCTGTATTTTAGGGAATCCTATTGCTTTTCCACATTTCAGCTCAACACTATTTTATTGAAAGTGCTTCCTGATTGATTCGGGTAGGTTTCCATATGTTGAGGGTGTAGAGTCATGGGGAAGTTGCTGTAATGTAGGCAAAACATTAATTCCTAGCAGGCATCTATCTGTAAGCATCCATTTCCAGGACTTCACACTTTTATGTCTCAGTTACTGGGCCCAAGTAGTTTCCATTTTAGTGATTTCTTTTTCTGTTCCTAATGTCATGACAGTGTATGTTGTAGTCTGCCCTGTGGTATGACATCATCATTGGTAGTGCATCATGGACGTTTGACTCATTTATTTATTTATTTGTGACATTTATATCTCATTGAAACTGACAGGACTTTATGAGGATAGTATAACATTTTTCAAAATACATGAGGGGGGCCAGGCTGATGATCTAGCAGCAGCAGTATGGTGTAGGAGACCTGCATTTGATTTATTGATTCTAGCTCTTGCTCCTCATGCTCGCTGGAACTGGAGAGGCTGCAGAGGGACCATTCACAACCCTCCTAGAGGGGAGGAATTCTAGAGTGGACAGTAGTCTGCGCTTCTCAGAACTGTGCAATGAATTGCCTAGGAGGGAGTAAGAGGAGTAAAAAAACAAGGGGAAATTCCTGGGTATTTGCAGATCAAGACTCATGGCACTGCACCCCAGATAGGATAGAATCTGACAGAGTTTAAAGGAAAAGGAGCAGGAGGAAACAGTTTGGCAAACCTCCCCCTCCCTCCCCCCCCCCCCCACACCCATATTTTTCCTACTTGAGAAAGAGAAAGAACTTTTTATCTTTATGCTTTAGAGTCTGTTCTCCCCATGATTTCATTTGAAATTGTGATGGTTTGGCCTTGCTGAAATCAGGAAACAAGTCGAATTTCTGGGGATAGCAAATTATTGAGCCCTTGGAAACCTCACCAGTTCAGAGACAAATTACTGCGGTCCTGCTGCTGACCTGGATTGTGAAGCAGTTCTCAGTGTGACAGGTCCTTGTCTTGCAGTCAGTAGTGAGAGTGGACAGATGTTTAACAGCAGCCGTTCTGTACCAGATGAGGTGTATTGGCCTTGTAGACATGCCTTCTGCTGCCCTCTGAAATCAGGGAGCCTGACCTCCAGCTGTAGATGACTGGCAGTTTTTGGAGCTGAATTCCTACATGTTGTCATGAGAACATGACTGAGTCAAAAAAGGTACCATTTTTTTTCCTGCCTGCACCTCTTTTCGTGAAGCTTATATCTTACAGCAACACATTGTAGGCCCTCTGCAAAACCACTTGATTAAGTAAAATGCTTAAATTTTAATCCAGACCAAAAAGATCACATTTGACACACATGGAGGCTCATTTTCAAAGCACATAGACTTACAAAGTTACATAGCTTACCATGTAAATTTGTTGGTCTATGTGTTTAGAAAATGAGCACCTAGACGTTTCTGTGAAAATGCATTTAATAGTGATCAGAGTAAAATAATTAAACATACAAGCCGCAAGGGAAAATATGTAGGGTCAATTTGGCAGATATCACTGTAAAGTAGACATACTAATATGTATTTAAAACAGAGAGATCATGCAGAATTCTGAAGTGCAAACTTTCAACAGATATAGTGTGAAAGAGCACATTCAGTCCAGTACTGCACTGTACCCAGTTTCTGTTTCTAGAATCTTTTGCATACCCTTTACTGATTACATCAGTAAGCCTTTGATTCTTTCTTGATTACACACTGTGCGGGACATCTATCAAACACTGTCTTATCTGTTTGTAAGGCAGCTCAGGCCTCAGATTTAAGTCATTGGCTTTGGCTACAAGTTGGGGCGTGATTAATAATTGACTAATGTAGCTTTTATTTATCACAAGCTAGCACATTTCACCATTACCGAGTTAATTTATGTTAAGTGTAAGCTGTCGTTCAATCTTGTTTTTCAACTTTTTTAAAAATCCCATCTTTTACTTTTTTTTTTTTTTTGTTACGATACAACATCCTTACAGAGGGGCTCAGTTCTGCTTGGTGCCAAAAACTTGATTTCCTTTTCAGCTGAGCTATACATCAGCAGGCCTCCCAGCTGCAGTGTCAGCCTCTGACAGAATGACATGTGTCATTTATCAAAGGGGCCAGGCCGGGCCTTGGGAAACATAGACGACAAAGCCTGAGAGAGTTCATTTTGCAGTCCCCTCCTACCCTCTTCAGAGCCTCTTGCCAGGAAAGCCTGTGATGTTTCTGTCTTCACAGCCTTACTGTAAGTCCTTCAACCCTCGCCAGAATTAACCCTCACCACAGCCTTGATAATGATAAGGGCTGAAATCTAAATGACACAAATGTACTGTTTATGAGCTGTCTGAACCATACTCCCCTGTGTTAAAGCTGAATTTTTTGGCTCTTTGTAATTTTACTCTACCGTGTTTTATTTCAGTTTCTTTGCTGTTAAGTGCTAGGAGTGTTGGATTCCCCTCCTGTAGGTAGAACAAGGTCAAAAACATAAACAAGAAAGGTGATACAAGATTTCTATAGCACAGCAGCAACCAACCTTACTTTTACTTAGGTAGAAGGTTTTGCTGTTTTTTTTTTTTTTTACTTCATTGGTGGAAGATACAGTCAAAATTAATTTTATGCAGGATGATACCAGAAATACTCATTGGTTAATGGCCAGGTGAAAACAACAATATGGGAGCAATCTGTGCTGCTTTCCTCTTAGCCCTCCTTGGATTTGATGAATCATATGGATATAGTATCATAATAACGTCTGACAGTATTCGTGTTTACTGTTGATCTGGGTCTGGGCACCTGGCTTATGAACACATTTCTGCCAGTCATGGAGTAGCATTGTAGCCAAATCATACTCGTTCCCTCATGCCCCACTCCAAACAAACGTGCGCACAAATTCTGGAGCATCTACCAGCTCTACAGGTGTTCACATGCTCTCTGCATTTGCATGGGTTTAGTTTAAAAAGAAAGCACTGGAAGAAAAATGCAAGATGTGGAGGGGCATTTTCGATATGACGTCTAAGTCCAACTTTGGACGTTTTGTGAGAAAAACATCCAAATGCTGTTTTGTGCCACTTTTTAGACATTTTTCATGTTTGAAAATGAGCCCCATAATAACATTGTATATGACAGCAGATAAAGACCACAATTTTGGTCTTCATGTTGGCCAGGGGTTACACTATGATTTCTGTCTTCATGTCCCGCCTTGTTGCCTTATGACCAGTGGTCCCCAAACTGTGGATCAGAACCTCAAATACGGTCACATTATCAACAGATAGCAGAAGAGGGCTGCTATCCCTGCCTTGGGACCTCCATTGTGACCTGTTCCCAGTAGTGGGCGTGAGTATGGGGCCTGTGAGTCTGAACACTCACAGGTCATGCTTCCTCTTCCTCTTACAGTGAAAACACAAGCACAGCACTGGGGGTTGAGAGTGCACAATGACACACAAGGTCCCAGGCCAACTGCTACTGTTCTATTATCAACTTCCTCCTTCCGCCACTTATCCAGAACATGATGGCAACAGCAGCAGCAGCAGTTGGTCTGGGACCTTGGGTGTCAGTGTGCACTTGTACAAGATTTCTTCATCATCTGGAGTCATATAAATTTTTAAGTGTTGAAATGGAATTATATTAGATACAAGTTTGGGAAGCACTGCTTATGTAACACATGGCATCCTGCTAAGTCCGTCTGGCAGAGGACAAAATTGGCCATGATGTCAAGTCAGGCATTCCTACTGAAGTGCTTTTCTATTGGCCCCTATGCTTGGTTAAAACTTACTGTCTTCAGAACAAGTAGATTAATCCGGGACCTGTTGTAGTTTGAGAACTGGTTAAAAGGTAGGAAGTAGAGAGTGAGACTGAATGTTCAGTTTTCTCAAAGGTAAATGGTAGAGTGTCTGAGGGATCTGAACTGAGACCAGTGGTATTCAGCATATTCCTAAACCAGCTGGAGAAGAGAGCAACAACTGTACTTGAGTGTAACTCATCTTGAACATCTGAGAAAGGAGTGAACTAAATCCAAATTTGCAGATGACAAAAAATAATTCAGTTGTTAAATCACAAGGGGATTTTGAGGATTTGCAGGAAGGCCTGTAAGGATGAGGAAACTGGGTATCTACTTGGCAGGTGAAATTTAATTTAGACAGGTAGAAAAGTGATGCACATAGGGAAAATAATCCAAACTATAAATACCAATTCAGGGTTCAGTACCACCCAGGATAGGGATCTTGGAGTTATAAGCTCTTTTGTGCAGAGACTTTTTTTTACTTGTTTGTGTAAAGTGTTGTGTACATCTAGTAGCACTATAGAAATGATTAGTAGTAAGTAGTATGTTGAAATCCACAGCTTAGGGTACAGCAGTGGTAAAAAAAAAAAACAGACAAGAAAATGTTAATTGTTTGGAAAGGGATGGAGAAATTACTACTACTACTACTACTATTTAGCATTTCTATAGCGCTACAAGGCATACGCAGCGCTGCACAAACATAGAAGAAAGACAGTCCCTGCTCAAAGAGCTTACAATCTAATAGATGGATAACTTTTACCATCAAATTTCAATTAATGTTTACAGGGAACTTGCAGGATAAAGGAAGCTCCCAGGAGCAAAACTGGTGGATGACCGACCTTGGAGAAATCCAGCAAAACAAAAACATTTTGCCCCCAAAATAGCATATTTTTGAATTTGAAATATAAATGAAAAAAAAACATGTTCAGTCAAGCTTCAGAGTAAAAGTGATTAGAAGTGTGGCTTTATTTATTACAGCCATTAAGAAACTCTCAGTAAACGCTATAAGGTTAAGATTGTGCATAGATATATCTTTTAGTTAACTTCCAGCCACTTCGTATCTCCCAGAATCAACACAATAGGCACGAGACATAGGAGGTATGGAGGGGCATAATTGAACAAAAACGTCTATCTCCTTGGGCGTTTATCTCCGAGAACGGGTCCGTGAAGGGGCGGACCGAACCGTATTTTCGAAAAAAATAGACATCCATGTTTTATTCGACAATTTGTGAGCTGGGCGTTTTTGTTTTTCAGTGATAATGGAAAATGAAAGCGCCCAGCTCAAAAACAAATAAATCCAAGGCATTTGTTCGTGGGAGGGGCCAGGATTCGTAGTGCACTGGTCCCCCTCACATGCCAGGACACCAACCGGGCACCCTAGGGGGCACTTTTACAAAAACAAAAAAAAAAGGTAAAAGAGCTCCCAGGTGCATAGCACCCTTCCCTTGTGTGTTGAGCCCCCCAAATCCCCCTCAAAACCCACTGCCCACAAGTCTACACCATTACTATAGCCCTAAGGGGTGAAGGGGGGCACCTACATGTGGGTACAGTGGGTTTGGGGGGGGGGTTTGGAGGGCTCCCATTTACCAGCACAAGTGTAACAGGTGGAGGGGGGATGGGCCTGGGTCCACCTGCCTGAAGTCCACTGCACCCCCTAATAACTGCTCCAGTGACCTGCATACTGCTGCCAGGGAGGTGGGTATGACATTTGAGGGTGAAAATAAAAAGTTGTGAAACGGCATATTTTGTGGTGGGAGGGGGTTTGTGACCACTGGGGGAGTCAGGGGAGGTCATCCCCGATTCCCTCCAGTGGTCATCTGGTCATTTAGGGCACTTTTTGGGGCCTTATTCGTGGAAAAACAGGGTCCAGGAAAAGTGCCCTAAATTCTCGCTAAAAACGCATATTTTTCTTCCATTATCGGCGAAAGGCGCCCATCTCTGATCGCCCGATAACCACGCCCCAGTTCCACCTTCACCACGCCTTCGACACGCCCCCATCAACTTTGTCCACATCCGCGACGGAGTGCAGTTGAAAACGTCCAAATTTAGCTTTCGATTATACCGCTTTATTCGTTTTTGTTAGATAAACGTCTATCTCCCGATTTGGGTCGTAATATAGGCGTTTTTCTTTTTCAATTATAAGCTGGATAGCATCTGTTAGAAAGTTGTAGGAACTCCGCTCAATATTTTTGCACTATATCACTTAGAGTAAAGAAAGGTGATCGAGGAAATTCAGAAAACACAAATCGCAAGACCTATTTTGGTTTTCCAAAGCCTCCACTTTTTAGTGACCTAGTTCTTTGTATCAAAGCAGCAATACAGTCTCACGTCTCGACCACTTCTTGTTCTATCTGGCCACATTAGCCTCCATAATTCTCATTATTACTTTCCTGTTAACTTGGTCTTGAAGTAACTAAACACCTTCAAACACTATCTAAATGTACAGAAAGGGTTTCTCTAAATTAGCTATCACTTACCAAAGTTTCTGCAGAAGTCTCATGAAGCCACCGCTTGAACTTTCGGCAGCTATTTTGAAGCGGCGCTGGGAACGAGAGGTCTGAGGCAACGCTAGGCAGGAAAGAGGGGGCTCTTTCCTGCCCTGAAGAGGCCACTAGACCACCAAGACATGACAATAAGGTACAGGAGGAAAGGGGAGGACAGGATTCCCTGAGGCCCACTCGCCCGCAAGCTAGCCTGCCCACCTGCAAACCTGGACAAACAAGCAGGCTGGCAAAACCCGCCCGGATGTCCTATGGTGTCCCCAAAAAGAGGAGATGTCTGGGTAAAACCGGACATATGGTAACCCTAGGTCTACTAGACTCATGTGTAGATAATTCATGCCTCATTAGCACTCATTCCAACCACAGGACCACTGGTGGGATGAGTCCTATCAGCTGTAGTTCCTTCTCCATTCAACTGCCCAGCATAAACTCCAACTCGCTCAATTTTCACTATACGATAGATTCAATAAATGGCACCCAAAGTTAGGCGTTAGGATGATTTGTGCTAAGCTAATATTTTGTAAAGGTCAATCTGCACTGAACGGCCTTAATAGAATACTAGCTTAGCGTGCATTTCGTGTCTAACTTTGGGAGCGAGCATTTATGCCTGCCAGAGGCTGGCACACGTTGTAGAATAGGGTGTAGGGAAGATCCGTGTAACTCCTAATTACTGCAATTCAGTGTTTGTTTACACCAATTATTGATTGCTAGTGCCAATTTGTGTGAGGAACTATGAATTGTGCCCAAATTTGAGTGCCTAACTTTGGGCGACCTATACAGAATCTGGAGGTGTATATATAATTGGGAAAGAGCAGGGAATTGGAGGTTGAGGAGAGAATCAGATCAGGGATGAGTGGGCTCAGTAGAGCTTCAACTCCCAAGTTAGTGAAGAGGAAAGCATAGTTAGGATTGGGACTTGCAGATAGCATGTGGGGACAGAATAGAGATTTGGGGAAGGGAGAGACCTGGGATGCAGAGGCTGAACTGAGATTTGGGATGACTGGCAGTTGGGTGGATCTGAATGAGGGTATGTTAGATGGGCTGGGGATATGAGTTAGGAGGTGGTAAAGAGTACAGGACTGAAGTGTGGGGGATTGAGAGAAAGTGTGTATGACCTGAAGGAATGGAGATAGGGTGAGAGGCAGTGTTCAGGAGTAGAAGTGAAGGGTGAGCAAGGCAAGGGATAGGTCTTTGAAAAGGATGAGAGGGCGAACATGGGGCTGGGGTGGTGGTGACAGATGGGTAATACTGAAGGTTGAGTAGAGGGCAAACCACCACCCCCCAAAAAAAAAAAAAAGGGTCTGAAGGCCAGGGAAGGAACATAGATAAGGTCAGGGTAAAGGGATGAATACAGAGGGTGGAAATAGGAAACTGAAAAGGTATGAATTACAGGGAGAGAGTAGAAGACTGGAGTTAGAGCAGAGGGGGAACAGGAGGACAGAGAATGAGAGTGGAGATGGAAAATTGGTAGGAAGATGAAGGTGAAAAGAAGGAGGCTGAAAACTGGAGAATTAGGGAGGGTAGACGGAGTTACATTGATATGAATTGATAGAGTGGCAGAAGAGAAAGCAGAGGTAAAAAAAGATGAAATGGAAAAGTCATTCTCCAAGGACAAGCAGACCTATAATTCTCACATGTGGGTAATGTGATCCATGTTGCCGGTCTGGGGCTTGTGACAAGCTTTTAGAGAGCTCTTTGGAGAATGAGTCGCACTCTACTAGGTTCTGTTTTTTTTTACGGTGAGGAATGGATGTGTTTTTCTCTCCTCACAGCTGCTGGTTCAGTTCTCTATGAGAGCTTCTTTTTGTGTCTTCCCAGTGTCTTTTTATTTTGTACCTCGTTTGGGGTATTCTTCCTTACATTTTTAGTTTGTTTCCCCCTTTTTAAAGTTTCCTTTTATTTTACCACGTTCAGTAGGCTGCATTTAGGCCTGAGCTTCAGTTGGGTTCTTCCCTTCATTTATCTCTGGTGCTTTGCTTCTTTTTTGGTACCATTTTGATTTAGCCACTGCTGTTTTTCCTTCCATGTCATTGAAGATTCCCAGTGGCTTGAAGCGCTGTACCCTGTGCAATAGGACCATCTCTGGCAAAGACACTCATTTTTGGCATCTCCATTGTTTGGGGCCTGAGCCAACCTCTTCTAACTGTCTTCTGTCATATGAAGAAATGAACACAGCTAGAGAGGCTCAATGAGAGCAACCTTTTGGAGCTAGGTCCGAAACCTCAACATTGGTGTTGGCAATGGCATCGAGTGTTGCATCATCATCGGGTAGGTCTGTCCATATGGCTGTGAGACCCGTAGATACTGGGAGTGACCTGCATCGAGTAGGTCTCCACCTGCCTCTGCACTGGCCAGTATACTTAGGAGCTTCAAAGCCAAGCATCAGAAGAAACAGCATTGATTCCCCTTGACACATGGTGCTGGGAGCTCTAAGATACTGAGGGATTCTCTGGCACCTGAGAAATGACGCCTGGAGGACTGCTCCCCCTCCATACTGGAAGTGTCATGTGGATCTCCAGGAAACCAGGACCAGACACCCACTTCAACCCCACATGTTCAGCAGCCTGCTTCTACAGTGACGCCTCAGCTTTTCCCAATGTTGGCCCTCGATGAGCACCTTGCTCCCTAAGCTTTTGGTGGGGTTTATACAACAGAATGCATTGGCGTCTGGGGTGCTTGCACCTGCTATGCCTCTTGCTGCTGTTCCACATGGCCATCAGTCTGCAATGGGGTCTTTGATGCCTGTGCTGCTTGTGGTCTCAGCATTGACTGCCACCTGTGTTGGCACCCCCTTGATGTTGGTGACAGAAGCTTTGCTGGAGGAGTTGGAGGAGGATACACAGTACTTTTCGGAGGAGGAGTCTTATGGCATCCCATCTGATCCCTCTCCTCCACAGAAAAGGAGAAAGTCTCCACCTGAGAGCCTTTCCTTTCCATCTTTTATTAAGGAAATGGCGAATGCTGTTCCAATTCCTTTTTGAAGTGGAGGACGAGCCCAGGACTAAGACGTGTGAGGTCCTGGACTATGACTCTCCTTCTAGAGAGACTGTGATGGTCTTGCTTCACAAGATCTTATGGGACATTCAAGTGAAGAACTGGGAGTCCCCTTTGTCTGTCCCTGTCCTTCCCAAGAAGATTCACACTATGCACCGGATTCAGTCTTGATAGGCCTCAGTTGCCTCATCATTCCCCAGTGGTGGAGTTTGCACTCAAAAGGGCCAGGAGTTCTAGGGACTATGCTTCGGTGCTCCCTGGCAGAGATGCTAGAACCCTGGATTTTTGGGGGCAGAAAATGTTATCTGTGCGCATCTTCCATATCCAATCATACCACCTCTACACGAGCCTGTACTTGTGGTCCTTGGTGCATAGTATGTCTGATTTGGCAGACTGTATTCTACCAGAGCAGGCTGAATCTATATGCTAGCTAGTCAAGTAGCAGAAGGCATGTCGTAAGTGCTTGGCCAGGGGCGCCTATGACACTTCTGATGTAGCGTCTTGGATTTCTGCTCAGAGTATAACGATGAGCAGACTCTCATGGCTGCATATCTCTGACTTGGAACCAGCGGTCCAGAAGAGGTTGGTGGATGCTATATGCTGGGGAGGTAATAGTTTTGGAAAGAAGGTGGAAGAGGTCGCTGACCTATTCAAGAAGCACACTGATACCATCGATACACTCTCTCGCCGGGCGCCTTCTGCAACTACCTCCTCATCTAGGAGGTTTTCAGCATGTCGAAGAGGGGAACTTAATACTCACAGAGGCATAGGTACACCACTTGTTTTCGCCAGCCTCAGCAAGTACAACACCAGCATGCTAATTCTCTTCAACAGCGTGCACCTAAGACCCAGATAGCTCCCCAGTCAAAGCGGGGGGCGAGCTTTTGACTGGCTTCAGTGAGCATAGCTGCTATAAAAGTGACCATCCCGGACGACTTGCTGGTCAGGGGGGAGACTGAAGTTTTTCAAGAAAGGTGGCCCATTGTAATCTCCGACTGATGGGTCCTACAAATAGTTCATCTCAGGTACGCTCTGTATTGGTGAAAGAGACCGCCAGATTGCCCACCGAGATCAAATTACTTCGGCTGTCAGCACAAGTTGCAGAGGAACTCTCCGCCCTTTTAAAGGCCCATGTGGTCAAGCCCATTCCACCAGGGGAAAAAGGGAATGAATTCTATTCCAGGTACTTCCTATGCAAAAGGAGACAGGGGGTGTGTCCTATTCCAGACCTAAGGGCCCTGAAGAAATTCCGGGTCAAAGAAAAGTTTAAGATGGTTTGTCTGGACACCCTTCTCCCCATGATTCGGGAAAACATTGGCTGTGCTCTCTGGACTTAAAGGATTCTTACACTCACATCCAGATATTTCCAGATCACACGAGGCATCTTCGATTCCAGCTGGGGACATGTCATTTCCAGTACTGCATATTGCCTTTTGGACTCAAGCTGGCTCCTCGGGTTTTCACCACATGTCTTGCTGAAATCGTAGTGTTTCTACGCAGATTGGGAATCCATTTGTATACCTATCTCGATGGTTGGATGGTGAAGAGCACATAAGAACATGCCATACTAGGTCAGACCAATTGTCCATCTAGCCCAGCATCCTGTTTCCAACAGTTGCCAATCTAGGACACAAGTACCTGGCAGAAACCCAAATAGTAGCAAGATTCCATGCTACCAATCCCAGGGCAAGCAGTAGCTTTCCCATGTCTGTCTCAATAGCAGGACTATGGACTTTTCCTCCAGCAACTTGTCTAAACCTTTTTAAAACCCAGATATGCTAACCTCTGTTACTACATCCTCTGGCAAAGAGTTCCAGAGCTTAACTATTTGAGGAAAAATATTTTCTCCTGTTTGTTTTAAAAGTGTTTCCATGTAATTTTATTGAGTGCCCCCTAATCTTTGTACAAATTGATTCACTTCTACTCTTTCTACACCATTCAGGATTTTGGATGCTCTTGTCACCCTTGCCACTCGAGTCTGAGGAGCTCACAACTCAACAGAGGTTGTTGGACCACATGGCCTCCATTGTTCATGTGACATCCATGGCACGTCTTCACATAAGAACTGCCCCGTGGACCCTAGCTTTCCAATGTCAACCTGGAGGATATCATCCGAGTGTCACCAGGGCTGGTTCAGTCTCTGCTTTGGTGGATGATTCAATCCAATTTAACTCTGGGGCTCTCATGCCAAATTCCACATTCCATGAAGGTGCTGATGACAGATGCATCCCATCTGGGGTGGGGAGCTCATGTAGACGGGCTTCACACTCAAGGTATTTGGTCAGTCCAGGAGACATCTTCACATCAACCTTCTGGAGCTCCAGGCAATCTGGAATGCTCTAAAGGCTTTCAGAGATCAGCTAATCAACCAAATTGTTCTCATTCAAACCGACAATCAGGTTGCCATGTATTACATCAACAAGCAGGGGGGCACCAGATCATGCCCTCTGTGCCAGGAGGCCGTCGGGATGTGACACTGGGCAGTCCAGCAGGGAATGCTCCTCAAGGCCACTTACTTGGCAGGCAAATCCAACAGCTTGGCTGACAGACTGAGAATATAAGGCCTGTTGTCCTCGGAGAATACCTGCTGCAGGTAAATATCTTCGCTTTATCAGACACAGATATAGGTAGAACAGGTGAAGAAAAAGTAATTATAAAATACAAAGGAGATTTTGGGAAACAAATATTTATATATAAAAATTTGATTGACCACTCTCAAACAAGAAAGCACATTGAAACAGTTTAAAAATTTGGACCAACCCAATTAAAAAAAAGAATGCATATACAATAAAGATAGAAAGAAAGAAAACCATTTGTTTTCTGGTTTTAGAAATTGGAATATGTCAGTTTTAGGAATGCACATTTCTTTTATCTTTGCATTTTGCTTAGTATAGGCAGAAATGCTCTTCAGCATTGCACCGTGTATAGTCTAGCTTCTCAGGGTTTCCATTTTGAGATTTTGTCTGCATGTTTCTGTTTTTAATATGTAGGTCACTATTTTATATTTGTGAGAGTCTATCCATGTTCTGTGTGTGGCAGAGTATGCAGTGCCTTGTTCTTCACAAAACATATTGCAATGGAAGATGCTATTACTATTGTGTTTACTGAGGTGACACCAGAATTTGCATATCTATCTATCTATCTATCTATCTATCCAGTGAATTGTAAGGGGAAAGAGCCTAATTACAATTTTGACGGAATTGTGTAGATATCAGTATGTATTTACATTGAGGTTCTTTGCCTTCCAGTATAGACTTGAGACTAGTCCTATTTCACTGTAAAAGAACTGGTTGAATGATGCTATCAAGTAATTTAACGGTAGTTTACTGGATGGTAGAAACTAGCCAAGGTCTTTTTCTTTATTTGCTATGGAAGATCCCTGTAACATATTTTGTTGTCATATCTTTTTGATAGTCACGTTTTAAAGGCAGAGGGACCGTGATGTGTGGAAATACCACTTTGGCCAGCTCCTCTGTTGCCCTCAGATGCTTCTGTCTGGAGACATCACTGGAGACTTTGGTTGGAGGGCACCAGGCTTACAAGTGTTGAGCTTGATGATATTTATTTATTTTATTTATTTATTTCATTTGTATCCCACATTTTCCCACCTCTTTGCAGGCTCAATGTGGCTTACAATATATCATGAATAGTCGAATAGATTAGAAAATAGTCATTCTGGGCAAAGAAAAAAAAATCCATTTCTTCCACTGGAAAGACTAGTAGACCACTGCACTACACGGGACTACTTCATAGTATGATGTAGCTGCACAAGGCAGGGTACTTATAGGACAGTGCCTATCCTGTTCCATGGCTCGGGCGTGCAGGTGTGCTTGCATCCCTGCTGTATATGTTAAACTTAACAACAGCAGCAAAACAAAACAAAACCCCCCTCAACTAGATAACCTAACCTAAACTGCTGCTTTCCCTAGCAGATTGGACTGAATCAGACTGATGATTGTACATGTTTTAAGCACATACAGTATTACCCTGATCTGGTTAGAACAGTCTGATTGCCTCTATATCTATATCCTGATGCTGCAGTGAGGATGCTGATGGAAGCAACACCCACAGTGGAACATCTTGGCAGCATATAAAAGTACTTGCTGAAAGGAGGCTTCCACAATGACCCTGTTTTGTATTGTCGCTTTGTGCTGCTGTTGTTGCTGCTGCACATCTTGCACTGGTTTGCATCCTTCTTCCAGCACTGAGCTCATTCATAAGCGTCAGATGCTGACCGAAAAAGCAATAGATGCTGAGGACTGTAGCTTTATCTAGGAACTTTCTAGAAAGGAAGCTTTATAAATTTGCCTTGGCTTAGGAGTGGCTGTTTTCTAGTCAGGGCTGGTCCTTTTCATTTGTCTGCATCAGGCTAATTTATTTCTGCAGCCAGATGTGGGCTGACAGCCATCACTCAGCTTCCTTCCCCCACTGTTAGGAGGTCGGGAAAACAGTCACGTTTCCCATTTTACAGAATCCCCATCAACATTATTGAAGATGGATGTATCTTTAAAGCAAAGATTGATTGTGGATATCGGAGTTATGGTGTCATTTATCACTGTGAATATTATTTAGACTTGGATTGTACAAGGCTGTAACTTGAGACACAGCCAGGGGACGGACAATCTGGAAACAAGGATCCGTGAACTTTAATGGATGGATGCTTTCTCAAAGCGCAACTCACTCCAGCATGATTTACTTTCCTCACCGAAAGGAAATGAGCCTTTCAGATTTAAAGGGCCAGCGTACACTTTTTTGGCCTCCTTAGTAGTCTGGTTATTAAAGTTCAGGCTAAGCCTGGAGCATGTAGTTTATAGATACTTGCTTTTCTTATTTACAGATGGTAGACAACTGCACATCTATCCTCTCTGCCTCTGCTTCTCTATCTGCAGACATATTTTGAATTAAAGGTAATGTGTATAAAATATACTTGAAAGTAACAGACACGTATGGTCTCTGTGCTGGTGCTTGGGATTCTGTCTGCCTTTCCCTAAGGGCATTACTGAACTGTTTAGTTGCATGTTTCTTGTAGAGGAGGGGGTGGAGAAAAAGGACTGTACCTGTCAATTCTGTAGGTCTAAAAGTTATCGGACAGAGATGGACACTTCAAGCCACACTGTCTTGTTCACCATTTCAGTCTGCGAGAATCACCAGCATTCCCTTCCTAATTTTTGAAGGCAGGCCTTGCATTCTGGCTCTTGCCAACTGCAGTGTCTGTGCTCAGCTCACACTCCCCCGATGGAGCATAGTATTCCCAGTTCAGTTGTGTTGATAGCAAGGGGCATTTTCTACTCCCTCCCCCCCCCCCTCACTGCTCCCTTGTTGGATCATAATATGGGTTTCTGTTCACATCTCCTTTGCTAATCTTACTGCAGGGAACATTTTTTCAGACCGAATACACTAAGAAACACAGAAATGGCTGTTTTACTTTTGCTAGTGTGAAGGTTAGGGAATTAAGAGATGCCAGGGGTGGAACATCCCAAAGAGTGAGATTTACCGCCACAAATACTACTACTACTACTTATCATTTCTATAGCGCTACAAGGCATACGCAGCGCTGTACACCATACTGAGATTGAAAGCCAAGGAGTGAGCTTTTTTTCAAGACAATGTGTCAGGGGTATAAATCTAGAACGATTTAAGTGAAAATGAAGACCCCCCCCCCCCCCCCCAGCATAAAAGAAGTGTCATGTTTTTGAAGCCTATGGAAGGATACAAACAGAGTGGAAGCAATATGGGTAAATTGTTGGTGCTGAAAATTGCCCTCTGTTCAGTGGCTAAAAGAATGCACATAAGTTTCAGAGCACATTTATTTACCTATAGGTGCAGAGAAAAGGGGTGGGACAGAGGAAAGCAGTAGCAGGGAGTTGGGCTCACTTCCTTTTGGTTGGGCCACTTGGCTTTTGTTTTGGGCTTGCCTCTCATGAAGCTGTGATCAGATTGTAATGAATCAGAGAAGGGGCTCAAAGGTTGTGAGAATAAGATAGCCCTCAAGGTCCAGATTCTATACATGGTGCCTAGAAAATCAATGCAGAAAATATTTCTGCCTAAGCGTATTCTATAAGCGGTTCCTAGATTTAGGCATGGTATATAGAATACGCTTAGTTGATATCCAAGCGCCTAAATCTACGTGCCTCCATTTACACCAATGAAAACACGGCGTAAATCCTGGCACATAGATTTAGGCGCAGAGGCCCATATTCTATAACAATGTGTGCAAATTTTGAAATGCCCATGAAACACCTGTTTCATGCCCATAACCACACCCCTTCTTGTCTGCACGCTTTAAAATGTAGGCACAGTGCATTACAGAATATACTTAGGGAGTTGTGTGCTTGAATTCTAATTATTGCCAATTAGTGCTCATTGTTGCTTAAGTGCTGTGTTCAATGCTGTTTTGCTTGTTAAGCCAATTAAGTTATGCATGTTGTTACGGAATACGCTTGGATTTCGGCGTGGATCTCTAGGTGTGCTTGCTATATAGAATCCAGGGCAAATGGTATCTCTGAGAATTTTAGACCAAGCTTTCTAAGGTGAATCTTGGTAGTCATCATGCCTGGTGCAAGGGTATTAGGTACCCTCAGTGATCTTTCAACCTTGCACAAAAACCCTCTTCTCTAATTAACTTCTGTGCCCCCTAGGCACCCCTCACTGATATCACTTTAATACTAGCCCTCCGCAAAATGATGCAGTTAAAGTGAATAATTGGAAATCATACTTTTAAATATTAGTTTTTTATTTGTTATACTGCATTTACTGGCACTCGGATCAAAGTGGATTACAATAAAATTAAATTTGAAAACATAGGAAAACAACTAGAATTACAATAAGGAAGGCAAAGATTTGTACAAGAAAAAGTAAGAAATAGCACAGTAAAAAGAGACCAAAGATAAAAACAGGTAACTGACTCACTCTACAACCCACAGCTCGAATCTTCAAAGGCTAGTCAAAAAAAGGTGTTTTTAAAGTGCTTTTAAAAAATTTTGACTAGACAATTCAGCTTGCAGTGCCAAAGTAAGGCTACTCCACAGAGAAGGCGCCACTCTGTATGGTAGTCTCCAGACGGGCAATAGCTGGTGAGGGATGCACCTGCTGATGATCTTTTAGCGATTTCAAGTACAGGATGAAACATAACGAACAATAACAGATACCAAATAGAGAATGACGCGTGGACAAAGTTTGTCCCCCCGTCCCCGCAAACTTTAACCCCCATCTCCACCCCATTCCCGCAAACTCAAACTCCACCATACTAGTTCCATCATCCTCCTATATAATAAAACTCACCTCCAACTTTCTAAAGTGCTTGGGACCGTGGCTCCCTCAGCACGGAGGTGGTCTGCTAGGCAGCATCGAACTCAATGACGTCAACAAACAAAGCTGAACGCAGGAACTGGCCCTCCGGTCCCGCACTAACCAAAAAAAAAAAAAAAAAGTGAACACACAGTCTCCGGGCACCTCAGCAAGCAGCAGGAAGCTGAACAGCCCTCTGGACCTGCACTAACAAAACAAAAACAAAGGTGAAGACACAGCCTCCAGGCGCCTCAGCAGGGGATGTCGACTACAAAGCAAGCTGCATAAAGCTTAGCAGACGGACCAACTTTCCTAACAGCAGGTACAGGGCAGGAAAAAAAGAGCACAATCGCGAGATTAAAAAAAAAAAGAAAAGGAACTGAAAAACCAAACACGGAGGGGGGGGGGGGGGGGGATGGGAGGACCCTGCACCTCAGACAGAAGGAAGGGGTCATACACACACACACATAGACAACACAACACATGGAGCGGGGGGGAGAGAACAGAACCGGAGGGAAAGAGGAGAGGACAAATGTTAAACAAGGATGGATGGAGGGCATGGGCAAAAGAACACAATCACAGGATTAAAACAAGGGAAAGTTACTGAAAATCCAAACACATGGGCGGGAGGGGTCGACCCTGCAACTCGGACAGAAGGAAGGGGTCATGCACACACAAAAACACACACACAGACAGACACACACTCTCTCTCTCTCTCTCTCTCTCTCACACACACACACACACACACACACACAGTCTTTCACTCTTTGTGTGTCCCTGTGACACACTCTATCAAACTCACACACTCTGTCTGTCTGTCAGACACACACTTTCACACACACATACTCGCACTCTCTCAAACATACACTGCACCTGGAAAGACAGTGGCTTCACATGATAGTACAACACAGCAACAGATGATTTACAAATGTAACAATTATTCCTTCTCATTATATCGTAATACTTTACTAACAACTCTACAGTTACCAAAAAAAAACCCCATTGCTAGCGCCCGTTTCCTTACAAACAGAAACGGGCCTTTTTTACAGGTTTTCAATAAAAGACAATTCCTCACTTTTTGTATGAATGAGATTTTGTATTGTTGCGGGGATGGGGGTAAATTTTCTCCTCGTGTCATTCTCTAATACCAAATAAATAGGCTGCACTAAATACTAACATAAGTATCTTGAATTAAACATAAAACACAGCTGGAAGCCAGTATAAATAAATCAACAGTGGACAGACAGGGTCAAATTTACGAGCTCGGCATAAGAAGTGAGCTGCTGTGTTTTGTAGAATTTGAAAACAGTTTAGTAGTGAACAGGGAATTCCTGTGTAGACTATATTGCAGTAATCTAATTTAGAAATCAAAAGTGGATGAACCTGTGTCAACAAAGTATCGTATGTAATAATTTTAAATGGCTTGTAACTAGTGGCGAACATAGAATCCTGGAACACTGGAAATTACCGATGAAATTGAGGGTTCTGAATTGATGATAACCGCTAGATAATGAATAAAATCAATGGGCTGAATGATGGTGTTAAACAAAAATGGAATAACAGTAGAGCACTCCTGACCTGTGATCCAGCATGCAGTTGTTTTGGATGGATTTAATTTAAGATGATCACAAAGCCAGTTACCTACCAAATCCAAGGAGGTTTGTAAAGGCAGTATGTCAGGATTCTGAAAAAAAGTATACAAGACGAGCAGGATACTATTTTCATAAACCTAAAAGCTAATGCCATTACCTTGGTAATGGTAGCCAATGGGCGCAGAAAAGTATTAAATAAAAGAGGAGACGAGATTGAACCCTGTGGCACTCCACAGGTCAAAGGGTGACAGGAAGATATGAGAGAAGAGATATTAATTGAAAAGGAATGGTCATGATTTTTGCTATTTGTAGTAGCAGACTGTAATTAACAAGATTGAAGGCTGAAGACAAATCTAGAGACAGCTAGGGCCACTCGTCCTGTAAACCCTAAATCTGACCATAAATTCAGTACTTTATTTCATGCATATCCAGTGAGGATATTTCCAAAAGCCATTTATCAGAGTGAGGCACATATTTACTAAAGTGTGGTAAAGTTTTGCAGTTGCTGCATGGTAATTGCTGAAGTTGGCTTAACCATGAGGCAGGCTAGGTGTTTGCCTCGGGTGGCAGCTTTTGTGGAAAAGGGTGGCAAGGAGCAACTGCAGTCAAGGCTAAACAATAGATTCTGCCAGCCACACAAATTCAAAGATCAATCAATGGGTACTCTTAGGGACAGGGTGAGTGGGGGTAGTTTTCATTTTGCCCAGGCTCCTTCATCAGTTTCTTTTGGAGATTACCCTCATGTGTATATATATGTTTAGTATTTTGAAGTATGATGTTCAGTTAAGTATTTTTGCTCTAGTGTTGAGATGATCATAAATTTTTGAGTTTAATCTTTTGGGGGGGGGGGGGTGCTGGAGAAAGATAGCCATGGAAATTGCCAAACTTAATTCACAGTAACTAGAAAATCTCCATGTTAACTGTTGGGGATGTTCCTAGTAGTTTTGCATGGGCTACCTTGCAGTTAATGCACAAAAAGGTTTTCTATTGTGCGTTAACTGCACGGCAGATATTGCACGGTGAAGTTAGCTACACTTCTTGAAGTGGCATTAATAGCTGTTTTATTTGCCAACGATTTGCATTATTTGTTGTTTATTTGGAAACGATGCACATGTTAAGTAGAGGCTGACCAAATTTCGGTTTCGGTTTCAGCACTGAAACTGACCTGAAATCGGGGCTCCGGTTTCAGCCAAAAATGCCAGACCAGTAAGCCTGACTTCAGTGTGGGGCAAAATAGTGAAAACTATTATAAAGAATGAAATTACTGAACACATAGACAAGCATGGTTTAATGGGATTGGTGAAGATGGAATGGATCTTAGCGGGTATGGGTAGGCATGGGTTAGATTCCAGTAGGGATGGGTGAAATTTCTGCCCCCATGCAACTCTGTGGCCTGAAGCCATGACTCGAATCCCACGGCCTTTATTCATTATTATCGTTGACCTTGGTATCCTTGTTAAATTCCTTCACATTGTGATATAAATGAGCATGTCCTATGAATTCATTCTATAACCCCCCTCCCCCTTTTTTTAAACTGTAGTGTCATAAATAGAAATAGGCGTTCTACACTTGACGTGAATGGTTCAGGGCTTTTTTCTCTTTGTGTTTGCAGCATTCAACACACATGTATGTATGCGCAATAAGTGAGGAACTGGTTCAGTTATCCTCAGAATACAATACATGTTTTTTCATGTTTCATTTTTGAGACAGTGAAAACAATAACAAAAAACCTTGCCCATGAATTCAATGAGCACAGTTTGAAGATTTGTTTTGGTTGATATAATACGATATGTTGTAAAGATGATAAAAAGAAATGTTGAGTGGGATGAAAAAAAAAGAACAAAAAAAAATCCCTTGGAAGAATTATGAACATCTGTTTATGAATGCATACTTATTTTGCATGTAAAACCACAGAATCTAATTATCTAGAACACAGAGGGTCACCCTGCCTGATTCCTCGCTTCCCCCCCCCCCCCCCAAAGAGATGTTGCACATCCATCCTGCATTCGTTTGGCAGATAAGTAGGGATGAAAGAGTTCAAAAAGAAAAAGTTCAGAAACAAAGTAGCTTGTGGAAGTGTAGGCATGGGTTTTGGGCGCGCGCAGAATCATTTTTCAGCGAACCTATAAAAGAGGCCTCTTTTTTTCGCCCCCGTAAATGGATGTGCGGCAAAATCAAAATTGTCGCGCGTCCATTTTTGGTCTCTGACATAACCGCTACCCATAGACCTAGCGATAAAGAATTTGGGCGGTAAGGACCTACGCACGTCCGAAAATAACAAATATTTTTCAGATGTGCGTAGCGGTCACACACCAAAAATGAAATTACATCAAGAGCCACGTGGTAGTTGGACGGTAAGTCCATTTTGGTGTGGGTTGGGCGCTCGTAGGCACCTACGCGGCTTAGTGAAAGGGGCCCAAAGTTGGAGAATGTCCGATGAGTTTTAAAACTCTTTAGATAGAAAATAAATTTGATGCGGATTCCCCAAAGTTGCCAGGTCTGGATCCAAGTTTGAGTAGAAAGTCTCAGTTTTTTTGGGAGTGGATCTTCCACTGGGAGGTTTGGGACCTGTTTCCCTGAATCACCAAATATGTGACAAATACAGTTAATTGTTCACCTTCACTGAACCTATTCAGGAGTGTTTTTGCATTTTAGATAGTTGCTGTTTTGTTAGTGTTGGCATCTATGCTATTTATTTTGAATATTGAACTGTGATTAACTCAGCATTTTGGTTTGGCGTACTAGAAATAAATCTCAGAAACAGAAATGTGCCAAACCTGACCTTGGCGGCAGAGCTTGGTGATGGTGACGTGCTAGGTTGTCATGTTCTTGCACCCTTTGCTACTTTTTCTCAATATAGTGATAAGGGAGGGCCATCCCAAGGGCTGTGCAGTCAGTATGGCTGCACAAAGTGCAAGGGAGATGGGAGTGCCAAAATCGCTTTTCATCCAGGGGCCCTTTTACTAAGCCGCGTGTCTATGCAAGCCAACGCATGCCAAAATGGAGTTACCGCACGGCTACCATGTGGCTTTTGCAGTAATTTCATTTTTGGTGCGCGTCTGATCTGCGAGGCCGAAAAATAATTTTTATTTTCTGCTGTGCATATCAGACGCAGGCTAAGTGGCATTTGGTACGTGTAGGTCATTACCGCCTGGTTAACACATGAGACTTTACCACTAGGTCAATGGCTGGCGGTAAGGTCTCAGACCCAAAGTGGACGCGCTGCAATTTTCATTTTGCCACATGTCCATTTTCAGCAAAAATTTAAAAAAGGCCTTTTTTAAAGGTGTGCTGAAAAATGATTCTGCGCGCGCCCAAAGCCTGCGTCTACACCAGGGGCGTAGCCAGACCTCATGGTGGGAGGGGGCCAGAGCTCGAGGTGGGGGGCACTTTTAGTCTGCTGCCTCATCATCCTCCCCCGCCGCCTCCCTGCTGCATCTTTTGCCTGTTGAATTTACCTCTAGGATCGAGGTTGGAACGGTTTGGTTCAATGCAGGGTTTCAGCAGTGTATTCCTCTGGTGAAGGGCTATTACTGTCTCTGGCATTAGAGTCATCATTCAGCCCAGAGAAGTGGATATTTCCCAGTGACCCAGCTGAGGAGCAAAGGCTTGCAGAGCAGCAGCATGGTCAGTTATCTAGAGGGCAAACAGGAAGTGATGCTTAGCACAGTAGGTGACATATGCGGCTTAGTAAAAGGGCCTTAGCTTGTAATTTTACAATATTCTCTAAGTTACATGCTTAAGTGTTGGACAGAGAAATATCCAGAGTACCTGAATGTAACTCACCTTGAGCTACTACTGAAAAAGATGTGAGTAAAACCTAAATCTAAATAAATAAAATAAAATACCCATGCCCTGCCCACGTGTCTCCCTCTGTGTACACGCCTTTGCATCAGCATGCTAAGGGGAGAGTTCTAAAATGATGTTCAGACATCAGCTCTGGAAAAAATAGACTTTAACCAATGTTCTGTAAAGGACGCTCTGGAATGAGCACCCTTTATAGAATAGTGCTTAGAGCTAATTCCCACGCCCAAAGTTGGTGTAAATGCCAGCGCCCAATTTGGCAAGTAAATGGCACTTTTCTGTAACACTGCTTGCAACTTTTCAAAACATAAAGGAAATGGGATTTGATATACTTCCTTTCTGTGGTTACAATCAAAGTGGTTTACCTATTATCTACAGGCACTTATTATGTACCTGGGGCAAATTGCCCAGAGTCACAAGGCCCTACAGTGGGAACTGAACCCGGTTCCCCAGGATCAAAGCCTGCTGCACTAACCATTATACTACTCTGCCACTCCTTAATCTGCCCTTGTCTGGTCATGCTCCCTTTTGAGTTGTGATGTATGGGATTAGATGCCCAGTGTTATGGCACGCAGGCAGATACACATGAAAACCAAATTATTGCCAGTTAACTTCAATAATTAATTAGGCCAATTAATTGATAGTTAGGCGCGTTAACTAATTTGTGCGTGCATCTTGTTTCTGCGCCAAAATTTTGGCGGGCAAATTTTGGCACCATATATAGAATCTGGGGGTAAGTGAGTTGCATGCTAAAGTTACTACTACTACTACTATTACTTAACATTTCTAGAGCGCTACAAGGGTTACGCAGCGCTGTACAAATTAACAAATAAGGACAGTCCCTGCTCAGAAGAGCTTACAATCTAAAGGACGAAATGTCAAATTGGGGTAGTTTAGATTTTCTGAGAAAAGGTGTAGTGATTAGGTGCTGAAGGCGATATTGAAGAGGTGGGCTTTGAGCAATGATTTGAAGATGGGTAGGGAGGGGGCCCGGCGTATGGGCTCAGGGAGTTTGTTCCAAGCATGGGGCGAAGCGAGGCAGAAAGGGCAAAGCCTAGAGTTGGCGGTGGTGGAGAAGGGTACTGAAAGGAGGGATTTGTCAAGAGAGCGGAGGTTATGGGTGGGGACATAAGGGGAGATGAGAGTAGAGAGATAAGGAGGGGCTGCAGATCGAGTGCATTTGTAGGTGAGTAGGAGAAGCTTGAACTGTATGCGGTATCTGATCGGAAGCCAGTGAAGTGACTTGAGGAGAGGGGTGGTATGAGTATATCGGTTGAGGCGGAAGATAAGACGTGCGGCCGAGTTCTGGATGGACTGAAGGGGGGATAGATGGCTAAGAGGGAGGCCGGTGAGGAGTAGGTTGCAGTAGTCAAGGCGAGAGGTAATGAGAGAGTGGATGAGAGTTCGAGTGGTGTGCTCGGAGAGGAGGGGGCGAATTTTGCTAATGTTATAGAGGAAGAAGCGACAGGTCTTGGCTATCTGCTGGATATGCGCAGAGAAGGAGAGGGAGGAGTCGAAGATGACACCAAGGTTGCGGGCAGATGAGACAGGGACGATGAGGGTGTTATCAATTGAGATAGAGAGTGAAGGGAGAGGAGAAGTGGGTTTGGGTGGGAACACAATAAGTTCCGTCTTGGCCATGTTTAGTTTCAGGTGACGGTTGGACATCCAGGCAGCAATGTCGGATAGGCAGGCCAGTACTTTGGCCTGGGTTTCCGCAGTGATTTCTGGTGTGGAGAGGTAAAGCTGGGTGTCGTCAGCATAAAGATGATAGTGGAAACCATGAGAAGAGATTAGGGAGCCTAAGGAAGAGGTGTAGATTGAAAAAAGAAGGTGCCCAAGGACAGAACCCTGGGGAACTCCAACAGAGAGCGGGATAGGGGAGGAGGATGAGCCATGAGAGTGCACTCTGAAGGTACGATGGGAGAGATAAGAGGAGAACCAGGAGAGGACAGAGCCCTGGAACCCAAAGGAGGACAGTGTGTCGAGAAGTAGGTTGTGATTGACAGTGTCAAAAGCGGCGGATAGGTCGAGGAGGATGAGGATTGAATAGTGACCTTTAGATTTGGCGAGGAACAGGTCATTGCAGACTTTAGATAGTGCTGTTTCTGTCGAGTGTAGGGGGCGAAAACTGGATTGAAGCGGATCGAGGATGGCATGAGAGGAGAGGAAATCAATGCAGCGGCTGTGAATGGCGCGTTCAAGTAACTTGGAGAGGAAGGGTAGGAGGGAAATGGGGCGGTAGTTGGAGGGACAGGTAGGGTCAAGTGATGGTTTTTTGAGGAGTGGTGTAACCACGGCATGCTTGAAGGTGTCTGGGACAGTTGCAGTGGAGAGAGAGAGGTTGAGGATATGACAGATGGTGGGGGTGATAGTAGGAGTGACGGTGTTAAGTAAGTTATAGAAAACTGCATAGTCCCCAACTAGAACTTGCTCGCTTAACTGTAATGGCCACACATAAGTGCTGGGTATTCTATAAGTAATGTAGATACCAAGTTCTAGTATGAGGAGGTAGGTGGCCAAATGTATTAGAGTGAGGTTTTTTTTTCTCATTTTTGTAGTAATTTTATAACTGGCCACATTAGTTAGCAGTACGCGTGCTTTTAATTATGCAGACTGTGTTGGTAATGGTAATAGTACTTATATTCCGTCAACTCCCATCAACAAGTTCAAAGCGGATAACACAAAAAAAACAGATTACAAACGAGAAATAATGAAAAAAAATACTGAAAAAAAGTAAAGCCAAACAAAGACTTTTTTAAAACAAATAAGTCTTCAGTTGTTTCCGAAATAATAAATAAGAAGAAATTGTCCTTAACCCAACAGGCAAAGGACACCAGTGAAAATATTTATTTATTTATTTATTTATTGCATTTGTATCCCACATTTTCCCACCTCTTTGCAGGCTCAATGTGGCTTACAATACATCATGAATGGTGGAAATAATAAGAAAATAGACATGTATTATTACAGAAGGATCTTGGGTAACATGATGATAGTAAAACTTGATAGTAGTATAACAAGCAGAAATGATATGTACTTTCAATTTGAATATTATTTTAGGAAAAATATGCAATACAGTTACAGTTACAGTTATATGTAGGGCACATATATTTTCTATGAAAAATTGCACACATATGATCGCGTTTACAAAAGTATGCACTAAGTATGAACCCCTCCCTAATCCCAAACCTAACAACGCCTCTGTTCACTGCCGGCAAAAGCACATACAGATTGTATGTACATACTTTTACCTACACATGCATAGAATATGCAAACCGCTTTGGTGGTATCACAGAAAGGCAGTATATCAAGTTCATGACCCTTTACACTTTAAGTTTATAACAGGCAGAAAGGAGATAATTCTAACATGTACATGTTTAGAATAATGGTATTTACATGCATATGTCATTAGAATAATGATATGTATGCACATACTTGCATAACTGCCAAAATCCTGCCTGGCCGCTATTGTGTAGATACCCATTTAACTTATATAATGCATATCTGTAAGAGGGGTGTACACATGGGCAGGAACCACATGAGCATAACCAAAGCTACACACATATCTCTGGCATTTAGGCGCTGACACACCAGCTGAGTGGCTGGCGGAAGTACTCACACTCAACTTTTAAGTATGTATTTAAGCTGTCACGCTAGTGCTTTGTAACGGAAAGTAGGTGCCCCCTGTTTCTGACGGCGTTTGAGGAGTTGGGTCAGGGATTTTGAGGCTGCGGTGTTTCTCCTGGTCAACATTTTGAAAATTTGGAACTGAATGTTGGTGTTCTGTGGTTGACTGTGTTTTTCATGTTTTATTGTAGTTCTTTTTCATCTGTATTTAACATTGCGAACTGCTCTGACCTTCCTGTCAGAATTCTGCGGTATATCAAGTTGAAATAAATACATACATACATACATACATAAAAAATGCGACCAAAATGATAGAGGGGATGGAACTGCTCCCATATGAAGAAAGGCTAAAGAAGTTAGGGCTCTTCAGCTTGGAAGGGAGACGGCTGAAGGGGGGATATGATTGAGGTCTACAAAAATCCTGAGTGGTGTGGAGCAGGTGGAGGTGAATTGATTTTTCACGCATTCAAAAAGTACAAAAACCAGGGGACACTTAAAAACAAATAGGAGGAAATATTTTTTCACTCAAAGAATAGTTAAGCTCTGGAACTCTTTTCCGGAGGGTGTGGTAACAGCGGTTAGCGTATCTGAGTTTAAAAAAGGATTGAACAATTTCCTGGAGGAGAAGTCCATAGTCTGTTATTGAGATGGGCATGGGGGAAGCCTCTGCTTGACCTGGGATTGGTAGCATGGAATGTTGCTACCAATTGGGTTTCTGCCAGGTACTTGTGACCTGGATTGGCCACTGCTGGAAGTGGGTACAAAACTTAGATTGTGAGCCACTAGGGACATTGATAGGCACTTGCATATAATTTGCAGTGCTACATACGTCTAGTAGTGCTATGGAAATGATTAGTATTACTAGTACCTCACATATTTCCATTTAGAGTGATTCTTAACATAGTCCTCAGGACATACCCAGCCAGTCAGATTTTCAGGATATCTACAATAAATATGCATGAGATAAATTTGCATACACTACCTCCACTGTGTACAGATCTAACTCATGCATTTTCATTGTGAGTATCCGGAAGCCTGACTGGCTAGGTGTGTCCTGAGGACTTGATTGGGAAGCACTGACCTAGAGATACCACTGGTACTGCCTTTGAAAAATACCTTTGCCACTGGTACTACCTTTGAGAACTATTAAAGTAATTTGTAAGAACACAGCCACTCAAGAATCTACCTTGCTGGGATTTACTTTTGAAAATGGATCCTTCTTAGCTTCTTAGTACAGGGTTGCAGGTGTCCTGATGTGAAGCAATGAGCTGATAAAAAAACAGGTTTTTTCCCCCAAGCCATTTTTTGTCAAAGGATACATAAGGTGCCAAGCTCCACTGACCGCTTCCCCTTCCCTTCCTCTCTTAAAAGGGACTCTGTAGCTTTAATTCTGCATGCGTGCTAATGTTTTTTGCCACAAAGGTCATACCTGCATGTGATGACTGACAACTTTTCAGCTTGATTCAAAGCAAACAGCTGCTGGTTTGATTGCCTAGCAACTAAAAGTTGATGGATGACCCTCAAGATGGATAACTACCATAAATCACCTCATTTAGACTCTCAGGGAAAAAAAAAAGATTAAAAAACAATGGTTTTCCTGACATTTGCAGCACTCAGTAATACACTATGATAAATTTGGCCTCCTTATGGTTGCACAGTTGTGGGATTGCTGAAATTAGACACTTTTGTTTTCGACATTCTGCACTTCTTTGGAGTCTGCAGCCCCCTCCATAAGGTGTGCTCATGTTAATATACTGTACTGTCAGGAAAAAGCAGAACACCAGACGCCAGTGTCCGTCATCAAGGAAGAAAAGGCAAAAGGAATCTGTGTCAGGCTAGTGGCCTCTCGTGGAGGAATAGCAGGCCTCTTTCACATGCACAGCACTCTCCCTTGCACACTAAAAATAGTTACGGTGTAGTTAATATGATCACCTAACCTTAGCATTAGGAATCCTTATTTGCAGACAGTTTAGTGTTTTTAACAAACATATGTCTTTAATTTCTTTCTTTCCCCCCCCCCCCCCCCCCCCCACTGTATGTTTACTACAAGAAAAAATCCCAAGGTTCTTCTGTGCATGAAGAAAACCTCTAGCCAGTATTGACCACCCCAGGTCACAAGTCATGTTCAGTAAATACTTCACTTGCGGAGTGTGGGAGCAGTCTCAAGACAAAAGCCGTGTACCAGAAGTGAAATATGTAGTAAACACCGCTTGCTACTGGGACCCAGGGGAAGGAAGGAGCTCAACTCGAATTAGATTTTAAAAAAAGAAACACAGGGTTTGTGATGTCTTTCCTCTTGCTGCTACCACCCCTTTGTACTACCTTCCTGGTCTGTCTCCAGGTTTTTGTCAGAAGTACATCTTCTGTCTGTGCCTTCAGTGGCTTCCACCCCCCAAGCTAGGGGCTATGGATCCCCACTTCATCTCACTGACTTAATGCCTCATTATAAACCAGTAAAGGATCAGACATGCCAGTGTACTACATATATGCACACACACACACACACACACACACACACACACATGTATGTACACATATACATGTGCATATATTCAATTCTGTTCATTATTTGTCGCTAAATCTGTCAAGTTAGGTTCTAAATAACTTACCATTTTGATTAAGAGCTAGTATAGGCTCCAGAACAGTGTTTTTTCCAACCCAGTCCTCAGTGACCACCTGGCCAGTAGGAGTTTTAGGATATCCATAATTGTGGTAACGTGAATGAGGGCGGGCCCTGGAGCCAGAATAAGCTGGAACCACACAGCAGATTAAGGTGAACAAACTAATATTTTTATTTAAATCATCAGGTAGGCGTCCTGTTCAATTCACAGGGGAAAAGAAAAGTGAACACAAAACAAGTCTTTCCATATAAGAGTGTCCCCCTGTGACCTGCTCCCTAGAGTTACTAGCACAATTGTTAACATTTCACTGAGGCCTGTGACTGGTTGGGTTAAAGATACCAAAGAGCAAGGTCCCAAGTCAAACTTGGCTTACCTGATTGTAGCGGATGCAGTTCATACATGAGTGGTGAAGGCAAATGCAGTTTGGTGTCACTGCTTCTCTCTAGGCCACCTTAACCTAGCAGTGCCCATAGCTTTTATACTTCCAAGTTCCTGCTGTCCTGGCTGTACCCCACCATGTCACTTCCCCCTTGAGCATGACGTGGAGGGGCATAATCAAAAGGGGCGCCCAAGTTTTCCTGAGGACGTCCCCGTAGGACGTCCTGGCGAAGGGGCGGGGAAACCCATATTATTGAAACAAGATTGGCGTCAATCTTTTGTTTCGATAATACGGTTGGGGACGCCCAAATCGCGAAATTTAGGTCGACCTTAGAGATGGTTTTCCTTAGAGATGGTCATCCCCGATTTTCGGCGATAATGGAAACCGAGGACACCCATCTCAGAAACGACCAAATGCAAGCCATTTAGTTGTGGGAGGAGCCAGCATTCATAATGCACTGGTCCCCCTGACATGCCAAGACACCAACCGGGCACCCTAGGGGGGCACTGCAGTGGACTTTATAAATTGCTCCTAGGTGCATAGCTCCCTTACCTTGGGTGCTGAGCCCCCCCCCCCCAAAACCCACTACCCACAACTGTACAACACTACCATAGCCCTAAAGGGTGAAGGGGGGGGGGGCACCTACATGTGGGTACATGGGTTTCTGGTGGGTTTTGAAGGGCTCACATTTACTACCACAAGTGTAACAGGTAGGGGGGGATGGGCCTGGGTACGTCTGCCTGAAGTGCACTGCACCCACTAAAACTGCTCCAGGAACCTGCATACTGCTGTCAGGGAGCTGGGTATGACATTTGAGGCTGGCAAAAAAATATTTTAAAAGGTTTTTTTTAGGGTGGGAGGGGGTTAGTGAGCACTGGGGGAGTAAGGGGAGGTCAACCCTGATTCCCTCCGGTGGTCATCTGGTCAGTTCAGGCACCTTTTTGAGGCTTGGTTGTAAGAAAAAATGGACCAGGTAAAGTCACCCAAGTGCTCGTCAGGGACACCCTTCCTTTTTCCATTATCGGTCGAGGACGCCCATGTGTTAGTCACGCCCCAGTCCCGCCTTCGCTATGCTTCCGACACGCCCCCGTGAACTTTGGTCGTCCCTGCGACGGAAAGCAGTTGAGGACGCCCAAAATCGGCTTTCGATTATGCTGATTTGGGCGACCCTGGGAGAAGGACGCCCATCTCCCGATTTATGTCGAAAGATGGGCGCCCTTCTCTTTTGAAAATAAGCCTGTATGGGTCTTAAGGTGGTTCTGACACTATGAGGGAGTATCCTTTATGGGAAGTGGCAGCATCCTAGAGACTCCCTCAGAACAATGAATATGCATGATATAGATCTGTATGCACTGCCTTTTTAGTATGCAAATCTCTCTCTTGCATATTTATTGTAGATATCCTAAAAACCTGACAGGCCAGAACTGGGTTGAAAACCAGTACTTTAGAAGATCCAATGCAGAGATCACATTCATAAAAACAGGATTACTTAACAGTACTAAAATGCTTTGCAGAACTAAAAGTTTTCAGATCATGAGGAAATTCTAAATAAAGAGAGATTTAATGAATTTTTAGTGGTAGATCATTCCAAAGCTCAATGGCTTGCAATGAGTCAAAACCGTGCCTGTAATGGAAACCTCTAGTAGAAAAAAAAATCAAAAGAGCAATCACATCAACCCCTAGAGGATTTTTGTCACAAGAACTAAGGCACATAAAAAAGTTGTGAAATGTGTAAAAGTTATACAAGCCACCTTAAAATGAATCTGGGTCTGGACTAGTAACCAATGTAACTGCCGCATAAAAAGAGAAACTGTCCTATTTGTGTGCTCTAAAAATCAAATGCACAGCAGTATTCTGCAACAACTGAAGTTGATTGAGCAGTTTAGCAGATATTCCCAAATACAAAGCATTGCAATAATCAGTGTGTGGTAGAATTTTTAATTGAACCAACAATGACACATGGAGGGGCATAATCGAATGGTGCCAGCCTTCTATATGGCCGGCCATCTTTGGGGCCTGCTCCGCAAAGAGGCGGTGCCAACCATATTATCGAAAAATATGGCCGGCCATCTTTTCTTTCCATAATACGGTTGGGGCCGGCTAGATCTCAGCATTTAGGTCAAATGTTGAGATCGCCGGGTTTACAGATGGCCGGCTTTAAAAAAGTGGAAAAAAGTCCAAGTGCTCCTCAGGGACATTGGTATACGTGCACTTTTTTGGAGGGCCACCTCTGGATTACAAAACCAGTGCACTAACCACTTGGCCACAGCTCCACTTACTTACATGTCCCTCCCTTTTGGCTGGCTTCAACTGCTTTCCGTCGTGGAGCTGGCAAAATTTCAAGGGGGCGTGTCGGTAGGGTAGTGAAGGCGGGACTGGGGCGTGCTCACAAGATAGCTGGATTTGCCTGATAATGGAAAAAAGAAAGCCAGCCTTGACAAGCATTTCGCCAGTTTTACTTGTTCCTTTTTTTTTTTCACAACCAAGCTTTAAAAAGGGGCCCCAACTGACCACCGGAGTGCTTCTCAGGGACATCCTAAATCAAAACTATTTTTACTTGGCTTTTTCAGTAGTACCAGGGGGATTTGAACTGGCCACCTCTGGATAACAAAACCAGTGCATTAGAGAAGGATCCAAGATGGCGTTTGAAACGGATGTGCGTTCAAGTGTCTCCTGACGCTAGTGAGACTCCTCGACTGTGGTGTATCCCCCATGAGCCCCGCGAGTTGGCTATGGGGAAAAGGAAAGCAAAAATCAACGTGCTCACCTCCACGAGCCGTTCCGTGTCCTCCACCATGAGACAGGCGACCCTAGACGAGATGGTGACCCGAACGCCGGGGGCTTCAACGTGTGCTACGGTAACCCAGGAAGAACGGGAACTTAGTACCGAGGGAGTTACATTGAGTCCTCCCTCGATTACAGCCCCCCCGAGACCCAGAGAAGAGATTGCTTCGGTGGAGCAGCAGTTTGGTACACCCGAAAGTGGAGGACTCCCTGCTGCTGCAAGAGGAGGCCCCGTAGCGACTTCTTCGCCTATGGGAACAGCTCGAGGACAGGATTTTAATTTCCTTTCCTCTCAGGCACAGGAGAATCTCTCTGGAGTTCCCGGAGGACAAAGACCGGCTGTAGTGACCCTTGATATTTTATGGGACGCAATACAGGGTCTGAATTCTACTCTCCAGCAGATATCTAACGCCACTCGTGGAGAAATGGCTGAAATTAAGCAAATTCAAGATTCCTGTACAGCCCAGCTCGAGATACATACAACTAAAATAGAGGTACTTGAAAATGATATACAAACTTTTAAAAATTTTTCCTTTTCCGTCTCTAAGGAAAAAAATATTCAAACCCGGAAGATTGAATACCTTGAAAACCAGATAAGGAGAAACAACTTAAGACTCTTGAATTTTCCCAAGTCCCCATTGATATCAGCGTTAGAAATGTTTAAAAGATATCTTAAGGATGTTTTACATATTTCCCCGGAGAATATCCCGCCTATTACTAGGATTCAGTATATTTCTGGCATAAGAAATGTAGAAAATCCAGTCTTACCAAATCTAAATTTAACAGAATTCCTTGAGACGTCACTGGAGACTATTACAGAAAGGACCACTATGATAGTGACGTTTGCACTTGAACTGGACCGAAATAATATACTTAAATTGTTTTTCAGCCATATTAAGGAAAGTTTTCTAGGAGCAAGAATACAAATGTTCCCAGACCTCTCTAGGGATACACAAAAGAGAAGGAAGGAATTTTTGCAATTGAAATTAAGGCTGCTAAATATAGGTGGAACCTTTCTTCTCATGTATCCCTGCAGATGTATTGTTTCGTTAAATTCCTCCAATTATATGTTTTTTGAACCTAGCAAACTATTAGAACTTATTTTGTCTAAAGAGTAGAATAAGACCTTAGTATATGAAGTACTATGTATCGGCTGCACCTTTGAGGAAACCCTTCCGTTTCTTTTTTCTTTTTTCCTTTATTCAAATGTATTTGAAATTAATTTACATAGTACTTGGATCCAATTTGTGGACAAAAATTAATAAGGTTTTTCTTATGATAGAATTAGTCTTGATTTTTCTGAATTTCTTTATGTTTATGTTATCTCATGAATGTAAATTAAAATACATAAATAAAAAAAATTAAAAAAAACAAAACCAGTGCATTAACCACTTGGCCACAGCTCCACTTACTTGGATGTCCCTCCCTTTTGATTATGCCCCTTCAGGTCTCTCTCAGCCAATCACAGACAGCGAAATGCGCTGTGATTGGCTGAGAGAGACCCCTGTCTGTGATTGGCTGAGAGAGACCTGAAGGGTCATAATCAAAAGGGAGGGGCATCCAAGTAAGTGGAGCTCAGTGTTGCCAGGTGGGCGGTTTTACCGCCCAATTGGGCGGTTTTCCGCGACCCGCCGCGGGAAATTTTTGCCCGCGGCGGGTCGCGGTTTTTTGGGCTTCTTTTTTTTCTTTTCCACGGTTTTTCGGGCGGTTTTTTCGGCCGCGGGGGGCGGGGTTAGTGACGTTTTGGGCGGGGTTAGTGACGTGTTGGGCGGGGCCGGTGACAGGGGAGGCGGGGCCGGTGATGGCGGGGGCGGGGTTGATGACGCGGGGGTGGGGGTGTCAGGGGCGGGGTTTGAGTTTGGGCGGGTTTTGGGCTGGATTTGGGCTCGTTTGGGTGGGAAAAAAATTTTCCACCTGGCAACACTGGTGGAGCTGTGGAGAAGTGGTTAGAGCACTGGGCTTGTTATCCAGAGGTGGCCAGTTCCAATCCCCCTGGTACTACTGAAAAAGCCAAGTAAAAGTAGTTTTGATTTAGGATGTCCCTGACGAGCACTTCGAGGGTGGGAGGGGGTTAGTGATCACTGGGGGGAGTAAGGGTAGGTCATCCCTGATTCCCTCCGGTGGTCAGTTGGGGCCCCTTTTTAAAGCTTGGTTGTGAAAAAAAAAAGGGACCAAGTAAAACTGGCGAAATGCTTGTCAAGGCTGGCTTTCTTTTTTCCATTATCAGGCAAATCCAGCTATCTCGTGAGCACGCCCCAGTCCCGCCTTCACTACCCTACTGACACGCCCCCTTGAAATTTTGCCAGCTCCACGACGGAAAGCAGTTGAAGCCGGCCAAAATCGGCTTTCGATTATACCGATTTGGCTGGTTTCAGGAGATCGCCAGCCATCTTCCGATTTGTGTTGGGGGATCGTCGGCGATCTCTTTTGAAAATGAGCTGGATGGTCATCTGAAAAATAAGATCCAGCGCAGCGTTCCTTTCCCTCTCTGTTCTGTACTCTGACATCATCACGTCTTGACGCAGGGGCGGTTCAGAGAGGGAAGTCTCTACTGCGCACTTGCGGGTGAGTCGGTCAGCTCTCATTTATATAGTTAGATAGAATTAGAGGGAATAGGTCTATGGGAGGTGGGGCCCTGGGCAGATTATGACACTGCATCTGTTTTGTGACATTTCCTGGCTAAGAGCAGAGGCAACATGAACAGAAGTTTACCTTCCTCCTGCTTCTTTTTTATGTTTTACTCAGCTTTTATTGCGCACTAATGCCCTATAGAAATTGATTTGTTTTTCCCAAAAAGGGTATAATAATTATAATACAAACATTCCGTGGAGTGTACACCACTGGAGAAGAATTGTACTTAAGGAGTTCAGTATTAATACTTCCCAGATGTACTTTAAAAAAAACAACATGAATTTGTAGGTTGCTTATGTAGAGGACCTTTCTTTAGGAGTTTCAACATTTTTTGACTGATGTAATAAAGAAACAGGTATCCTACTATCACCATTATACTAGGAAGAAGCATTAATGTACTTTTTTGCATGTGCTTCCTGTTTCTGTAAGCAGCATTGGTGAAGCCAAGCTTTGTCGGCACCTGAATGCAAACCTCATTCTTTAGTCTACAGTGGGCAGTGCCAGGGCTGCCGAGGTGGGGGGGGGGGGGGGGGGGGGGGGCAAAATTCCCTGGGCCCGGCTTCCAAGGAGGTCCCAGTGCCAGGCCTTCAGAGGGCCATCACGCCAACAATCACCGTGAATACAGGAACAAAACGTTTTACCGCCCCACATGAATAGTAAAAAGTTTTATTCCCACAGTAAAAAATGCTTTCCTCCCTTCTGTGAATCGCTGCTGGCTGCAGGAACCTGTAGATGAGACCTACAGGTAGGAGGAAGGAGGGGGGGGGGGGGGAGCAGCAGTAGAGGTGGTGGTGGTGGGGCGGTGGTGGTGGGCCCTGAAGATTTTTTGCCCTGGGCCCAGCTTTGTCTCTCAGCGGCCCTGGGCAGTGCCACTGTGGTTGTTTGTCTGACGTGTTTGCTGCTCCTTTGGATGGGTTTTCATGCAGTTTTGCTTCTTTTTGAGGCCATTTTAGTTAGTTGAGTCTCCATTTAAATATTTAAAAAGCTGATTTACATCTTTTAATGATCATACATGTGTAAGCACTGATTTAAAAAAAAAAAAAAAAAAAAGCCATTTTTTACATGTATATATATCTCCAGTATATGCAGATTAAAATGGGGTGTGATGTGGGTAGTTCTGTTTCCCATTTTACAACCAAAATACACATGTAGCTCAAAAATAGGGATTGTTTCTTTGGATCTCTGATTGGGAAGAGTGTGTGTGTGTGTGTGTAGGGGAGCAGTATGCTAAAGCCTTGTGGTGTTAAAACACCACCAAAATTTCACATTTTAATTGTTTTGATTGGCAGGGTCCCTAATTAACTCCATTTGAATTACAATTTTGTAAAATATGACAGAAGAATAAATGTTAACAAATGCTGTTACTTATACATATATGTTGTAACATTCCCACCTTTAGTGTAAGTGCCAGCATTTATACACGCAAAGCTCCAAATGATACCACTCCTTTTTAGAATGTGTAAGTTTGTGAAATCGATGTTCCCAATGTATATGTCAGTAAATGTCTGTTTATTTTGGTGTCCTTATACATATTTTACCAAAAGCTGTGTATTCAGTAGAGCCTTCTATAAAATACTCAAGGAGCTGTGATTATCTTTGATTTGTACATCCCAATTCCTACCAGGAAGCTTTATATAGTGTTTTATCTAGTCCTGTGATTTTCTTCATCACCCTCCCCCTCAGTCCCGCCCAACACTAATCACTACTTTCAGGAATCTCCAGGCTGTCGACCCTCCCACCTTATCCTCTTGTATCTCTAATCTCCTCCCTTCCATTATGTCCTCCGAGTCTGTCGACAAGGCTGTCTCTGCTTACAACGCCACTCTCTCCTCTGCTCTGGACACCCTTGCACCATCCATCCCCCGTCCCACAAGGCGTACTAATCCCCAGCCCTGGCTGATACCTTGCATCCGATACCTTCGCTCCTGCGCCCGATCTGCTGAACGCCTCTGGAGGAAATCTCGCACCCATACTGACTTCATTCATTACAAATTCATGCTATCCTCCTTCCAGTCCTCCCTATTCCTTGCCAAACAGGACTATTACACCCAATTGACTAATTCTCTCGGCTCCAACCCTCGTTGTCTCTTCGCCACCCTCAACTCCCTCCTCAAAGTGCCCTCCGCTCCCACCCCCCCTCACTCTCTCCTCAATCACTGGCTGACTACTTCCGCGACAAGGTGCAGAAGATGAACCTCGAATTCACTACCAAGCCACCTCCTCTTCACCCTTTAACCTACTCCCTCAACCAACCAACCCAGGCCTCCTTCTCCTCTTTTCCTGATATCACTGAGGAGGAAACCGCCCACCTTCTTTCCTCCTCGAAATGCACCACCTGTTCCTCTGATCCCATCCCCACCAACTTACTAAACACCATCTCTCCTACTGTCACCCCCCCCCCCCATCTGTCATATCCTCAACCTCTCTCTCTCCACTGCAACTGTCCCCGACACCTTCAAGCATGCTGTAGTCACACCACTCCTCAAAAAACCATCACTAGACCCTACCTGTCCTTCCAACTACCGCCCCCTCTCCCTCCTACCGTTTCTCTCCAAGATACTTGAATGCGCCGTTCACAGTCGCTGCCTTGATTTTCTCTCCTCTCATGCCATCCTCAATCCGCTGCAATCCGGTTTTCGCCCTCTACACTCGACAGAAACGGCACTCAGTAAAATCTGTAATGACCTGTTCCTTGCAAAATCCAAAGGTCACTACTCCATCCTCATCCTCCTCGACCTATCCGCCGCTTTTGACACTGTCAATCATAATCTACTCCTTGCCGTACTATCCTCATTTGGATTCCAGGGCTCTGTCCTCTCCTGGTTCTCCTCTTATCTCTCCCACCATACCTTCAGAGTACATTCTCATAGATCTTCCTCTACCTCCATCCTGCTCTCTGTTGGTGTTCCTCAGGGATCTGTCCTTGGACCCCTTCTTTTCTCAATCTATACCTCTTCCCTGGGCTCGCTGATCTCATCTCATGGTTTCCAATATCATCTTTATGCTGACGACACCCAGCTTTACCTCTCCACACCTGACATCACTGCGGAAACCGAGGCCAAAGTATCGGCCTGCTTATCCGACACTGCTGCCTGGATGTCCAACCGCCATCTGAAACTGAACATGGCCAAGACCGAACTCATTGTCTTTCCACCCAAACCCACTTCTCCTCTCCCTCCACTCTCTATTTTAGTCGATAACACCCTCATCCTCCCCGTCTCATCTGCCTGCAACCTCGGAGTCATCTTCGACTCCTCCATCTCCTTCTCTGCGCATATCCAGCAGACAGCCAAGACCTGTCGCTTCTTTCTCTATAACATCAGCAAAATTCGCCCTTTCTGCTCTGAGCACACCACCCATACTCTCATCCACTCTCTCATTACCTCTCGCCTTGACTACTGCAACCTACTCCTCACTGGTCTCCCACTTAACCATCTATCCCCCCTTCAATCCGTTCAGAACTCTGCTGCGCGTCTTATCTTCTGCCTAGACAGATATGGTCATATCACCCCTCTCCTCAAGTCACTTCACTGGCTTCCAATCAGGTACTGCATACAATTCAAGCTTCTCCTACTAACCTACAAATGCACTCAATCTGCAGCCCCCCATTACCTCTCTACCCTCATCTCCCCCTACGCTCCTACCTGTAACCTCCGCTCACAGGACAAATCCCTCCTCTCAGTACCCTTCTCCACCACCGCCAACTCCAGGCTCCGCCCTTTCTGCCTCGCCTCACCCTATACTTGGAATAAACTCCCTGAGCCCATACGCCAAGCCCCCTCCCTGTCCATCGTCAAATCCTTGCTCAAAGGCCACCTCTTCAATGTTGCTTTCGGCACATAACCATTATTCATCTATTCAGGAAATCTAGACTGCCCCAATTTGATTGACTGCACTTTTTTGTCTTTTAGATTGTAAGCTCCTTCGAGCAGGGACTGTCCTTTGTGTTAAATTGTACAGCGCTGCTTAACCCTGGTAGCGCTTTATAAATGTTAAGTAGTAGTAGTAGTAACTTTTTATTTTGAATTCTAGACATAAGATTACAAGTTCTTATTAATGTGATTTCATTCCCAGTGGGGGTTTTTTTGTTGTTGGGGTTTTGTTTGTTTTCTTTTTTGTGTGTGCTTGTTTTTTCCTTTTTCCACCCGTCTCATTTTTTTTCCTCAAAATAGTAACTTTAAAACCCCATTCCTTTGCATGAGCTCCACTATTTTGCACAAGTGGATGTTATCCCCTCTTACCAGCAGATGGAGATAAAGGGAAAAAAACAGTTTTACCAGTGACCTCACGAGTATCAGCTGGTAGTGCTTTCTTGGAAAGATCCAGTATTTTCTCTACCTCAGCAGATGGTAGATCGTGCTCTCTGGTGCTGCTCTCCCTGGCCTAGCTTCCCGCTCTGCTGGCCTCAGCTGCACAGCTTGATTGTGCCTAAGGGCCACTCCCAGGTTATTCAGTCCCCAGATCAGACCTGGTTGATGCCCCCAATCACGCTTCTTAGCATCCACTTTGTGAGGCTTGTGACTCGGTCATGTGAGGTGGTATATCAAATGCATTACCCTTATCATTACCCCTTATTTGGAAAATTAAAGTCTGACCTACAGCTGTGGAGTTCCCATTTCTACCAGCAAAGGTACCGGTGTTGCCCCATTGCACGCACAGAGATCTAATGGTATTTTCATAGGGAACTGAGAACTAGAATGCTACGCATGTAAGAGAGGGGAAAACCAGAGCTATTTTAGTTGACCACTACCTTTGTCTCCTCAGCACCAGACAGCTAAGGCTTAGGGTTGCCACCTGGGTACGTGTCATAAGAAACAGGTTAATCCAGTCCTTGATTCATCCCCAATGTGTACATAGATTTGTAGTTTTGATTTTACTAGGGAAATCAATGTGGCAATCATACCAACGCATCCATGCAAGTAGTTGAGTAATCATTCACTGGTTTAATGGATTCCTTAATTGAGCCTAAGGGCCACTCCCAGGTTGTTCAGTCCGTGGATCGGACCTGGTTTAAGCCCCAAGTCACACTTCTTTGCATCCACTGTATGAGGTTTGTCTTTTGGTCATGCGGAGTGGTATATCAAATGCATTACCCTTATCCTTACCCCTTATTTGGAGAATTAGGAAAGTAATTTGGAAAAAAGGAAAGTAAAAAAAAAACAAGAGAAAAAGGAAGCCCATACGGTTCTCCAAACAGATGGCTGAAAAAATGACAAAAGAGGCTTTGTTCTAGAAGAACACAACAGGAGGATCACGGAAGAGATTACCAGGTTAAACTCAAAGAAGCGAAGAGGGAAATACAGCTAGCGAAAGTGCAGGTGAAAGAAAAAATGGCTAAAAATGTAAAGAGAGGTGACAAGATCTTTTTCAGATATATTGGGGAAAGGAGAAAATGTAGAAATGGAATTGTAAGACTGAAAGATGCCGAGAATGGCTTTGTGGAGAGTGATGAGGATAAAGCGAATGTGCAAAACAAATACTTCTCTTTGGTGTTCATGGAAGAAAATCGTGGAGAAGGACTGCGATTGGCTGCCAAGGGTATATGTTTGAATGGAGTAGATATTGTGCTGTTCACGGAAGAAAGTGTTTATAAACAGCTTGAAAATCTGGAAGTGGACAAAGCTATGGAGCCAGATTGGATACATCCTAGGATACTGATGGAACTCAGAGAAATCCTGGCGGGACCTCTTAAGAATTTAATAGATCTTTAGAAATGGGAGAAGTTCCTTGGCACTGGAGATGAGCTGATATGCTCTCTCTTCACAAAAGCAGGGACAGGGAAGAAGTGGGAAACTACAGGCCAGTAAGCCTCATATCGTTGGTATGGTGGAGTCGCTGCTGAAGGAAAGGATAGTTATCTTTCTAGAAGCCAATGGGTTACAGGATCCGAGGCAACATGACTTTACCAAAGTAAAATCCTGCAAAATGAATGATTGACTTCTTTGACTGGGTAACCAAGGAACTAGATAAAGGACATGCACTAGATATAATGTACTTGGATTTCATTAAAGTCTTTGATACGGTCCCTCACAGAAGACTCATGAATAAGCTGGTAGGACTGAACTTAGGACCCAAAGTGGTGAAATGGATTGGTAACTGGCTAACCGACAGGTGATAGAAGGTGGTGGTGGTAAATGGAATCCACTCAGAGGAAAGGAAAGTGAGCAGTGGAGTTCCTCAGGGATCAGTGCTGGGGCTGATTCTATTTAATATATTTGTGAAAGACATTGCTGAAGGGATAGAAGGAAAATTTTGCCTTTTTGCAGATGACACAAAGATAGCCAATAGAGTGGATACCCTGGAGGGTGTAGAAACCATGAGAAGGGATCTCCAAACACTGGAAGAAAGGTCAAGGGTCTGTCAGTTAAAATTTAATGCAAAGAAATACAGATTGATGCACTTGGGGTGCAGGAATCCAAAAGAGATGTACCAGATAGGAATGGAGAGATTGACAAGCTTGGCTCAGGAGAGGGACCTTGGGGTAATGGTGTCTGAGGATATCAAAGTGACAAAACTGTGTGACAAGGCGGTGGCCACGGCCAGAAGGATGCTAGGCTGCATAGAGAGGGGTATAACCAGTGGAAGAAAGGAGGTGTTGATGTCCCTGCCAAGCCATTAGAGAGGCCCTACTTGCAGTATTGTGTTCAGTTTTGGAGGCTGTATCTTGCTAAGGATGTAAAAAGACTGGAAGCAGTTCAAAGAAAAGCATCAAAAATCGTATGTGGTTTGCATTGCAAGACGTATGAGGAGAAACTTGATGACCTGATGATGTGTACCCTGGAGGAAAGGAGAAGCAAGGGCAATATGATACAGACTTTCAAATATTTGAAAGGTGTTAATCCACAAACAAACTTTTTCCAGAAATGGGAAGGTGTAGAACTAGAGGACATGACTTCAGGTTGAAGGGGGGGCTGACTAAGGAAAAATGTCAGGAAGTATTTTTTCACCAAGAAGGTGGTGGATACCTGAAATGCCCTCCTGCAGGAGGTGATAGAAATGAAAACAATAACAGAATTCAAAAATACTTGGAATAAACGCCAAGGAATTCTGTTTAGAAGGAAACGATCTAAAGAAGCTTAGTGGAGACCAGGTGGCAACATTGGTAATTGAGAAACAAAGCCAGTACTGGGTGGACTTCTACAGTCTGTGCCCTGGTCATGGTTGGATAGATTTGGATAGGCTAGAGTGGAGCTTTCAGGGGCTTTGTTGACAACTTCAGAAGTATTAGAAAAAGGATATTGCCGTGCAGACTCTACAGTCTACGCCATGAAAATGGCATGGACAAATCAAGATCAGGTATACATATGAAGTATCACATCATACCTTATGTAATGAGTTTATCTTCTCAGGAAGATTGGATGGACCGTACAGGCCTTTATCTGCCATCATCTACTATGTTACTGAGGGGCCCATTTACAAAGGTGCAGGAGGGCTAACGTGCAGGTGTTGCACACCCAATCGGCACTGCCACCAGGATAGCGCATGTGCCCGGCAGTAATTCCAATTTTGGCGCATGCCGAATCCCTCAGTAGACAATTTTATATTTTCTACTGCGGGGGTTATTCCCAGCGGTAACCAGCAGTGTTCCCACATTAGCGCATGCTGCATGGTTACCATGTGGGTAGCGTGTGAACCCTTACCGCTAGGTTAATGGGTGGCGGTAAGGGCTAAGGCCATAAATAGGCGCGACCTAGTTTTAATATTAGCATAGGCCCATTTCCTGGCCCTTTAAAAATAGCCTTTTTCCCAGCCGCAATAAAAAATAACCCAATGCATGACTAAAAGACGCGTTTACACTACCACAGGCCACTTTTTACTGTGGCTTTGTAAAAGGGCCCATATGTTAATGTGACATTGAGCCAAGTGGCTCAATGGTGGAAGATCAGGTGGTAGTAACAATTCAGATACCTTTAGAAGACAACACAGAAGAAAAAACCCTTCATCAGTTAGTGCGTTTTTGATAAATATGCTAATCGATTCTCTTAGAAGAAAAACACATATATAACTGGCTGTATAATGACAGTACACACAATAGGACTCCACATTTACCTTCCGAGCACCCATGAATTCTGTTCCATCTATGATGAACAAAATCACTCCATGCTGCTAGGACATGTGCAACCTGCCATAGTATTTTTTAACCTGTAGTCTCCTATGAAAAATTATGGGATATTTACCGCCCGATATTCAAAGCAGTTTAAGCGAGCAGGAGGGGCTCCTGCATAAGCTTCAGTGGCTAGAGCCCTTTGAATTTATCCTTGATATTCAGTGCCGATACCAGGGGCTAATCTAGCTGGTGACAGTCAATGTTCAAAAAAAAATGCTGACCGCAGTTATGCCTATGTTTACTAAGGTGCGCTATGAGCGTGTTAGCATTTTTAATGTTAGAAATGTATAAGTGCATTAGCGTTTAACGTGCCTTAAATTTAAGGGCGTGTTAGAAACACTAACACACCTTAGTAAACACACCCCTTAGTGTTTTTTCTCTTTTATATCTAGGAAAAACAGGTGGTCTCACATAATGGCTGGAGAAGGCAGCTAGGTAAAATCCACCCCCACCTTCGTCAGCATTAGTTGGCAGTAGTGCGTTATGTGTGCTCTAGTCTGCCTGACAGACAAAGTGCACGTTGATCTCCAGTCTGCACAGTAGGCTGAGCTGCTGGCCTTTTTCTTTTTAATACAGTAGGCCCCAGGGAGTGAAGGAGTAGTCTGGTGATTAGGACTGAAAACCAGGGAAGCCTGGTTCAAATCCTGCTGTGGTCCCTTGTGATCTTGGGCAAGTCACTTAACCCTCCATCGCCTCAGGTACAAATTTAGGAAATTGCTACCAAGCAAGAATTAAGACCTGATTTTACATTTGTGAATTATTCCTGTTTACAATCCCAGCTACTTGAAACCATCCATTAAAAGTTAATGGAGGAATTCCAATAGAACTCTATTAGATTCTTTCCCCCACCATTAAATTACTGCTGCAGACTTTTTTTAATGGAGATTTTAACTAGACATAGTTATCTACAGGACTGTTGCACAAATTAAAATCATGGCCATAATCTGCAATGAGGAGATGCATTTCCATCTCCGTAGTTTATTTCTTCAACCTTTTGTATTTTCAGAAGCATCATCTCACTTCCCTCCCCCATCTCTATGCTCTTGCCCGAGCAACCAAAATGAGGGAGAGGGGGGCAGAAGATGAGAAAATACTCTGCAAAGAGAAAAAAGGAAGGCACACAGTGGTTGCTCAATATTTTTTTTTCCATCCATGTATGTGCTTGCTATCAAGAGAGATTAGCATGGTCCATGGTCACCTGACTCCCTGTTGGGCACGAGTTCAGAGAATTTTTTTTATACCCTTCTGCATGTGGATGCAACAGCTTCACTGAGATATAGTGCAGTAGAGGGGGATGGAAAAGACCCCAATCCAAAACCACAAAACAATTCTCATTTTAATTAATGGTCCCTAAGAGTCTAAATTTATTGAACTTGCTGCTGAAAAACGAGTCAGTCCTGGAGCATGCAGACGCCACTTGAGCTGAATAGTTTTATTTCTAAATAATGTGCTCTTAGCTTATGATGGTTTTTTTTTGGCTGTTCCTGTATTTATTTGTTAATTTTTAATTGCAATATCAGCTACTGCTGCTCATCCAGATACAATGAAACATAAACAAAAACTTTGGTGTTGTGATATATTGTAATTTTCTTGTTATAATGTCAGCAAACATTAATAAAAAGAATAAGCTTAAATTCATTTCAGGTACTTTTATATATCACTGGTCGTGGGTAACATCAAAGCAAGGCTCTGTCAGAAAGTCCCATACCAAGTGAAAGCCTTTTAATTGGTCAGACTTTCCAGAGCAGACTGGAGTATCTGAAGAGTGATGTTTATATGTACCAAGCTCGCCGTGTCTCTTTCACTGCACTGGTATGAAAGACTTATTTAGTATTTTTTTTCTCTATAATCCATGTTTAGTTTAGAACTCTTCCAGAATATGACCATTTTGTATTGGGTACTGACCCTCTCATGTTTCTTTGTAGAAATAGAGAGGCAGGCAGAAGGCGGTACTTCATTCCTTATTAGCTCCTCTCTGATCTGGACAGATTGCTCAGAGGGTTAATTTGGTCTCTGTCAGGATTTGGACACTGTCATCCCTTTGATAGAAAGTCCCATCTTTGTTCAAATGTGCAGAATGGTCTGTGGTAATTTCTATGATGGGGGTTACTGGACCATTGAACTGAGGCAGAGACTGCTAAACCACTTCAGTCGAATTGGCAGGACGCATGTACCTTAAACTGTAGTGTTAAAGAGTAATGGAGTCTGTTCACATCTTTTACTGGTGAATTATCTGACTGCACATCACATTAGTAGGACACTCTGAATCAGCAATCTCTGGTGTCTAGTGCCCAACATGGAGCTACTTAAGAAGCTTGCACGGGCCCCAGCTTGATTAACTTAACTTTTACTCTTACCAAACCAATGGTTCTCAGCCTAACCTTCGGGACATACCTGGCCAGTCAAGTTTTCAGGATCACGTAATGAGATAAATTTGCATGCTCTACCTCCCATGTATGCAGATTTGTAAGTGTTTTTGAAAACCTCACTGGCTAGGTGTGTCCGGAGGACTATATTGAGACCCCCTACATTAAACCCTTTAAACACTTTAATACCAGCAGGCAGGCTACTGGTGTTTGCTGTCAAACATACAGAAACCAGGCAAAAAACAGTAGAAGAACAAAAAGGAAACCTTTCACAGATGGTGTCCAAAAAGCTTTCTTTATTTCAGTAAATTTCAAGAACAATAAAGGAAACCCAACGTGACTCAAACATACAGAAACTACAGTTGTTAACCTAGATGGCACTTGAGCCAGAGAAGGATTTTAAATAATAGTGATATAAGGCTTCTTTTACTAAGCAGTGGTAAGCTCAACGTGGGCTTACCGCTCGCTATAATGGAAGTACCGCCAGGCTAACGCAGCAGCCCAGCGGTACTTCCCACCTCTACTGCGCCATCATTTCCAGCGCTGCATAAATGTATTTATTTTTGTAGCGCTGGACTCTACCCAGTGGTAATCGGGCATTGCCGCGAGCTGCCCGGTTACCTCCGGGTTTGTGCGGGAGTCCTTACCGCCTCCTCAATGGCTGACTCCCCCCCCCCCCCCCCCCCCCCCGAAATGGCTGTGTGGCAAGTGCTTTACTTGCCATCCGGCCATTTCCTGCAGGAAGGCGAGACCTTCCCTTTTCCCAGCTGCTGTAAAAGGGGGTCTCAACATGCACATGTAAAACACGCACCAGCGCCAGCCCCCTTTTACTGCAGTTTGGTAAAAGAGGCCCACAGTAACTTGGGGCAGATTTTCAGCCAGTGTAGCAATGGCATTAATTTACAAACTGCTTGCTTAAATTAATGTGTGTATTCAATGCTGCTATCCATGGAGGTAGTGGTGCTGATTATCCAGATGTTGTGGTCATAATGCAGGCACTAGAGTGTAGGCCTGCAAGATTAACGCCTATGTTTACTAAGCGGTGCTATGGGTGTGTTAGCGTTTTTAACGTGCGTAAATGGTTTATGTGCGTTAAATGCCAACATGCCCATAGAAATGCATGGGCACGTTAGCGTTTAACGCACCTTAAATTTATAGGTGCGTTAAAAACGCTAACGCACCTTAGTAAACACACCCCTAAATGTGCATGCTATCCGGAAGTTACTGAATATCACTGTTATCAGCCTGCTCTCGCTCTGCCCCAAACCTGGTCCCTTATTATAAAGTTCATATTGGGCCATTTCGTCACGTTTTTGGCTCGATACTATATGTGCATAAGTTCTGAAAATACAGAGTTAGTGAAGTTACACATACTCCAGTGAATGTATAACTTCTCTTGATTATTGGGTTGATAGTATATGATGGCAGATAAAGGCCAAAATATCTCAACCAGCCTGCCCTGGTGAGATGGGGGCATTTTATATTAAAAAGAAAAAGGCAGCAACCCAACCTACTGTGGAAATAGGAGGTCAGCACGCACTCGTGTCATATTATTATGTATACTAAAATCTAGGGGGTCAGTATTCAAAATCACTTATCTGTATAAATGCTGGCCAGGATATTGGGAGGCACTATTTGGATAGTGCTGGGGCAGTGAGCAGGACGCACAAAGGCAGTCCCGAAGTTATCTGGATAGTGGCAATATTCAGTTTGCCACAATGGGCCCCTTTTACCATGTTCTGCTAAAAGGAGCCCTGTGGTAGTGTTGGCACGTGGATTTGCTACGAGCCTAGGCCCCTTTTACTGCAGCGGGTAAAAGGCAAAAAAGAGTACATTTCCAGGGGATATTTAGGAGGCGATAAGGACTCCTGCACTAACGTGGTAGTAATTGGGCAACACGTGGTGCTGCCCGATTACCACCAGGTAAGGCCCCAGTTATTAAAATCAAAATTTTGTCGTGCTGGAAATGGCGTGCACTGAGGGCGGCACTACTACCAGCTGCTGTGGTAGGCCGACAGTAGTTCTAGATTGGCATGTGGTTGCTCTACCGCAGCATTGTAAAGGAGCCCCTATATGAATAAGTTCTGGCGCTGACTGCTTTATCCGAATATTTCTGTTCTGATGGTTCCCTCTGGAGACTGTCAGCAGAATGACAATACATAACATGGCGACTGTTCTGATCAGTCTTTTGAGTGAGATACACTCTTTCCTTGATAAGGGTTGAATTGTTCTCCTTATCTCTTTACATATCGTGGAGTGATCATTGATTTTGGGCTTCTGTTTGATCGGAAGATCTCTAGGGTTGTGACATCTAGATTCTTTTGGTTTAGGAGATTACGTTCAGTCCGACACTTTTTGGATGTTCCTTCACTGCACACTTTAAATCTTGCTTTCATTATATTTTATTTATTTATTTATTTGTTGTATTTGTATCCCACATTTTCCCACCTATTTGCAGGCTCAATGTGGCTTACATTGTTCCGTCATGGCGATCGCCATTTCCGGAGTGATAGATACAAGTGGTATTACATTCAGTCTGGACTATTGTAACATGGTTCATGCTGGTCTTCCTTAATGTCAACTTTGTTGACTTCAAACCGTGCAAAACTCTGCTGTTCATTTGCTTTTCAAAACTAAACGATTCGATTCAATTACACCCCTATTTGCAAAAGTGCACTGGCTTCCTCTCTCATATTGCATTCAGTTCAAGATTTTACTACCCTCTACCTGGGTAACCCTGCTTACTTGTGATGCTTGATTTTTCTATATACCTCTTCTCGTGACCTTAGATCACTCAAAGCTAACTGATTGGTGATACCCCCTTCTAAGAAAACCCGCTACAAATATACCTGCAAATCTGCATACTCCACCTCCAGAACGCCCCCCAAAATAGCCAGTTTTCACTTAGGCGCTAATAACTAATTTTCAGCAGTGATAACCAGTTAAGTGCTGCCAAAAATTACTGGATAGCTCTGAACAAACAATTAGCCGATCAGTGGCTGTTTTTGGCCAGTTAAATCGTTTTGAATGTCGAGTAGCTGGTGTTGTTCTGCATGCAGGGTCTGGCTTCCTAGAATTTCAGGTTATTTTTTTTCTACATATTTCTACTGTTAGTTTGTGGGCACGTATCCTGCATTTGAAAAGGGGCTATCCATATTCTGCATGTGTGACAAAGGCCAGGTTTTGTAGCAGGGATCTGTAGTAATACAGCTTGTTCACTTTTCCCAATGTTCTAGGGCTCACTGCAATACCCACAGTGGTACCTTTTCTTAGGTGTGTTGTGTGAGTTTTGGAAGTTGGTGCTGTTATGAAATGATTGACTTGTTTTATAAGAACTGGGCGACTTTTGTAGGTTTTTCTATTACTTCAAAGATTATCTGGTGCTGGAGAGGGTTTATGTTGCTGTTACTGAGATGACACCAACGTCAGATATTTATTTTGTCCTGGTTCTGCTTTGTATCCACTGTTACATCAGGAAGGCAGAATATGTGTTTAAACTTAGAGGTCCTTTTGCTAAGGCACGTAGGTGCCTATACGCATCCAACACGCGTCAAATTAGAACTACCGCATGCTCCAGGCGGTAATTCTATTTTTGACGTGCGTCCAAAACGCACGGCAGAAAATATTTTCTACTGTGTGGCGCTAACTGGGTGGTAATTGGCAGTGTAAGCGTGCTGAGAATTACTGCCCAGTTAACGCGTGAGATCTTACCGCTGAGTCAGTGGGCGGCAGTAAGGTCTCAGGCCCAAAATGGACGCGTGCTTGTATTAATTTTGCTGCACGTCCATTTTCGGCCACAAAAAAAGGCCTTTTTTGCAGGCGTGCTGAAAAATGGACCTGCGCATGTGCAATACACGTGCCTACACCAGCACAGGCCATTTTTTGGCATGCCTTAGTAAAAGGGCCCCTTAATACCTTGATGGTCCAGTGTACAGGTTCAAGGGTTATTTTACAGACTATATAATTTATCTGCAGCGGTTTTGCTTAGTATATTGCAGTGTTTTCATTACTTGTAGTCTATAGCTGTTTTACATGTTCTACTGCTGGTAAAAGGGGTGTAGCTACTGTAGGGCGGATCCATGAGGTGTCACCCCATCTCCTAAGGTTTGCCCAATATGAATACCAGCACTTTTTTTCCCCTTCTGACATAATTTCCTGTTTATGAGGGGCAGAATTGGCAGAGCTATTAGTGGTGCAGCCTCAATGCTAGCTTTGGTTTTTTTTTTTTTTTGCCAGGTAGTGGCTTGCCTAGCAGGAGGGTAAGGAAACTGCACGAAGGGGAGAGGGGGGCATCCACAAAAGTTTGTTCAGGGCTCCATAGTTGGTTAAAGTGGTGCTGCCTTGGTTAATAGAATTTTAAAAATGTAAAATTTAGATAGGGAGGGCAAATAAAGCACCAAAACCTAAGGAGCAAAGATATTCAGGAGGCATATGGCAAAAAGAAATAAAATGTGTTTAGAGCTTGAGTATCTCTGGCATGTACAGGAAGAGCCACTAAGGACTCAGCTTTCATACCTTCCAACCACAAGCACTCACTCAGTTATCTGTATATCTTTTTTTTTTGCTTGTAGCAGCCCTCAGATTCAAACATTATCACTTCTGCATGATGCCGGTGTGACTCTGGCAGAAGTGGGGCTGCTGTCACTCATCTCTAATCATAATCTGTGGGCAGTTCTATTTTCCTCCTTTTTTCTCTTCAGTGGTCTCCAGGGTCCTTTTACTAAGCCGCGTAAGCATCTGAGCACCAAAATGGAGTTACCGCCCGACTACCGCATGGCTCTTGCGGTAATTTCATTTTTGGCGTGCATCCGATACTTGCGTCTGGAAAATATATTTTATTTTCGGGCGCGTGTAACGGATGTGCGCCAAGTGGTACTTGGCAAGCATGGGTCATTACCTCCCGGTTACCGCGTGAGTCTTTACCGCTAGGTCAATGGCTGGCAGTAAGGTCTGAGACTCAAAATTGACGAGTGGCAATTTTGATTTTGCTGCACGTCCATTTTTGGCAAAAAAGGGCCTTTTTTACAGGTGCTCTGAAAAATGGATTGGCGTGAGCCCAAAACCCGCGCCTACACTACCGCAAGCCATTTTTCAGCACACCTTAGTAAAAGGACCCGTCTGTCTCTCCCCAATCCCCAGTCTGTATATGTGGGTTACTAGTTGTGTCCCATCCCAACTGACCCCAGTGGTGTTTGTCCATGGATATTTTTAACACTTGTAAATCCCCATTCCTGTTTTAAAGAGACAGTACCGTCATCATGCTCTATATCACTACTTTCTTACTCCAGGCAGCTGCAGAAAGCATCATGTTCCCTACATGATTCACAGATCTTTGAGTGCGCAACTAAAAAGGGGCATGCTCCTCCTGTGGCTATAGGAGGAGCATGGGTGGATCAGGGGTGTTCACTAAAGATGCACACAGTATTATAGATTCAGGGAATCTGCGTCTAATTTACACTTGAAGATTTACACCAGGTTTCAGGCCACTTTGAGTGATTTTAATAACAATTTTTGTGGTAATTCTACTAAAAGTTTAACTTTCCCATTATAAACTGTAGAATAATGGATTGTCAAAATGGAGGTTGCTTAAATTACAGTTAAGTTTCATGCTTCTGAAGTTCTGTGTCCTGTGATACAATTGGCTGATGGAGGTCAGCTGATATAAACAGAGTCACTATTCACTCTGGCAACAGCTTGTCTGGCTATAGGGAGAAGGGCTGAAGCCACCGAAGTGTGAGAATGTGTGGGAGTGAGCTCCAGTGAAAGAAGCCAGATGTAGGTTTTAAAAGTGAAAAGTCACAGATGTTTGACTGAGAGAGGTCTAGAAAGTAATTTAATATAGTAAGAAGAGAAGATTACAATTTCTAAAAGATTTTAAATTTTAGTTATAAATGCTTGTGTAAAAGCCTGGCTATCTGCTTGATGTGGTCACAAATTTGACTAGCCATGAGTGAGAGTCAGTGAGATTCACAACCAAATTGATTTTTGAACATATCATTGATTTTGTTCAATATCAGAACTGGTTTAGAGTCCTGTTATTAGGAAGGCATAGATTAAGTCTTGATTGTGACTGTGAGATTCCAGAGGCTAAATAGTTGTTTCGTGATGGATGAGACCTGAAACTGTGAGAAGTGTGACTGCTCAAAAACTCTGAAGAAAGAATGCCCTCTTAGAATAGGGGCAGTAATAAAAGTTTAGGAAAAATAAATAGGGATATAAATTATCTTTTGGTTTGTTAGCCAGAAAGGCCCTGTAATTTCTTATTCCCAGCCAATGCTGCTGCAGAATACAGATAGGAAGGCAGTCTTATTTTCAGGTTGAAACTAAAGTATAGGCTAGTAGATACATTAAAGCTTGAAGAAGAGCTCCAGTGTTTCAAGCAAGGCGAAGAAACGAAAAAACAAGAGAGGCCAAAGCACAGATAAGTCTGTATTGACACACAGAATAGGAAAAAGGACAGAGACAAACACACCAATATAGAGAAACACTTACCTGTTTAATGATGAGAGTTCTGGGTAGCTGGAAAACATGGAGTAAGACACAAAGAATCAACATAAAGTGAATACAGTAAAGAGTAATTATAAGGAAAAAAAATAAAAAGGTTTGATCAATACTTACCTGATAGTATGTTGCAGGACAGTACTGTTAAAACTCTGGTGAATGCCTGCTGGTGAAATTTAGATTTAAATTTAAAGCAATATACGAAAAATGGTTCAGTTTATGCTGTTGTAACAAATGAAAAATATTCTGTTCAATTTAAAAGAAAGAAAAATGTAATTTCTTCTGTTGTATGCATTCTTAAATAACTCAATTACTTCAAATTTGGAATTCAAATAAAATTCAATAGTAACATTGTAACACTTATTTGGTTACTGGACTCCAAAATCCTTTAGCAATAATTTCCTTTTCATCATTTTGAATGATGAAAACAAGGATAGTATAATTGTCGCTGGGCTCAGAGGCGTGCTTTGGTCTCGAGGAACTCGGTCACTGGTAATAGTAGAGCCTTTCTTACAACTTTGAGACCCACATAGTCAGTAGTATTTTGGCCCCTTTTGAATTCTTAAGGGGTTAAATTTTTCCAACTTTAGACCTGAAAATTGAAGTATTAAGACAGAGCTATAAATTGCTATAATATACAGATTGTTAGCAAGTTCCTGAGAGCAACTTTTGCAGCTCTGAACCCAGTCTAATAATTTTGAGTTGTGTGGCCTAATTTTGTGGGGTATGGGGTTAATCTGTCCTGATTGGCTCCCACTGATTGTTGAAGAGAGAAACGTTGAAGATGGAAAATCCATGACCTGAAGAAAGAAGCCAGAGGGATGAGCTTCAGGCGCTGAGGTGGCTGGTTGAAAGTAGATTTGCATTTTAAGTTATTACCAACACAGTTGTGATTCCACAGGAAAAGTCTATTCTGGATTTTCATGGTTTCCCTTGAAAGCCAGATGATTTAAGCGTGGAAGAATGGTTTGATAAAGTGAAATGTTCTTTGAAAATATTGAAAGTTACAGTTGAAGACCAAACAGAAGTAATTCAAGATTGAGTGAAAGGATTGTTAGCTGATACTATTAAATATACAGTGCCAAGGAGGGACTGACCTTTAGAGACAATTTTTTAAACGTTTGTGAGATGTGTACAGGGATAAGATTCAATCAGTAGTCCGAATTAAAGAATTCTTTAATTGAAAATGAGACAATTCTTGTTTTTTGCTTATAAACTTCAGGAGAAATTAGAAATTGTCTTGAAAAGAAATTGGTATCTTGTAGGAGAAACAGATGAAACCCTTAAGGAGCAGTTTGTTTATGGGCTAAGAGATGAAAATCACTTCACTGATCTTATGATGGCAGCTATCAAATGGGCTGGTGAGGAGAGAGTTCCATACAGACATGAAGAAGTAGCTCCAGTCCGTATTTTACAAAGGAACAGAGGTGTGGGTGATGTTCCATCATTCCAGGAAGAATCAAGTACAGTTGGCTCTATTGGGCAGTTAGTCCATTTGGTTGAAGAGGAATAGGCATATCAGTGGAGGGAGAAAGCACGAGAAAGGAATCAAAGAGATTCTAGGAATAATAGAATGCCTACTACATCTGTTCGGCAAAGCTCTATAAACAACAGAGATAAAAGACAGCCCTTGAGAAATGGGAGCAGAAACCTTATTTGTTATAAATGTGATGAATGAGGATAATGCCAGAATGATAAGAAACTGGTAGAAAAAAGGGGATTTTGAAAAATGAGAAACCAGTTTCTATAGGTTCTGAGGTTGCAAGCACTAGTTCTGAAAATGTGTCATACAGGACTGTGGGTGACATAACCGGTGCCTACGGGGATGGAACAGTCAAAGCACTAGTTAGAGCTCAGAATTTTGGAGCCTCTGAAGAGCTGGAGGCAGAGGAGTGGGAGCAACTCTGTGAGCAAGCCATTAGAGAAAGTCCCAAATTAAATGTTAAGACTGATGGAGTAGACAGTTTATGTGTGGTGGACACGGGGTATATGGTTTCCACTATTTGTGCAAGTCACTTTTACAAAATCTTTAAGAGCACAGTGGAACTAGTGAACTGGATTGTGGTATCTGTAGCAAACAGTACAGATTTACCAGTAGAATTTTAGCTGACATAATAGGAAAAAAAAAGTTTTATCAGCTGAATATATTACATTACACTCATTACTTTTATACCGCAAGTAACCACGAATGAATCTATGCAGTTCACATTACAGAAAAATAGGGCAAGACACCTAGAATTATAATTCAATTAAAAAATGTAAACAAAAAAATATATAGTTACCTACTCAACTAAACTGGGAAACTAATTTTTAATGTTATAAAGCATTTACTTTTGACTAGACAGCATCAATTTCTGAAATAACCACGTTTTCAAAGTTTTTCGAAAAAAAAATACGTAATCAAATGACTAATATAATTTGGTAGTTTGTTCTACCATTTGGCCACTTGATAGGTAAAATATGGATGAACAACTGGGTTATGTAAAGTTTGCCAGCAAACAGTCAGTGATCATTCTGTCCATGTCGGAGAAGATTCTTAAGAGAAAATGCCAGTGTGTAAGAGGATTCCGTGCTTGCAGCATGATGGTTACTACTACCAGAAAAATTAAATTGCTTGATAAAGTATTTGTTACCAATGCGTTGGTGAATCTAGTCTGTGGTACTGTGCCTGTACAAATGCTGAACTTGCGTGAGATGGATATCGTTATTTCAGCAAGAACTAGTTTGGCAGAATTATTCAAGCCAAAATAGGTGTTTAGGCCTAGGGTGGCGATAATGACTGGAGAAGTTCAAGTGGAAAATACAGAAGGGTGGATGCAACAGATTCCTCCAGTGAGGGTCGATTGGGAGGTGTTAGATGAGAAGCAGAGTTTGCAGCTAAAGAAATTGTTCTGGAAACATCGTCATGACTTCTCTGTCAGTGATACAGATATTGAGTACACCACTCTTATTACCCATGAGGTACAAACTGGTGATCCGGCTCCTATTAAGCAGCCTGATAGAATAGTATCTCCTCATATTTTGCATGTACAGGATTTAGTTGACCAAGGCATTTTAAAGAAAAGCTTTATTCCCTGCTGTAGTCATTAAGAAGAAAGATCGAAGCTTACATTTTTGTGTGGATTATAGAAAACTTAATGCAGTGACTATTAAATAATATACTTACCCATTACCATACATTGATAAATCCTTGGATGCGTTAGGGAGTGCTAGATGGTTTGCCTTGTTGGATCTTACTTCGGGGAATCTTCAAATGGGTAAGCACCCTTGTGACATGGAAAAGACAGTGGTTACCACCCTATTTGGATTGTTTGAATGGACAGGAATGCTTCAGCTTGTGTAACACGCCAGTGAGTTTTTAGCATCTTAAGGAAATGGTGCTAGGGGAATATGTTTTTCTTCTGTATCTAGATGACATCTTGGTGTATGCTTCCACTTTTGAACAGCATTTACAACATTTGGACAAAGTATTTAGTACATTGAGTATGATTTGAAATTAAAACCAGTGTGTAGAAGGTGGAGCGTCCACTGATGGGGAAAAGATTAAAGCACTAGAAAATTAGAATGTTCCATGTTCTAAAATGGAAGTAAGAAGCTTTCTTGGATTTGCCAGTTTATATTGTCGTTTTGTTCCTAACTTTGTTCAAATAGCAGCTCCACTTCACTAATTGACTGGGAAGCAGGTAGCTCAGAGACAGACTCCATGCTTAACTGGACTTCATGATTTTAGGAGGCTTTTGATTTGTAGTAAGAAAAGTTAACTATAGCTCCAATATTGGGGTTTTCCTGAATTCAACAATCTGTTTGTGTTAACTACTGATGCAAGCTTTTGTGGTATAAGAGTAGTCCTAAATCAAGTACAGAATGGAGTAGAGAGAGTCATCACATATGCCAGTAGAGGTTTATAAAAATCAGAAAGAAATGACAATAATTATAGTGCATTCAAGTTGGAGCTACTCTCTTTAAACTGGGCAGCTATGGAAAAGTTCCGTGAATATTTAATATATAAGCCTTTTATAGTGTGAACTGACTATAACCCACTCAAGTACCTTGAAACAGCGAAAATACAGGCTGTTGAACAGCAATGGCTAGCACAGCTGGCAGAATTAAACTTCACAGTAGAATACAAACCTGGCACAAGTAATAAGATTGTTGATGCATTATCCCATGTGCCAACTGAAAAGGAACCAGAAATGGAAGATTATGAAAAAGATTTCCTAGTATTGCGGTCAGAAGTTAAATAGAACAAAATCAAGGGAGCCGTGAATACACAATTTTCTCTGCTTAAGGACAAAGCTCTGCCTGATGATGTGAAATTGGAATTGGAGTTGAAAGAAAGTCAAAGAAAAGATCTGGTGTTGGTGAATGTAATAAGAGCACTGGAGACCGGGGAGTAGTTGTACATTTCTCTGCTATCCTTGGAAGAAAGGTTGTGGAAGCAACGAGATAGATTAAGTTTAAAAAGAGGAATACTGTTTCACAAATTTCAGGATTGCAAAACAGGAATAGATACCTTTCAGATAGTAGTACCACAGAAGTATCAGAAAGAATTACTGAAGACATCATGATAAACCTGGACATTTTGCTACAGATACAATTCTTTTAAATTTGAGGATAAATTACTATTGGATAAATATGAGACAATATGTGGAGAACTGGATAAAAGATTGCAAATGCTGTTTCCATGCTAAAGAATTGTTCCCTAAAGAGAAAGAGTTCTTACAGTGTTTTATGACCTTTAGAGGTTCTGGCTATCCATTCACAGTGTTAAAAAATGATGCCAGTGTTTATGAGAATGTTCTAATAATAACAGATATATTTACCTGCTTTACTTGCTGTGCCAACAAGAAATCAGACTTCTAGAACTGTTGCAAAAGCCCTACCCTCCCAATATTCAAAACTAATCAGCCAGTAACAGCTCCAGGCTGGTTAAATATTGTTGAAGTGCCTAACTATGGATATTCAGCGGGAGATAATGAGTTATCTCCGGCTGGATATTCTGATAATTGGTTATCTCCAGCTAGCCATTAACTGGCTATATTGCGGATATTCAGACACAAACTGGCTATGTTGAGCGGTCAAAATAGGCCGATTATATAGCAGGTCTATCTTTGACTGCTAAAAGGTTAACCGATTAGTGCTGAATATTGTCATAGCCGGTTAAACTTTATAGTGGCCAAAATAAACCCAGATATTTAATGCCGGTCACTAGAAATGGTCCAGCATTGAATATCTGGGCTTTAACACCAGCAGCGGACAACAGACACGCTGCCCACTGGTGACTAAATATTGGGCCCCTAATGTCCAGGTGGTTTATGGTATACGGCTGCCCAGAAAGACTGCATTCGGATCAAGGAAGAGCATCTGAATCTCAAGTGAACGGGGAACTGTGTTCATGGTATGGTGTTAAGACACCTTATCATCCCCAATGTAATAACTGCTGTGAAAAATTCACTAGAATTATGAATTCCATTCTGAAAACTTTTTCAGAAAGGAAAAAAAGAAATTGGTTGGATTACATGTATGAGTTAAACCAAATCTATAATAGTAGCGTGCACACTTCCATGGAATTTACATTCGTTCGAATTTTGTTGGGAAAGGAGATGCTTCTCCCTTATCAGTCTTTACTCCCAAAAGAGCCAGGAGAAATCATGGAAAACATTGACGAATGGTTAAGAATTCATGAAGAAAAGTTGAGAGAGTTGCAATGGATCACTTGAACTGTTTCTGAAGAAAGTGGACAGAAAATCAAAAGATACTATGATCAGCGATTGGTCGGTGAGTATTGATCAGGAAGCAGGATTTTAAGGGCTGGCATAAAATGTAGGATATTTGGGAAGAAGCTCCTTTCAAAATTATCAAAATTTTAGGTGCAAGTAAAAATGTGTTTTGTGTGCAAAATAAGGCCGGAGAAATGAAAACATTACACCAAGATCAATTGAATTGTTAAAAAAAATCTGTAATGATAGAGCTATAAAAACAAAAGAAGAAATCAAACAGAATTGGTATATTATACACAGTAACATTAGATTGAGAGTTTGAGAAATGTAGTGGAATCTAATGTAACTGAGACAGAATTGGATGAAGAAATGGTTTAGTCTGTACATTGTTCAAAAAGATTGACGAAGGGTAAATGTCCTAGTTTTTTGGTTGAACTTTATGTTCTGAATTAAAAAACAGTATGAATGAGTGCAGCGAATGTCTTAATGTGTTTCCAACAAGTTAGTTTCCAGAATTTGGTTACTTTCTACTATGTGTAGAAGAGCTAAGCTAGTGAATCAGGTCAGTAATTTATTACAGATTCTTATTGAATAATAATTGGAATCTGTCGCCTGATTCATACACATTCTGAATAAAGGGAGTGCTGGATATATATACCTGATTATATTGTTACTGTGTTATGAGTCTGTCACTTGGTTACTGGTTTAAAGTGGAAATGCAGAGTAGGAATGCCCAAAGTACTACGGGCTTCTTTTGCAAAGCCGCACTAGCGATTCTCGCACGGCAAATGAGAGGAAGCCCAAAGGAAATGAATGGGCTTCCTCTCATTTGCCACACCGAGAATCAGTAGCGCGACTTTGTAAAAGAGGCCCTATGTTAAGGTCACCCATAAGATAATTTGGCAATATAAGATGGTTGGTTGAAATGGTTTAGAAGGCTCCTTTTTCCCTGCATGCCTTGGAGGCACACTAGGAATTAGAAAATATAAAAATGTTTGCCAGTCCGGTGCACCTGAGGGCATGGGATTCCGGTTGTTATACTGGTTCCCTTATTCTTGGGATGTGCCAGATGAAGGACTGCCTCCTATTCATAGGTATCCTTCAAGAAGACATCGGGTTTCCTTCTATTTTGCTCTACCTACACCAGTACCCCTGCGTAGCTTAGTAAAATAATTATGTGATATGTATGATTTGTTAATTAAGAGGTGAAGTGAGATTTTTAGGGTAGAAAGTAAAATGTTGAGAACAACATTTGTTTAAAAAGGGCGTGAAAAACAATGAAAGGAAATTATTACTAAAGGATTTTGGAGTCCAGTAACCAAAAAGGTGTTACGAAGTTACTATTGAATTGTATTTGAATTCCAACCTTGAAGTAATTGAGTTATTTAAAGATCCATACAACAGAAGAAATTACATTTTTCATTCTTTTAAGTTGAACAGAATATTTTTCATTGTTACAACAGCATAAACTGAACCATTTTTCCTAAATTGCTTTAAATTTAAATCTAAATTTCACCAGCAGGTATTCACCAGACTCTAACAGTACTGTCCTGCAACATACAGAAGGACTATCAGATAAGTATTGTTTAAACCTTTTTTCTTTTTATTCCTTATAATTACTTTTTACTGTATTCAATTTAAGTGTTGATTCTTTGTGTCTTAATCCATGTTTTCCAGGTACCCAGAACTCTCATCATTAAACAGGTAAATGTTTTTCTATATTGGTGTGTTTGTCTCTGTCCTTTTTCCTGTTCTGTGTGTCAATGCAGACTTATCTGTGCTTTGATCTCTCTTGTTTCTTCGTTTCTTTGCCTTGCTTGAAACATTGGAGCTCTGCTTCTTTTCTTCAAGCTTCTTCAAGCCTATACTTTAGTTTCAACCTGAAAATAAGACTGCCTTCCTATCTGTATTCTGCAGCAGCCCTGGCTGGGAATAAGAAATTACAGGGTCATTTTGGCTAACAAACCAAAAGATAATTTATATCCCTATTTAATTTTCCTAAACTTTTATTACTGTCCCTATTCTAAGAGGGCATTCTTTCTTCAGAGGTTTTTGAGCAGTCACACTTCTCACAGTTTCAGGTCTCATCCATCATGTAACAACCATTTAGCCTCTGGAATCTCACAGTCACAATCAAGACTTAATTTATGCTTTCCTAATAACAGGACTCTAAACCTGTTTTGATATTGAACAAATCAATGATATGTTCAAAAATCAATTTGGTTGTGAATCTCACTGTCTCTCACTCATGGCTAGTCAAATTTGTGACCACATCAAGCAGATAGCCAGGTTTGTTCACAGGCATTTATAACTAAAATTTAAAATCTTTACAAAATTGTAATCTTCACTTCTTACTATATTAAATTACTTTCTAGACCTCTCTCAGTCAAACCATCTGTGACGTTTCACTTTTAAAACCTACATCTGGCTTTTTTCACTGGAGTTCACTCCCACATGTCCTCATACCTTGGTGACTTCAGCCCTTCTCCCCTTAGCCAGACAACAAGCTGTTGGCAGGGTTGCCAGGTAGAAATTTTTTTTCCAGCCCAATCCAGGCCAGAAACCAGCCCAAAACCCGCCCAAACACAAACCCCGCCCCTGACACCCCCACCCCCGCGTCACCGGCCCCGTCCCCGCCGTCACCGGCCCCGCCCCCGCCGTCACCGGCCCCGCCTCCCACGTCATCGGGCCCGCCTCCCCGTCATCAGCCCCGCCTCCCCATCATCGGCCCCGCCTCCCACGTCATCGGCCCCGCCTCCCACGTCACTAACCCCGCCCAAAAACGTCACTAACCCCGCCCCCCCGCGGCCGAAAAAAAATCAAAAAGCCGCCCAAAAAGCCGCCCGGAAGCCCTAAAAACCGCCCAAAAAACCGCAACCCGCCGCGGGCAAAAATTTCCCGCGGCGGGTCGCGGAAAACCGCCCAATTGGGCGGTAAAACCACCCACCTGGCAACACTGGCTGTTGGCAGGGTAAACAGTGACTCTGTTTACATTAGCAGGCTTCCGTTAGCCAATCATATCATAGAACACAGAATCTTCAGATGCATGGAACGTAACTGTAACTTACGCAATCTTCATTTTGAAAATCTATTTTTCCATACATTATAATGGGGAAGTTAAACTTTTAGTAAAATTATGACAAAAATTGTTATTAAAATCACTCAGAGTGACCTGATACCATTAATCCATTCAAACCAAAATGGCCATATTTTTCTCTCATATTTTAAAACACATTTAAATATATTTATACATTTTTACCCAAATTTCTCACAAAACTACCAAAAAATCCATTAATGTCCCCTCAAACTAAATAAAACCCCATCTCAAAGACAGCGCCAAGCAACATCAAACCAGAGCAGTTCATTAAAAGCTTCAAACCAATCCGCACCATAAAACTCCATTTTAATCAAATAAATGAACTTTTATAGAAACCTCACCTCCTTAGCTCATCTTCTGGGGACCTCCAGACCCCTCAACTATTAAAAATAATATTTTAAAATTAATCCTCAGAGACCCAGCCTAGCAGTTCCAAAATGTACAATTTAAAATTAGAATAATAACTTAGGAGGCCCAAGGGGCCTCTTGCCTTGGTCCTAGCATGATTTTATGTGACCACCACCTCTGGACTGGGTCTGGATAGACCTACCGTGCTGCAAGGGACAGCCCGTGATCTCCTGCAGTAGCCTGCCAGGTAGCAAAATCAATTGAGGCCCCGGCATCTTTTTGGGCCTACTGGAGCTCCAAGTCATGAATTGCATATGCTCAGGTGTTCGCGCACCTGCCGGAGCTCCAGCAGTCCAGACCTTAAACAGGCTGGTTTCTTGCTGTGCTCCCTCCCAGCTGCAGTCTCAGTCTTCATAGCAGTGCAGTTAGTCACGCCTACTGTGATTCTGAGTTCGGCAGCCCCGACTTTCTCCAGACCTGTTTTAGGGCCCACCCGTGACCCACCAATGACTCGCTCGACTTGGAGACACTCTCCCCCCCAGACAGGTAAGATTTAATATTTTTTTCATACATGGGTTACAATAACATTAATTTAAAATAAAATGAAGTATAATGTAGAGCAATTAAAGCTACATCCTTCCAAACATCTATTGCATCCACACACTTCTCTGCACTCCTGTGTCATCCTTTGGTTTGTAAACCGCAGTCTTAAGAGACTGGACTGTGCTAATCTCAGCTGATAGGTGCGCTGAAAAATGGCTTGCGGTAGTGTAGGCACTGGTTTTGGGTGCGCTCCAATCCATTTTTCAGTGTGCCTGTAAAAAAAGGCCTTTTTAAAATTTTTGCTGGAAATGGACGTGTGGCAAAATCAAAATTGGCACGTGTTCATTTTGGGTCTGAGACCTTACCACCAGCCATTGACCTAGCGGTAAAGTCTCACGCGGTAACTGGGCAGTAATGAACTGCGTGTCAAATGCCACTCGGACGCGCTTATCGGACTTACTCCAAGAATGAAATTACTGCAAGAGCCATGCGGTAGCCGGGCGGTAACTCCATTTTGGCGCGTGTTGGGCATACGTAGACGTTTACACGGCTTAGTAAAAGGGCCCCTTAGACATGTGCATGGTGCAGCTTTGTGGTTACCATATGCTGCTGCCACATTTCCTGCATGCTATGAAATGCCTGTCAAACTTGTACCTAACACACGAGATAATTTGGATTCAACAGTTGCCTCATGCTTTTCACTATAAGGCTGCATCTCAGCAGCTGTATGTTGCGCCTGCTGATTCAGTCAAGCAGTTAGAAAAGGATCAGCTTGTTAGGTCTCATGTTTCCGCTCAGGATTTAGTAACTTCTCCAAATTAAGTTTCCAGAACTGAGTATCTGACAGGAACTTCTGTTGGGCTATGCTTCCTCTCAGAAAGACTCAAGAGAGGGCCCTCATTTACTAAGCTGCCCTAACATTTTCACACACGTTAATGCAGGTTAAGTGCACATCTAGTAAGTAGGCCTCATTGGGACTTGAGTTACGTAAAATGTGTAAAATTTCATTAAGCATGCATTAACACATTAATGTAGCTTAATTAATGAGGACCTAAGATTATGGTTTGGGTAAAAAGAAGACATTTCTTTCACCACAGGACTGTAGAGACACAACTTTTACTCTTTATACAGTGGAAGGGTTAAACACTGTGTCTCTTTGGATTCACATCCCTGCGGGTTACTTGTTTGGGAAATGAAGAGCTTTGGAAGCTATGCCAGTCAATAAGGATGATATAGCAGCTGAGGGCTCATCATGGAATAATGGAAATGTTCAGATCATAGAAATTCCTTCATCACCTCACTGTCTTCAGTTGCCTCACAGCTTTGTGGAACAGCCCTGTCTGGGATCTGGAAAGTAACCATGCAAGTAAAAACATGGCAGCTTTTCTGGATACATATGATAATGTGCAAAAGTATTCTATTACATTAGCATGTGTGTTTTCACAATTACAATATTTTAACCTATTGTGCCTTCCTTCTGCTTCATCTGAATTTTGTCTTCATTTGTGTTATCACAGTGCTGTGTATGTCTAGAACACTGTAGAAATGATTAATGGTAGTAGTGGCAGGTATCTCTAATATGGGAGCAATTTTTAAACCCCATGGGTAGTTTGTGGGACCTGCAAGCTAATTTTCAAAGGGAAATTGCCTGGAACAGCCTATGCTCCTCACACTGGGCCATTAATTAACATGGCACAGCCAATATAAGCCTCCTGGGTCCCTTGAAAGCTAACTGAAACTAACCTGTGATGGGTCAGCGCTCTGTGGATAGATGAGGCAGAAAATCGCAGTCCGTTGCCAAACTGCCTCTGATTCTTGACCGATGATGGGTAAGCAACATATGGGGTGGGGGTGGTAAAAATAGAGGTGTCACTATAGGATCCCCCAGATGGACTTGTTGGTCGTTGTAATCCCCTCTATTCCATCATTGGGAGTCATTGTCTCACCTGCCGAAGCCCATCTGGTGCTTTATAAGAATGTGCATTCATTTGAAAAACATGAGAAATGTTAATGATATCTCTCACACCATTTCATGTTGTTTTGTCCCAAAACAACAGAAAACCCCCCAGATTTAAGGTTTTTGTTTTTCACTGTTGTTCTAATAATGTGCTCTATTGCTCAATAGATGCACTACTGAAGAATCGTGGGCACAGATGAGCAATAGGCTGAACTCACTGTTCCCTCTAAGCAGAGTGGGTGTCCTCCAACTGCATTGCTATGTGTGTGTGTGTGTGTGTGAGTGGGGGGGGGGGGGGTGCTTCAGTACAGTGTTTTTAATCTCAAGGGACAGGCAGGTTCCCTGGAATCCTGCAGAACTTGCCTATCCCTCACTATTGAAAATGTGACAGTGAAATAGCACCCCCCACTGGCAGCACTGTAGATGGAGGACTCCTACTTAGCTTAGAGGGAACAGTGGACGCACTATTGGTGAAATTGCTCTCAAAATAAAAAAGAACAGAATCAGTGGCGTACCAAGGGGGGGCGGTCCACCCCGGGTGCACACCGCTGGGGGTGTGTGTGCCGTGCACCTGTTGGCCGAGTCCACTCGTTCCCTCCCTGCTGCTCCCTCTGCGCGGAACAGGTTACTTCCTGTTCCGGGGCAGAGGGAGCAGCAGGGAGGGAACGAGTGGACTCGGCCAACAGGCGTGCGGCACCCCTCCCCCCCCCCCCAGCAGGTAAAAATGCACCCGGGGGGGGGGGGGAGGGTGTAATTTCACCGGTGGGGGGGGGGGGGCCGCGCTGCACCCGGGGGGGGGGGCCCATTTGCGATCCGCCCCGGGTGTCAGGCAGCCTAGGAACGCCATTGAACAGAACAAAATGAAAAATCCTGTAAATGACATGGGAAACTAAACAAAATGAAACCTTTTGGCATATACTCTTCTAGTGCTTTGCCAGTCCAGCTCCTTCTGCTAGCATCACTCTCAGGGCGTATGTGTCATGAACAGCTGATTGAATGTGAACTGTGTGGGAAGGACATTAAATGGTCAGTTCAAGAAGGGTGTAGCACAGGGAGGGAATGTCGCTAGCTGCAGTGCAGGGGGAGCCAAGTTGAAAAGTGCTGGGCTGGCCTGCCAACCCTGCTTTCCTCCCTTTGGAGGGAGGTAAAAGACTAGGCCAGAGCAGGAGGTTAATGAAAAAAATAGGAAAAAATGCTGACTCATTGTCAGTCTCTGATAGGGGCGGTCCCGGCTGCCAGAGCAAAGCACCGGTAGTAAAGGGGGGATAGAGTGGCTAAACATGGTATGGAGGAAGGGAGAGAGTGAGGTTCTGTGAGGAGAAGTAGAGGTGAGAGAATTATTCATTCGGGGGGGGGGGGGGCAATTCTGTAACTTACATTTAAGTGCCCCAATGATGTACGGGAGATGCCTATTCTTTAATAGCATCTAGGCACCAAGATTCCTTTATAGAGTACTAGTATAAACCCACATTGGCACCCTAAATGTAGATGTGACCATTTATACCAGTTCAGTGGCAGGCATAAATGGGTGCCCCTAAGTGCAACATGCTAAGTGCATCACTACTAGAATTCTATAGGTTGCACCTGAGTTGGAGACATGCACATGCCCCTCCCACTCTTCACCCACATATATAGAATAACACGTAGTGCGCTTACCCGCAATAGTGCCGCTTTTTTGTGCACTTACATGCGTTATGTGCAGCCAGTAATAGAATTGCCCTTTTGAGGTGCAGAGGAGAGGTGTAAGAGAGTGAATCACAGGTAGTGGGAGAGAATGAGGCAAGCCTTTCCTGATCTCTACACTGTACGTACCTCCTGAAAATCTCACTCTGTGACCTTCAGTTTTACTTACTGGGGTGGTAAGGATTTTTGTACTTGATCCACCACTTCTCATTATCAAATCGAGAGTCTGTAATCCTGCAGTTCCTGAAGCCGAAGGACTGACTGAGATCCTGGCTCTTGGAATTTACAGTACAAACAGTTGTTAGAATATAAGATTTAAGTTTTGTTAATTAACTAATTTGTTTATTTATGTAAATTGCTACTTAGACAAGCTCAGTCTGCCTATGGCAACAAACCAATCCATTTGTTGGGAAATTTTCCCTGGCAGGTTTTTCATGTAGTTCGTACCCTCAGTTCGGGGACTGTACCCCTTTTACCCTTTACTTCAGAGTTGGTACTGGATCGTTTTACATGCTTCCATCTGGATAAGTTGGTAGCCCTTCAGGGTCCCACCTTGCGGAATCCTCAGTATTTCCCTCCTCTGTTTCTAACCTTACCCCATTTCTCCCAAATTTATAATATCCTATCCTGTCTTCCCTTTACACTATCAAGCTCAACTTACAATGTTTTGAAATTTCTATTATATGACTTTGTATTTCAAATTACTATGTAAGCCGCATTGAGCCTGCATTGTGTGGGAAAGCGTGGGGTACAAATGTAATAAATAAATAAAAAACCACCCAAGTTCTTCTTCTCCTTCCTCAATAACGTGTAATTTTTTATTTTTATTTATTTATTTATTTATTTGTAGCATTTGTATCCCAAATTTTCCCACCTATTTGCAGGCTCAATGTGGCTTACATTTGTCGTAGTGGTGATTGCCATTTCCGGTCTACAGAGTTGCACATGGTTTTACATTCAAGTGCGTACATACATGGTAGAAGAATACATTGTGATCTTGCGTAGGTGTCAGCATTATGTTTTTGCTTAGGTATTGACATTAGGGTAAAAGTGATAATGTTTGGCAATGAGGTTAGTCAGCATTGAGTGGTTGTATAGGAATCGATGTTAGAGTAGAAGTGATAGTGTTTGTTCATTAAAAGCAGAAATGTTATTCAGTTGTGTGGTTAAAGATCGGTGCAGTCTTACTCCTCAGTCTTATTGTGTAGTAATTAGGATGGTTGTTTGTGGTATGCCTTTTTGAATAAGTCAGTTTTCAATAGTCTTCGGAAGATAACGTGGCTTTACTGTCTTTTCCCCACTGTCATCTATTGGTTTCCACAAATTGTTAGCCATTATGCGCCCACCAGGACCTCTCATGGATGGGGCTCCTGCTTGAATGCTGAAGGGGGGGGGGGATGAGGAAGTATTTTCCTCATTAACTAGTGGAATGCTCAGTGGAACTGCCTTTAGGTTCTGATGGAGACCTTTAATTTTGCTGGCAAAGTATGTGGTAAAATCATTGCTGGTCAGTTTTGACTGGGAAGGTTGGTTCTGTTGGGGTTGTAGACTGTTTACTATTTTGAATAGCTGCTTGAGTAAAGTTGAAGCCTGTTCAATACATTGAGGAGAATATTGCTTTTTGGCATCGTTTGAGGCTGGTGGTACATTGCCATGTGTTTCCTACATCTGAGCTAGTCTTTGTCTAGGCAAGTTTTACACCATTTTTTTGCAGTTTACATCCTTGATACTTAAGGACCCACAGTTCTGAGGAGAACAAAGGGGAGCATATTTGTATAGTGCATAGGATCTTCTTTTTGTGGGTCCTTGTTTTCTAAGGCCATTGCTAAGTGTGCATTCCAGGTGTCAATCTGTTCTTACACTGTAGTCATCTTTTTACCAACATAGAGGTAGGGCAAGGGCTCCAGAAAGCTTCCATTACTCAGATTTCTTATGTGTTCAGGCCCTTCTGTTTTAGGTTTCCCTTTATATAAAAAACTTATTTTAAAATGATCTGTGCGCAATAGAGGTGATATCTTGATGCCAGCAACCTTGTGTTCTAAGATGGCGACTCCTTTGCAAACTTTTCATAGGTTGATGATTTGACTACCTTTCATCACAAAACACAGCATTGTGGTTTATAAAGATATATTCAGAAGATGTTGAGGTCTCAGGCTCTTTCTTTGGACGTTTAATCGTGGTTGTCACCATCTTTATTTCTAGATGCATCTATTCTGTAGCAGATAAAAGGTCTGAGTGTGTGTAAGTATCACCTATTTGTAGATGGTATCCTATTTAGAGCCCTGTTTACTAAGCCGTGCTATAGCTACTAGCATTTTTGGCACACGCTAAAAATGAGCACGCACTAATGATAGAGACACCCATATATTCCTATGGGTGTTTATAGCATTAGTGTGCACTAAAAATGCTAGTGCACCTTAGTCAATAAAGATGCTAATTATTTATAATATCCGTTTGATTTTTAAATCAAACCTGGGTTGAGGATGTTTTCATGTATGTCATGCTATTCATCTATGTAGCATCCGTATTATTCCTTGAGCGATATCCAAATAATTTCCAGTAATTTTCTGTATGAAATCACTGGTGTAAATTCTATAGTAAATCTCCAGTAATTCTTCAGCTGTTTCACTTCTGTACACAGTTGTGTTAAAAAGAGAGAAACCTCAGATAGAAGCAGTTTATGCCCAACTTAGGCTGTTTGGCATTCAATCATTCAGTGGTTCCTTTTATCTCCAAAGTCTGTACTCTGTTGTCAGTTTTATAAATAATGTGGTCAATATTCAAAGGGGTTTAACCGGGCAGGAGAGGGTCCTGAATATCTGGCTGTCGATATTCAGCTGTTCTTAACCAAATAGGGCTGGTGAATATTGGCTCAAATCAGCCATTCTAGGTAAGGGGCAGTTCAGGGCAATTTGGCTACATAGGGGCCCTTTTACAGAGCTTGCTATTCCGGGATTACCACTGGCCCAATGCTGCCACTGGCAGTAGTTCTGGGTCAAGCGCACACCATTTCCAGGGGGATAAAACCCCCGGAAATGGTTAGCATGGCTGTAACCCGGCGGTAATCGGACATCTCCGCGCACTGCCTGGTTACCGCTGCTTTTTTTGTTGTTGATTTAATTGGTCTGTATATTAACTGCTGTGGCACGGTCCTCCAGTCCAGCTGCCCTTGAGAGTTCCAGGGAAGACTCCAACCCAGAAGACTCCAGAGGAATCTGAGTTTTGATGTGACTCCAAATTAGCTTGGTGCTAGCTAGTATACTTAAGGTGAAATTGCTAAATAATGGATAAAGTCTTTGCCAAAATCAACAGAGAAGATTCTTCTCAATACAAAGCCTCTTTAAATGTTTATCCTTGCTTTTAGTTCAAGAGGAATAAAGCCTCCCACAGAACAAATGGGTCCTGCTCCAGTATGCAGATTTCTTCATGGAAATGAGTTCCCAGAAGTCCCTCAGTGGTTTCTTTTTAATTTCTTTGACCAATTACTTATGTCCCAACTTATTTCCCCACAGTCTTTCAAAACCAATAGTTCTCTCTGTTCAGTTGACAGAATGGATTATATAAGATATTGGTCTTCATTTATTTATTTATTTATTTTTACATTTATACCACACATTATCCCGAACATACTCAATTTAGTGTGGCTTACAATAAATAAAACAACAGGCATAAACAAAATATCAAGTAAGAGCAGAGTAGCACAAATAAGAACTAAATAATAAACCATTGATGGCCAGTTACAATCTAACACACTCCATCAATGGGTAGAAACCTCTCAAAGAGGAAAGTTTTCAGTCTTTTGCGAAATACCAAGTAATCAGATTGACCCTTGATTGCCATTGGCAGTGAGTTCCACCACTTAGCACCTTGGTATCTAAAAGTCTGCGGAATGAACTGATGTATGGCGCACTCTCTTGCAATCTGGGAGATGAAATCTAAGGTAATCCATAGAACCAGAGGTTATATTTTGTAGGCAGTGGTGTGCTGGTAAATGTTTAACAATGGACTCTCTCTAAAAATAAAACCCACCCGTAGATATGTATGTAACTGTATTATACATTTTTTTGGTACAGATGATATGCGCAGGGAGCAACCAATTTACAAATAATATTAAAATATATAATATTCTTTTACTTTAAATTTAAAATGGCCAATTGATTTTTGCCGCATTCTTGTACCTGTAGCCATCCTATGCTCCCCTGTTTACTAAGCTGCGCCTTGACGATTGGCTAGTTCAGGCCAAGACAGAAAGAGAATGCAGGCTACCAATGACCATGGACACTGTGTTTCTCAAAGAGTCCAGGTGGATTGTCTATCAGGCCAAGAGCAAGGTAGCTTCAATTCATTCCCTGGAATATCTTGACATGGGGGGGGGGGGGGGGGGGGGTAGATTCAATATATGGCGCCTAAAAAATCTGCATGGAAAACATGTCCACCTAAGCGTATTCTATAAATGGCACCTAGATTTAGGCACAGTATATAGAATATGCTTAGTTGATATCCCAGCACCTAAAACTATTCATATCCATTTACACCAACGAAATCCCAGTGTACAGATTTAGGCTCACTGGGCCATGTTCTATAACTACGTGTGTAAATTGTGGAACGCCTGTGAAACTCCCATTTCCCCACCCATAACCATACCCCTTTTTGTCTACGCACTTTAGAAGTTAGGCGCACTGTATTACAGAATACGCTTAGTGAGTTGTGCGTGTAAATTCTAATTATTGCCAATTAGTGCACATTATTGCTTGTTAAGTGCTGATTGGCTTGTTACGCCAATTAAGTTATGCTTGTTGTTATAGAATACGCTTGGATTTCAGTGCAGAATGCTAGGCGTGCTGCATAGAATCCGGGAAATAGTGTTTGATACTCAACAGGCCAAAGTATTTCTGTCGAGTACACGGGTGGACAAGCTTCAGGCACAGATATGATGGTTCTTAGACATACACATTCTATCAGCCTGGGATTATATGCAGGTGTTTTGATCTAAGATGGCATCACTGCAGGAAGTCCCTTGAGCATGCACACATATGAGCCCATTACAGATGATCCTCTTGGCCAATTGCTGTCTGAGAGATGGGGACTATGACAAGAGGATTTTTTTTTTAGAAGCTATCAGGCAGAGACTGCTGTGGTGGCTCAACAGAGGCAATCTGGAGAAAGGGGTGGGTCTAGAATCCCCCTTCTCGGGCAGAGAAACTTGCAATATTTTGGGCAACACCAATGTTCAGACTGACTACTTAAGCCATAACTGACTGAAGGTTGAAGAGTGGGAACAACTTATTGGTGGCAACTCAGAATGCCCAGGCACCAGGTTCTTCAGTAGACTGAAGGTGGAAGGATTCAAGGGGAACAGAAGCCCTGATAATGCCATAACTTCACAATGAGTTGCTGTAGGTTTTTTCCTCTTTGGCCCTTAATAGGCAGAAAAGTACATGCATAGCTCCAGACTGGCTGAGGCACCCTTGGTGTTAGGACCTGAAGAGACTAACAGTAGTGGAGTCTCTGGTCTGGGTACTACTATAACAGGAACTGATAGAGATGGAAGACCCATCTCCATACTCAGTTATGGTCTGGATTTTGAAAGGGCAAGGCTCAGAAAATTGGGATTTCATCCTTGTGATTGAGACCATGCGGAAAGCTAGAAGATCTACCTCCTTGGCATTAATCACATTCTAGAGGATTCTTGATGCTTGATGTGGGGAGGGTTGAGATCCTAGTCATTTTAGAGTTTCTCCAGTACACTACCTGGTCATATCATGTTATTGGGGACCCATTTCAAGGGTTTGCCTGCAAAAACCCAGGCAAGTGGTGTATTTCATGGTGGGGGGGGGGGGGGGGAGTGAATGGCGGGCAAGCGTATTAGGCTTCTGAGGCATTACTGCCTCTATAGAACTTCAGTTTGGTCCTTAGTGCTCTAAAGGAACCTCTAGTGGAGCAGATGAATAACCTAATGGCTAGTACAGTGGCCTAAGAACCAGGGGCACTGAGTTCAATTCCCATTGCAGCTCCTTGTGACTCTGGGCAAGTCACTTAACCCTCCTTTGCCCCAGGTACAAAATAAGTACCTGTTTATAATATGTAAACTGCTTTGATTGTAACCATAGAAAGTCAGTATGTCAAATCTCATCCCCTTTCTTTGAGACCCTATGGGCAGTATTCCTGAGGGATGTCTCAAAAAAGTTACCATCCTTCTTGTCGATGGCAGTTTCACCCTTCCAAGTTAATCAGACCTTTGAGTTGCCTGGTTATGAGGGTGAACAAGGTAGCAGAATGCTACTTCTCCTGGATGTCATATGTGTGATGATGACTGAATCTTTCTGACAGACCAACAGACCATTCATCTTTGTTTGCAGTCCCTGAAGAGGTGAGGTGGCTTCAAAATCCAGTTTGACTAGATGGACGAGTGACGAGTGACTAACACATTGTTACTTGGATTGCATGGATATGAATCTCCAAAGTCCTTGAAAGCATACATGATCAAGGGCTCGGCAGCCTCCAGAGTGGAATAAAGGTTGATTCATCCAGAACATATCTGTGAGGCAGTGACATGGATATCACTCCATCCTATTTCATGACACTGTAGAATGGATCTGGGGGTCAGAAAGCAAACCCTTTTTGAAGCATCAATTCGGGTGATCGCAGTGGATTCTTCACATCTAAGATGAATATGATTTTTGTATATTTCATTGGTCTGGATAATCTGGCCTTGACAAAGAGAAAATACAGTCATGTCTTACCTGTTCATTGTCGTTCAATGACTCCTGCTAAAGCAGTTTAGGAACTCACCTTAAAAAATCCAGAAATACTAGGAGTGAGAGAGAGGGGCATGCTGTGGGTTGCATAATTTAATAATAAAATAGCAAGAGAGGGATGTGAGATATATGAATGCAAGCTTTGAACAACAAGCAAAACAAGATCCAATGGCTTGGCTATGGAGAAAGCTTGCTAAAAGAACACTGACAGGCTATCTGCTGCACTGGTATATACTGTACAGTAGAAAGAACAGGTGTTTGCTCTGCCTCACCCTGCTGTAGGGAGATTATATTCCCACCGATTTGGACTGGACTGTCAGGACTCAAGGAGTGACAGTTATCAGGGAAGTATCAGACAACCACTAAGATTTTAAGTGTTTGATGGTTAATTCAATCATTTATTCTGAATTTTGGAGGTGTCTGTAAGTAACCCCCCCTCCAATTAAAGGAAAGCAAAATAAAACAAAAACCTCTCCCCCTTTACCCTTGCTCTAACTGTTAAGAAGCACTTGCTAGCACTTCCTACACTAATGAAAAAATTCATGCATACTTTTTCACTGTCCGGACTGCTGAATTTTACAAAGCAAAATTATGCAGATTCTTTCCATATGAAAATTATCGCAGGAAAACTGTGTGAATGTTTAACCTGCTTTTTGGTGCGCAGAAATTTTCAAGGAAAAAAATGCACCCGTACTTTTTAAAAATTGAAAAGTATGCACAAGAGTAACCCCCACCCCCGCCCTGCCTCCATCAATGTTTCTGCTCACTGCGAGTAAAAATAAACACATTTCCCTTAATTCTGTAATCTGAATGCCTAAATGTAAAGTGCCATTTGTGCGCTGATTATAGGATACTAGCGATTACTCACATGACTGTTACATTCACACACTGTGCGCATTCAGTGGTATTCTAGACTAGCCATTCCCAACCCAGTCCTCGGGGCACACCTAGTCCCATCAGGTTTTCAGGATATCCACAATGAATATTCATAGTTAGATTTGTATGCAATTGAGGCAGTACATGCAAATCTATCTCATGCATTTTCATTGCAGATATCCTGAAAACCCAATGGGCCTAGGGGTGCCCCGAGAACTGAGTTGGGAATGGCTATTCTAGACTATGAGCATGCAGGTCACATAGGACTGGATTCAGTAAATGGTGCACAAATCTGGGCGCCGAAAAAATTGCGTACTGAGCGCTATTCTATAAACAACGCTCTGAGTTGTACACCATTTATAGAATAGTGCGTAGCCCAACTAAAACCTGATGTAAATCCTCGCTCGTAAATTAGGTGCGGATCCTCCAGATTCTGCAATCCTGAGCACATCTTTAGTGAACGCCCCTGACCTGCTCATGTCCCTCCCATGGCCACACCTCTAAAAGATTTGCACATGCATCTTTATAGAATAGCGTTAGCAAGATGCACGCACAAATGTTAGCACCCAATTATTGGCGCTAATTGGCTCGTTACTCAAATTGCAAGTTAGATTGGGTACATGCCCAAATTTACATGTGCAAATTCGGGCGCCATATACAAAATCCGAGGGTTAGTATGCACGGGGGCGTTCATGGGGGAGGTGCATGGATGGTGCATGTACAGTTCCCAAAATTGCATGAATAACTTAATGTAGAATACTTTATGTTATGCGCTAAAATGCAACGCGTACACGCTCACATTTACAACTGCCTTTTACATGGTGTATGTGATGGTGCCTAAATGCTGGCATGCAAATTCTGATTCCCGTTCTATTTATTTATTTATTTATTTATTGCATTTGTGTCCCACCTTTTACCACCTATTTGTATTCTATAACAGAATCTGGGTGCCCAGATGCCATTATAGAATTCGCACTCAGCGCTCAGCATTTTGGCGCACAGATTTGGTCAAGCTTTATTGAATTGCCTCCGTATAGGTCTTACATGTATACTTCTAATCACATACTCCCAGATTCTATGTAGGTCACACAAAGTTGGGCACCCAAATTTGGGTGTGGAATCCAGATGCACGCGTAAACTAATTAGTCGATTATTGACATTAATTGGAATTAATTGCACCAAGTTGGATTTACGTGCGCATCTGCATGCCCAAGTGTCTTGTGCACAACCCAAAACAGGGCGTGGGCATTGGAGGGGCATTGGAGGGTCAGGAGCATTCTAAATATTTAGGTGCAGTGTTATAAAATACTGGGTTTATGCACCCAACTTGCGTGCTAGGATTTATGCCAGCTGAATCCTTGCTCACAAAGCTGGGCATGGGAATCCATGCTAAGTGCTGTTCTATAATGGGTGCTTAGTAGAGAATCACACAGGGACATAGTTTGTCCCTGTCCCCGTGAGTTCTGTCCCTATATCCACCCCATCCCCGTAAGCTCTGTCCCCCTCCCTGCCCCTTCCCCATCTTCACCCCATCCCTGCAAGCTCTGACCACATCTGCACAACCCTCAAACAATTGTGAACTACACCAGAGATACAGAAAGATATGCATTTACTCCTGTACTGTGCAAAATATAAAGATGGCACATTCCAGGGATGGTGTTAGGGGAGCGCGACCAGAGCAACTGCTCTTGGCTGCTGAACAGAGAGAATCACACGCCTGCTGGAAGCTGAAGAAATTGCATCCTGGTAATGGGTTTTGGGCTCCCCGCCCAAATTACTGCCCTGGGCCTCAGCCTTGTGTAACTCCAGCTCTGACAAGCTGTACAATTCAAATCTGGTTATCTCTGGTTTCTGCTTCCCTCTGTCTTCTCTTATCTTACCAGCACCTCCTGTCCATTTGACATCTCTTCGCTCTCCATGTCCATCTTCCATCTCTGTGTCCCTTCGTCCTCCATGTTCAGCATCACCCTTCTCTGTGTCCCTATGCTTCCCTGTCCAGTATCTCTCCTGTGTTCAACTTCTCACATCCATCATCACCTTTCACCCTATCCTCTCCCTCTGTGTCGAACACCACTCCTCTTTATCCCTATGCTCACCATCTCCCTTCTGTGTTCCTATTCTTCCCCCATATCTAACATCTGACCCCTGTGTCTGTACACCCCCCTCCTATGTCTGGCATTGCCCCTCTTATACCATCCCCACGCAGCATCTCCCTTTTGTGTCCTTGTCCTTATACCCCTCCCCCATGCACATAATTTCCTCTCTGTTTGTTACCTCCCTGTGTCCAGCTTCTCCCCTCTCTTCATTTTCCACACCAATGTGTCTCTCTCCTCTCCAGCCTCACCAAGCTTCTCTACATCTTTTCTCTTCCCACTTACAGCAGCTGGCTCAACTGCCTGCCCTCCTTCCCTTTCTTCTTCCTGCTGTGTGTTCTTCCTGCTGTGTCTCTTTCTTCATCCTCTTGGTACAGCATCTGTTTCCCTACTCTTCCCTCCTCCCTACCGCAAGTTCAGCACTTCTCTCCCTTTCCTTCAGCCCCCCTCCTCCCATGGTTCCAACACCTTTCTCCATTCTCCTCAGCCCCCCCCCCTCTTCCTCCCAAGGGTCCAGCACCTTTCCCCCTTCCCTCCAGCTGCCCTCTTCCTCCCATGGATCCAGCACCTCTCTCCCTTCCCTCCAGCCCCCCCCCCATGGGTCCAGCATTTTCCTCCCTCCTCTTCCCACCATGGGCCCAGCCAGCACCTCTCTCCCTTCCCAACCTTCTCCCAGTGGGTCTGTGATCTCTTTCTGCCCGCTGCTTGTAGCTTATATTTTTCTGTGGCCCAGCAGCGATTCACACAGATCAGCTCTGTGGCCTTCCTTCTGCCCCCTCTAAGGTAACTTCCTGTTTAGAGCTCAAAATAGGAAGTTGCAGTAGAGAGGGCAGGGTGTAGCAGATGGAAGTCCACGGAGATGGCCTGTGTGAATCACTGCCGGGCCATAGGAACATGTAAGTTATGAGCAGCAGGTAGAAAGAGGTCACAACCTTCAGGGAGGAGTATGGAAAGGTAGCAAAGGCCTTTTTTTCCTACCATGGGAACAAAGGTTTTTACTATTCTTGTGGTTCAGTAAAAAGTTTTGTTTTCACATCCTCAGTAATTCTGATTGCAGTGTCACCTTTTCTGCGGACTAACCATGGTAAATCCGCTGTAATTCTAACCGTGCCATTCTCTAGTGTTTAGCCCAGAGCACCCTATATAGAAAAGTGCATAGGATTAGATTCTATATATGGTGCCTGAAACATTTTTTCTGCAAAAAAATTACATGTAGGCATATTCTCTAAAATGTGCCTAAATTTTCTAGAATAGATTTAAATTTTCATGCAATATATGGAATACACTGAGCGGCTCGTCACACAATTAAATTTGGTCACGTCCGTTTAGGCCACGTTTTACTTGGTGTAAATCGTGACGCCTAAAGTAGGTGCAGATCGGATGTATTCTATAATAATGGGCGTAGATTTTAGAAATGCCCTTGCCCCGCCCATGGCCACATCCCCTTTAACTATGCGACTTAGAATTTAAGCTCACCATGTTATAGAATACACTTAGTGAGTTGTATGCGTAAATCTCAATGCCAACTAGTGCTGATAATTGCTTGTTACCATCCAATTAACAGCACTGATTAGCTAGTTAGCCAATTAAGTTATGCACATTTTTATAGAATACACTTTGGTTTTCGTGTGGATTTTTGGGCACCATATACAGAATCCGGGGGATAGCGTACATTTTTCCTGGTGCCTAAATTTGAGTGCCATTTACTGAATCTGGCCCATATTGGGTAATGGATTTGAAAATTACCCTCTCCATGAGAAAATCCGGAACCAAAACAAGTGCAAATATTTGAAAAACTCTATGTGGCTTGAAGCAAGATATTTCTACAGTTTTTCTGCTGGGTAGGTCCTTAAGTGACACTTCCAGTGTAACAGACAATGATATAAATGTGTTTGTAATATCTAAAAAGATATGCATAATGGAAAATATTATCTATCTATGTAACACACGTCACCAGTATCTATCAAATTTATGCCATCACAATTAACTCATTTTCAAACACTATTTTTTTTTCTCCCAGTAGACTTCACTGAAAACAGTAAGTTACAACATCAACTCACCCTGCCTCGCACCAACATTCCATAAATAGATCTCTACAATTATATTGTCAGCATAGCAGTTTGGTGAAAAAAAAATTGGTCCTGTCAAGATAAAAGCAACTTACCAGCTTAATGCGCAGAGCATACAGAGGTGCAGCCAGGGAGCGCTCACAACTGCAAGTTGCTAGGTCTTTTTTGTCTTGACAGGGATCAACTCATTTTTTTTCAGTTTAGTTTCCACACCCCCTCCCCCACTCCTCCACTGTGATAAAGAATAAACCACACCCAAATGGTTAGCTGAACAGATGCTGTCTTATCTTAGGCTTTTTATATAAATAAACCACTTGATCTTTGGTTTGGTGCTGATAAAGTCATCATAGCTGCTCTCCTCTGTAACTTACAATGCAGTTAGATATACAATCACGTGTCCCCTTTTACTGTGCCTGTACACTTCCCCCATGATGCCAGAGATGATGAATTTTCTTGCAAGGAGTCGTATCAAGGTACCTTTTATTATTCCTTTGGTGGTAGAAATCTATCACAACAGATGCTGTGTTATAGTGTGCAACTGTTGGCTCGCACTGTCTTTCTACTAGTTGCCTTATGTGGTAACACCTGCATCGGCTTACTAACAAGCAGCATCATTAAACAAATGCTATCTAATTGCATCCCGAGTCCACTAAAAAAAAGAAAAGAAAGTAGAATGCTTAAATATGTGAGAATGTTGTTATTCCAATTCTGATGCCTTCATTTTTTGAAGTGACATTCAGGGGCCCTCTTACTAAAGGGCTGGCGCACGGCAACAGGCTTGCCATACACCAATCCGGAACTACCGCAGGGCTACGACAGGACCCTGGCGAGAGTTCCCACCCCTGGCGCGCACTATTTCCAGCGCTACAAAAATATTTTCTATTTTTGTGGCTCCACTGCTTACCTGGTGATAACCACTGCCCGGTTACCGCCGGGTTAGCACGGGAGCCCTTACCGCCACCTCAGTGGGTAGCGGTAAATGCTCCTCCCCCCCCCCAAATGGTCACGTCGCAAGTGGTTCACTTACCGCATGGCCATTTTTTCCCCCCAAAAAGGGCCAGCTGTTTACCCGCTGTGGCAAAAGAGGGCCTCAGTGCGCTTCAAAAACATGCACTGGCAGTAGCGTAGGCCCCTTTTATCACAGCTTAGTAGAAGGACCCCTCAGTTACTTAAAAGAAATGCATACACCATGTTATAGAAGCTTAAGAGCGATCCACTCATTGTGATGCACAGTGGTACAGTTAGAAAAGTATCATTAATAACCTCAATATTTGTTAAAATCTATGGAAATCAAAATAGGCAATTCTATAACTGTGCATGTGGGTTATGTGCGCCATGAACATGTAAGGGCCGCAAGAATTGGCAGTTATGCGTGTACATGCACTGTGCGTTATTCTATAAAGCAGTGCATAAGTACATTAGCACATAATTGCACAAGGGTTTACAGATGGATAGGACACGGTCTTATTTCCCACTCATGTGCATAATTTACAGAATACTGAAATGTAGTGCTTGTCTGTGCTCAGTTATGCCTACCATTGACTTGGTGTAAGTGACTGCGCCTAACTTTAAGGCTGATGCTCAAATCATAATGCCGGCGCTAGAGGTGATCATTAGTTCTGGTGTTAGTGAGTTCAGAATGTTCAGCGGGCTCTAGCGTGGGAGACAATATGCTTGCCAAAAATTAGAGCAGATAGCACGCAAATGTTTTCAAATGGATGTTAATGAGGTCATTTCCTCTTCCCTCCCAATGCTCAGAGAACAGCACACAAAACAAAGCCTTACCGCTGAAAACCTAATGCCAGCTCGGAGCAGGCGTTAGGGTGTTGGAAGAGAAAATTTCTGATGATTCTTTCTTTAAATTCTGCCGGTTTTGATTTCTTTTGGAAGTGGAAGAAAACACATGCAAGCTTGTAAGCACTGGTACTAAGGAATAAGGGGTATGTTTACTAAGGTGCGTTAGCGTTTCTAATGCACTGGTACTAAGGAATAAGGGGTATGTTTACTAAGATGCTTTAGTGTTTCTAATGCGCCTGTAAAATTAAGGCACATTAAACGCTTACACGCCTATACATTTCTATGGGTGTGTTAGCGTTTAACACGCATAAACCATTTACGCACGTTAAAACTGCTAACGCGCCCATAGCGCCCCTTAGTAAACATAGGCGTAAATGTGCGTGAGTCTGAGCAAACCTGAAAAGTGAAAGCACACATTGGCACCTGTTGCCTGTGCTTAAATATAAGCCTTCCAAGTTTACAAAAAATTGAGATGCTTATATTTAAAGGCGCAGAAAACAGGTGCTAATGTGTGCTTTATTTTCGGTTTTGCTTGGCTGAATCGCAAAACTCTTCTGTGCATGCGCAAAGCACATTACTCCTTGCTTTTGCTTTTACAGCACACATATAATTTGAATACCATTTCCTTTGCACGTTGAGAAACTAGTTTTCTGTGCTGTTACAGTGGCATGGGTTCTGTGCCGTGGGCTTTACCACGGGAGTTCTGAGCATCAGCCTCTTTATGTGCACAGATGCAGGCTTACCCCTGTATTCTATAATGACATATGTAAGTGCAGGTGCCATTATGGAATTGTCACTCAGATCGCATCATCGGAGTGGCTAACGCATGGCACCCAGTTATAGAATTACCCCCACAGTATGTCACATGGAAACACAACGTGGAACTAGAAATATTTTCAAATATTACTTAAAACACAGACACTAGTTAATAAAAGTGATGAAACCTCTGTGCTGCTTATTGCATAAGGAGTTTTTTAATTTTTTAAATAATGCCAAGTATTTTTGGTTTCCAATTTGTCTCGGCATGTTTTGCGATTAAATCTGGAAGGCATGTCTGGAAAGCAGATTGAGAATCCAGTAGCTTTTGGGCTCTGGTTATGATAGCAGAGCTGCATGTGTCTTGCAGTGTTTTCTCAGCACTTCTAGCAATATTGGACTAGGAACCTGTTTGAAATAATGGTAACAGTTAGAAGTGTTTGGCAAGCTGACAGAAGTAAGACATGAATTTTAGGTCAACAGATGTTTGAAAATCATAGTGAGTGCAGAAATGGTTTTAGAAATCTTGGAAATCCTAAAAATCATGGTTACCATGGCAATCATGACCTATAATATAGTCCTGCTGCATATGTGGATATAACATTTTCTATATTTGTATTTCAGATAGCATAAAACACAAGTGGAGGGTAATTTTATAAAGACATAAATGTCTGCAGCTTCATTTTCGGCAGGATTTGTGCTGGTACTGTATGTTGTAAACACACAAAAGGCACTTAATGGTCTTTATAAAATAGGTCCCTTCTTGCCCGCTCAATTGAGTTGACCTGTTTAAAAAAAAAAAAAAGTACCTTCTAAACGTGTTCATGAGATGCAGTGGTGTTAACTCATGCTAATTCACGATTGTGATTTTGTAAAGGTGTTATTCTGATTTCTTTCTGGAAAGTGTCATTTGAGCTGTTTTTGTCTTTTTGCCGAATCTTAAAATTTCATTTATGTATAAAAAGGTTTCACTGGGAAGGCTTTGTGGCTTAGTGGAAGTGCTGATTTGATTGTTCTGTATGTTAACTGCATACGTACAGAGGACCCAGCCATTAAGGGCACATGCCACATAACTGGAATTTTGGTGGGATAGATGTACAGGGTGATCAGGTTGGACGGAAGTCAGGACGGCATACTGTAAAAAAAAAACAAGAGAAGGGACAGGAAGGGAGCAAGCAGGATGACAAAAATAGGTGGTAAAAAAGCAGGTGACACTAAGCATAATGAAGTCTAAGCAGAGGATTCAAATCCTTATTGACTATTTTACCTGTGCATCTTCTATAAACTACAGATTTGCAGAGTGGAAGTTGCCTACTTAATTTGAGCCTATAGCAATCAGCGTACAAAATATTTGAATGGGGGCGAAGTCTAAGCTAAAGGGGATGAGCAGGGCATGTTACAAATTAGAAATCTGTTCAAAGATTAGGGGGAGTCCAGTTGGTATGCAGCTCTTCTGTTCAGAGCTGGGGTGGAATAATGAATGATGGAATATCCTTGAGGCTCCAGTATTGGCTCACTTTTCATAGCATTATATCTGCTTAAACGCATATGGAATTTTGTGATTCATAATGATATGGTAGCGCCCATTCATATAATGAGTAAGGGTAATGCATTTCTGTAATACAGTCAAAGTGTTTGTATATTATATACAGGCACTTTCTCTGGTTATTTGTGGGGAAATGGTGGTTCCTTTCATATCAAGGTCCTTGCAATCCACGGAGCAGATTTTGCTGCAGGTAGTAGCTGTTAAGGTTCATTTGTGTGCTTGTTTTTGTAGGTCCATGTGGAGTGTCATCAGGAATACAACTATGCACGGATTTGTAGCAAGATAAAGGCTTGGTTCATAAGGCAGTTATTTTTTTTTTCATTTGATGGTGGATTGGCTCTGTTTCTGTGGGTTGGGGTGATTAGCATTAAGGTGGGGTGGTTAACGTTGCCAGAGGATGTGGTTACAGCGGTTAGCATATCTGGGTTTAAAAAATGTTTGGACAAGTTCCTGGAGGAAAAGTTCATAGTTTTCTATTGAGATAGACTTGGGGAAGCCACTGCTTGCCCTGCATTTGGTAGCATAGAATGTTGCTACTATTTGGGTTTCTGCCGGGTAGTTGTGACCTGGATTGGCCACTGTTGGGAAACAGGATACTGGGCTAGATGGACCATTGGTCTGACCCAGTATGGCTATTCTTATGTTCTTATGATTTAAAGATGATAGGTTCCGGTATATGTGGGTTAGTGGATTGGGTTGGGTGGTGGCAGGACCAGCCTAAGTTTCAGACCCTACTGACATACAAATAGGACCCTGTACTGAATCTCTGCACATGGCTCCACATCCCTCTACATCCCCCCTAGGTTGCCCCAGGTGATAGATATATTTCATTGTTGTGATATTGTATTGTATTACATTATACCTCACCTCAGTGCGTAATAAAATGGAATACAAATAAAGTGAAAATAAAATAGTACAGTGTTGTGTGATAGCACCAATCCTGAAGGTATCTACTTTAGTAATTAACCTTATCCCTGCAGATAAAATGATCTGTGTAAACAGATTTGTTAATCGGAAAGCAGGATGCTTTGGCCAACTAACTTCTATAATTATGTCCTGGTCATTCACTAGTTCTGACCTTTACTAAGCCCCCCCCCCCCCCCCCCCCGAAAAAAAACAAGAAATCTACCTGTATAGCAGAATGAAGGACACTGAAAGGCATTCCAGTAACAGCAAGCTCTTTTGGACTCATCTACACCCCCTTGGAAACTGTTTGATCCCCCACTGCTACTTTCATGATGTATTAGCCCTTTAAAAAAATCTCCTTTAAAAAATTATATACAACATTAGCTTTATTAATTAAAACATTAAGTTTAATAGCGTATTGGGTTTGCCTTTTTTTAATACTCTTTTGTATTCTCTCTGTAAGCAATTAAACAGGTAATGCAATTATTCTTGACACCAGGTAGCTTTTAATTATAGGTTTTACAGCACAAGTTTGACCCTGGACATAACATCAAGTCTAATTTTCATTTGCTTATTGCTACTTGATGTTCCTTCTATATTTTACATCATTATAACGGGAAATAACATGCTTTGTGTTCTCTTTTGGAAATTCCTTTCTCCCGTCCCTGATGACATGTGCAATAACACAATAGAAAAGTAAAAAAAGAAATAAGACACTTTAAACCAAATTTACAATGAACTGCTATTCCAATTATCTGTAATCTCTTCTCTTCTCTTTTTTTTTTACTTTATTTTTATATGCGTTTACAATTTCCGTCAAGGATAACTTGAACTCAGACATCAAAGTAAATGAGAGCAGAGAAGAGGAAATGGGAAATAAAATGTAAATTTAGGGACCCTTTTACTAAAGTCCATTAAGTTTTGGGATTAACGTGCTATAATGCAGGATTTTAACATGCTGCAAGCCCAAATGTAATGCTTATCAAGAAGGGGCATTCCCAGTATTTTTTTATAACGATCGTGGGTTAATATTCAGATTAACTCGCATCAGCTTCAGATTAATGCAGAAGCACTTATTGCCTTCTACTTAGGAGGAGCTGTGCTGTAGCATTAACCAGTTAGTGTGCCATAAGTGTAATGCGCTAGATGGCTAACGCTTCCACACCTAGTCTCCACCATGCCACGCTCCCTAACAGAGAAATTCAGAAAAATTAAGATTTAACACATGATGACAGGCAAACTGCTGCAAAACTCTTTAACACAGTCACACAGTGGTTTTTACCCTGCATTAAAGGGCTATATTCTGTATATGGCAACTGAAAAATCTGCACAGAAAAAAATTATGCCTAGACGTATTCTCTAAAGTTCGCATACATTTTATAGGCTAGACAAATTTCCGTGCGGTTTATAGAATACGCTGAGCGGTTTGCTACAGAACTAAAATTTGGACGCGTCCATTTAGACCACATTTTATTTGGTGTAAATCCCAATGCTTAAGGGGCCTTTTACTAAGGCACCCCTAAAAGTGGCCTTCACTGGTGTAGGCTTGTCTTTTGGACACACATTTCCTCAGTGTGCCTGGAAAAAAAGGTGTTTTTTTTGTGCCGGAAAATGGACATGCAGCAAAATTAAAACCAGCATGTATCCATTTTTGGTCTGAGACCTTACCGCCACCCGTTGACTTAGCGGTAAGGTCTCATGCGCTAACCGGGTGGTAAGCGTTTAATGTGCGTCAACTGCCCCACTGGGTAAGCGCCATGCAATAGAAAATATTTTCTACCGTGTGTTTTGGGCGTGCTCCAAAAATGGAATTAATACCTGGGGCACGCGATAGCTTCGCAGTAGTGCTGATTTGACACATGTTGGATGCTTACTGCCTACGCGCCTTAGTAAAAGGGCCCCTAAATTAGGTGCAGATCGGTTGTATTCTATAATACTGCGCATAGGTTTTAGAAATGCCCATGCTCTGCCCATGGCCACACCCCCTTTTCAGCTATTCGACTTATAATTTCGTTGCACCACGTTATAGAATAAACTTAGTGAGTTTTGTATGTAAATCTCAATACCAATTAGTGCTGATAATTGCTTGTTAACATCCAGGGGGTATTTTTCAAAGGTGTGCAAGCGTTGTTAGCATTCGCTAAATGCTAGATATTCCCATAGGAATATATGGGCATCTTTAGCATTTAGTGCATGCTTATTTTTAGCTCACGCTAAAAGCGCTAGTGTGTCTTTGTAAAAAGGGCCCCTGATTAATCTCACTGATTAGATAATTAACCAATTAAGTTATGCGCATTGTTATAGAATACACTTCAGTTTCTGCGTGGATTTTCAGGTGCCATGTATAGAATCTGGGGGTAAGTGCTTAACGTTCTGTAGTAAAAGGGGCCCTTTAATGTAGAACAGATATGCAGACATTGGGCTGGATTCTATAAATCACGCTAAAAAATGGGCACTAGCAAAGATCAGTGCTAAGTGCAATTCTATAAAGGGTAAACATCTCCTTTATAGAATTGCGCTTAGCGCCGATTCCTGCACCCAAACCTTAAGCGCCAGACTTAAGCCTGCTGAAACCTGGTGTAAATGCTGGCGCCCAAGCTGGGTACGCTGGTCCAGAATTCTATAACTACACATGCACATTTTTGGAATGCCCCTGATATGCCCGTGGCCACACCCTCTTGAGATATGCACTATGAGACTTACGTGCCCTGTCTTATGGAATAGCGTGCAGCCAGATGCATGCACAGATTCTAATGAGTGCCAATGAACATCAATAATTGGTTATTAGCACCTAATTATTGATTTTGAGCTCGCAAATCTGGATGCCATGTATAGAATCCAGGGGTTTAGGGACAGTTCTGTAAAAGTGAAATAACTAGAGAGCACAAGGTAGGCATCTATTCTCTAAAACAGGGTTTCTCAACTCGTCCTTGGGACACACCTAGGCAATCAGGTTTTCAGGATACCCACAATAAATCTGCATGAGATAAATTTGTGTACACTGTCTCCATTCATGCATATTTATTGTGGGTATCCTGAAAACCTGACTGGCTAGGTGTGTCCCAAGGATAGGGTTGAGAAATCCTACACTAAAGGAATCTGGGCGCCTAAGTTCCATTATAAAATGTTATTATAACTGTGTATTAACATTTAGGTGCTCACATTTATACCATCCATAGAACTGGTGTGCCTACAGAGATACATGTAACTTACAGTATGTATAGGAGTGAGCACTTCCTATGTCCCGCTTATGCTCTGTCCCTGACAATATGCACTGTCCTCCAGATTCTGTATATGCCGGCCAAAATTGGGTGATGATATTTGGGCGCCAGTCCAAGATGTGTGCCCAACTAAATTGCCTAATGAGGCAATTACCCCCAAATTCTATATATTGTGCCTTAATTTCCACATGGAAATCAGAGCATATTCTATAACAATGTGCATAACTTAATTGTTTAACTAGCTAATCAGCGCTGTCAACTGGATGTTAACATGCGTTTGTGCCTTTTCGTGTACACCTCCACCAACACATGCAATTAGCAGCACTAATTGGTATTAGGATTTATGCACACAACTTGCTAAGCTCATTCTGTAACATGGTGTGCCTAAATTCTAAGTCGCATAGTTAAAAAGGGGTGTGGCCATGGATGAGGCATGGGTGTTTCAAAATCTATGCACGTTGTTATATAATGCACCCTCTTTGTTCCTAATTTAGGCATCAGGATTCATGCCAAGTAAAACATGGCCTAAATGGATGCGACCAAATGTGGTCACTTGGAAAGGCGCTCGGCGTATTCTATATACCGCGCAGAAATGTAAGCCTATTCTCTAAAATGTAGGCGTACTTTAGAGAATACGCCTTGATATATTTTTTTTATCATGCAGATTTTTCAGGTACCATATGTCCCCCTTAGTGCCAATATTTGAGTGCTATTTGGCACCAGTGTGAATTTGTGTGCGCATCTTGCTACATGCTATTCTATAATAATTTGCGCCCAAATCCCATGGCAAGCAACCATGGGAGGTGCATGGGTGGGTCACGAGCACTCCTAAAATTTGCATGCAATATTATATAATACTGGGGATGTGCGCTCAAATTGAGCGCCGGGAATTACACCTGGTTTCAAGTCTTGGTGCCCAAGTTTGAGTCCTGAAATTGGTACTCAGTGCTATTTTAGAGTGGGTGCTCATCTTTGAGTGCCCATTATAGAATAGCATTGAGTGCCAATTTTTGATCAACATTTACTGAATCTAACCCTATATAACTTAAGCAGGTATTTGCAGAATAGGACCTAAACATCATACTAGCATTTATGCAATTAAGTGTGCAGATTAGCATGTAACATAGTAAATGAGAGATAAAGACCTGTATGGTCCATCCAGTTTGCCCAACAAGATAAACTCATTTTAAATGGTATGTGATACTTTATATGTATACCTGAGTTTGATTTTCCTTGCCATTTTAAGGGCACAAACTGCAGAAGTCTGCCCAACACTGTTCTTGTACTAAAACTTCTGAAGCTAAAGTCGAAGCCCCTAAAAATTTACACACCAGCCCATCCATATCTATTCAGTCACGATCAGGGCACAGACCGTAGAAGTCTGCCCAACACTGGTTTTGCTTCCCAATTACCGGTGTTACCACCCAGTCTCTGCAAAGATTCCGTGAATCCATTCCTTCTAAACAGGATTCCTTTGTGTTTATCCCACGCATGTTTGAATTCCATTACCGTTTTCATCACCACCTCCCGCGGGAGGGCATTCCATGTATCCACCACCCTCTCCGTGAAAAAATACTTCCTGACATTACTCCTGAGTCTGCCCCCCCCCCCCTTGAACCTCAATTCATGTCCTCTAGTTCTACCACCTTCCCACCTCCGGAAAAGGTTTGTTTGCAGATTAATACCTTTCAAATATTTGAACATCTGTATCATGTCACCCGTGTTTCCCCTTTCCTCCAAGGTATACATGTTCTGGTCGGCAAGTTTCTCCTCAAACAGTTTGCAACACAAATCCCATACCATTCTTTTCTTTGCACTGCTTCCAGTCTTTTTACATCTTTTGCAAGATACGACCTACAAAACTGAACACAATACTCCAAGTATGTATGTAAATACTAGTATAGTAAACATCATGTAACATTTACATAAATGTGAGCATCTTCACATATTTTCTACCAACTCTCAAGTGAGCAGAATGCTGCTGGAGATGCAGGTGACTATTTACTAACTCATATTTATCAGCTAATGCAGAAGTGGTCATAAACTAACAGGCAGAATCTCCAAAGTTGCCATTAAATATCACGTGCGTTTATAGCCACGGTTGAACTTATCTATTTTGAAACGGCAGCTGATGCTCAAAGGAAATCACATGCAAATGAAATGTGCAGAAATTCTGCAAGCGGCTTGGTAGGGAAAGTGCCTAGCACATGCACAAAACAGTCTCAGTAAGCATAAATGTTCTGCGCATGCCCAGGAAAAAAGGTGTGCATCCAGTGATGTCACTCTGGGCTGAGCGCCTTTTATAGAATAACAATTAGATTGGATTCCTGTAGCCAACTGTGGGCACGAGGTCTTACGTCAGCTGAAACTTGGTATAAATCCTGGTACACAAGTTGGACATATAGCCCCGATATTCTATGATGCTCTGTATATTTTATAAAGGAAAGTAGGCACCTAGAAATCCGGCCTATATGTCGAATACACACCTATATTTAGACATGATCACTTACACCATCCATAGAGATGATGTAAATATTTTCATGTGGTGGATGCGTGGAATGGCCTCCTGGTGGAGGTCACGGAGACGAAGACTGTGTCAGAATTTAAGAAAGCATGGGACAGGCACGTGGGATCCCTTAGGAAAAGGAGGAGTTAGTGGTTACTGAGGATGGGCAGGCTGGATGGGCCATTTGGCTCTTATGTGCTGTCTTGTCTCTATGTTTCTAGATTGTTAAAGACTATCTCTACTTCAGGAAGCAGGTGAAAGTTTGGCTCTTCAACCAGGTCTTTAACGGAATAAGTAAATGACACTGGCTGCTCATGCTATAGCAGGACATGTTTATCCACACCTACCCTAGCTAAGATAATGTTTAAGCAACTTTGTTTAAACGAGTCCCCTATTTTCTTACTCCCGTTACTCTGTCTTATCTATCTATATGTTCCATCTTTGCTTTTACCCCCTGCTGTCTATTAAAATGTTTTATTGTGTATTGTGTTGACATTGTAATGTAGCATACTATGCTATCCTTTATATTGTTGTTTGAATATTTTTACTGTAATTGTCTATTGTTTATGTTTGACTTATTCTTGTTGTACACCACCTTGAGTGAATTCCTTCAAAAAGGCGGTAAATAAATCCAAATAAATAAATATGTAAACCATAACTTGCAAATGTAATTATGAGCCTGAGTTCTACTGCAAGTAAACATCCATTTGCTAAGTTTGCATCATCAAAGAGTGGCACATTCTTATAGAATAGTGCATATAGCCTAGCATTTACGAGAGTTTTTGCCAACTAGCTCTAGGCGGCTCCTTAAAGAACTTTTAAGTTTATGTATTAATTATATGTATCTACATTGCAGACACAGCCGTTTACACACAGACAGTTAGTGAAATGCCCCCACCTAGATTTCTAAAGAGTGAACATAAACGATAAGATTTTATGTAATCTACTTGCATAGTTGCACACTGCTCAAATTTCAGCACATGCCCTCTGGTTAAGTGTGCGTCATTGCAATCAGTTCTATACACATTTATAAAATTGCGACTAAGGGCAAAGAACTCACATATCTGCATAAATGGCTAAAATGCTATCATTTATACACATGCTTAGCACCTAAAACTAGACACCTCCTTATAAAGTTACTTCTTTTAAAGTTATTGCACTCGTTCCCCCGGACTCTATATAGCGTGACCAAAATTGCGCTTACAAATCCAGCCGTATTCTGGATTTGCATGTACAGTTTATTTACTTAACAAGCCAATCAGCACCGATAATTGGCACTTTTATTATTATTGATACTAATTGGCATTAATTAGAATTTATGTGCAGAACTTGCTAGGCGTATTCTGTAAAGTGGTGCTGTAAATTCTACTGCGTACTGCCAAAAGGGGGCATAGAATGAGTGAACTGTAGGCGTTCCAAAAATCTACATGCACAGCTATAGAATACATCTGCTCTACGCCTAACTTAGGCACTGGTATTAACACCAAGTTTTGCTTGGTGTAACTAGACGCGCCTAGAGTTAGGTGCAGGCATGGCCGCTAGGCTTATTCCATAAACCGGCTAGGCATATTCTATAAAATGTGCCTAAACTAGGTGCGGTTTACAGAATACGCCTAAGTGTGAATATTTTTGGCACTGATTTTTCAGGTGCTGTATGTACAATCTAGTCCTTTATATATTCCACAGAGGAAGAAAATTGTAGAAGCAGAAATGTAGATAAAATTTTTAAAGAATTTCTTGGTTCATCAAGTTAAGATAACATCCGACATGGCTGTGCTTCGCCAAGATTGTTAGTCAATTTGACTCCAAAATGTTACCTTTAGAAATGATCTGTCTACTGTCAGATGATGGTCTTTAGTCTCATTTTCAATGGGTTATACCTCAACAAGTAGAACATTTTTTCTGTAGGATCAACAATTCATATTGTTTATTGGGCCTATGTCATCGTTCCATCATAAAAGCTTTAAAAGATCTAGCTGTTAATCCTTTTACTTCCATTATAAACAAGTCATTTTCTGAAGATAAATTGCTAGATCCACTGAAGAAGGCCATGGTAAAAACCATTAATTAAAAATCATACTTTGGACACCAATGTAGTTGATAATTTGAGGTCAATTTCTTCATTACCATTTCTTTCTAATGTAATTGAAAAGATGGTCGATGACCAATTACTGGAATTTCTTGATTCAGGGCACAGCACAATACAGAAACCCTGTTCATTTCCATCTTAGACATTGTTAGAGCAGTATTTAATAAAGGGAAGAGTCTTCTTAGATATTTCATCTGCTTTTGACACTATAGATCATAAAATTCTGTTCAATCATCTATAGTCTATTGGTTTGAGTGGTTTAGTACTTGATTCGTTTTTATCATTTTTCCAGATACAAAATTGTGTGTAGTTAAAGTTTCTAAAAGATCTGGAGAGATTGACATTCTTATTGGTATCCCACAAGGACTTTCCTTATCAGCTATGCTATTCAATATTTTTGTTACCTTTATGCAAGTTACCTAATTGCCTGAATTTACAATTCAGACTTTAAGCTGATGACATTTAATTGCTTTTCAGTATTGATAAGTCAGTAAAACAATCTTTAGATTTTTTTTTGCATCTTTGCAAAGAACTAGTAAGTGGATAAAAAGCAAACCACTTGTGAAGCTAAATATTTCAAAAACTCAGATTTTGTCATTATTGAGATCTCTTTCCAATGACATTCCTTCTACTTTTGTAACTGATGTTGCTATCCCAATCATTGGTAAAATCCATAATCTGGGGGGAATTCTAGATTCTGCTCTTACCATGAAATTTCAAGTTCAAAAAATTATTGGTCTTCTTTAGACTGAGACTAATTAGATGATTGAGGGACTTTTTTTAACATCTCGAATTTCAGACTAGTAATCTAAAGCATGATCACTCCCTACTTGGATTCTTGTAATAGTTTATTGATGGGATTACCAAAATGCATCCTGAAAGCAGTACAGGTGGCACAGAATGCTACTGCATGGGTTCTAAATAATTGTCCATATTTTGCTCATATTTCTCTAGTCTTGAAGAAACTACACTGGCTTCCAGTAGAACATACAATTAAATTTAAGGTATTACTCTTGATTTTTAAAGTACTAAGTATCAATGTTTCTGTCATTATTTCTGCAAGTCTGCACATTTATCAGCCATCTAGGGCCTTAAAGATCAGCTGAGATGGTCTTATTAGAGGTTCCATCATTCCACATTGTAAGACTGGATGAGTATCGATCTTCTGTCTTCAATATTGTAGGTCCAAAGCTCTGGAATTCCCTACCTTTAAGGTTAAGAGCAATACATAATGTGGAGATCTTTAAGAGCTAAAAATGATTTTGTTTCCACAGGCCTATATAATATGTAATTAGCAAATGGTTTGCTAATCTGCTTTAATGATGGCTTTTTCTGATAACACAGTGTGAAAAAGCTTTCTTCGTATCGGTGCAGCCTCCAGTTTCGCACAGATCAAGTGTAGGAACATATTTCCTTTCTACCCGATAAAGAACAAAAATCTATGGTTTACTATGTTGGCAGAGTTTGTCATCTACAATAGAGTGATATTTTTTGAATGTCTTATTGTTGTTTTGTTCTAATGTATTTCAACATTTGATAATGTGTGTTTTATTTGTAACCTGCTGTGAGAGGGTTTATAGAATTCTGCCCCTCACCCTTAAGAATAAGGGTTTATAGAACTCTGCCCCTCACTCTTAAGAATAGTCCCTTATACAGCCTGAGCCACTTTAAGAGTGCTAGTCCCGCCTGGGAGGAAGTGAGCCGGGAGGGGTGGAGCCTAGACCAGGAAATATATAAGACAGGGCCTGACAGCTTAAAGAGGCCCAGAGAGAAGAAGGAATCGAAGCCCCAGTGTACGCCACCACCACTTATGGTTAAGAATTGTGACCTGGCTGAGGTAAGCCTCTTTTGCTTTTTGTTTGAGACTGACTAGCCTTGCTCTGAGGTCTGGCTGGAGCCAGACCCTAGTACTTGGAGAAGAACCGAAAAAGACTCACAGGCTGTTTTTGAGGCCGGGCTGCCCTACTAGCCACAGACTGTGTTCAGGCCTTGCCAGCCTGAGGCCTGCTTAAGACTACTTATTGAACTACAGAGTCATTCTGTCTTTTGTTCCTGGTCCTGTGACATAACAGGCCTCAGGATTCGATTAAATAAACACTTGTTTTCATTTATATCCCTTTGTTCGGCTGTGTTGTTTCACAGACCCACCCTCAACCCTTGCTCGGGGTGTCACACCTGCCAAGGATTTTAGATCGAGCAGACTAGAAATTGTTTAATTAAATTAATAAATAAATAATTTCTGTGGTTTATCTCCTGCGGCAGTGAGTTCATGAACAAGTTCTCCAGGGTCCATAGCTGAAGTGTTCACCCAAAGTTTTAGTCCTTTCTCTAGCATCATCTTTAGTTGTAGCACTTAAGCCAGAGGTAGGCACCTTTTATTCCTGGATGACCTGCCTCCAGTGTGTCTTTATCTCTTCCCTTCCTACCATACTTTCATTTTAATGAACATCATGCCAAGATTTGGTACAGATCTTATAAAAAGTGGTCTCCACATGGCGGTTCTTAGCATGGTTTGGATTCTTTAGAAGAGGTATTGTTGATTTTTTTTTTTAAATCAGTCTTCAGATAAAGCACATTTTTTATAATTTAGAAGCTGATCCTAAATAGATCTTCAAACTTGTATTTTCCTAGGCATGTAAAACATTTCCGGGTCAGCTGATTAGAATATTATACGATGTATCCAGGGAGGCTCATATACACTGCTAAGTTTTATCCTTAAAGGGCCCTTTTACTAATGCTTAGCATGCACTAAATGCTGCACATTGTATTTTATAACTATGGGCCACATGGCACTTAGCACATACTAATGTCTGTTAGCGTGTGCTAAGCTTTAGTAAAAGGGCCCCTAAGTGAGTACCCTAGGAGCTACACTTCTCCTGTGAATCATCAAGGAGCTCTTTTACTAATCCACGTAAGCGTCTACGCACGCCCAACTCATGCCAAAACGGAGTTACTGCCCGACTACCGCGTGGCTCTTGCGGTAATATCATTTTTGGCGCATGTCTGATACGCGTATCTGAAAAATAATTTTTTTATTTTCGGACATGTGTAACGGATGCGCGCCAAGTGGCATTTGATGCACGTAGGTCATTACCGCCCGGATTCTTTACCGCTAGGTCAATGGCTGGTGGTAAGGTCTGAGACCCAAAATGGACGCACAACAATTTTGATTTTGCCGCACATCTATTTTCAGCAAAAAAAAAGGCCTTTTTTACGGGCGCGCTAAAAAATGGATCGGCGTGCACCCAAAACCTGCACCTACACTACCGCAAGCCATTTTTCAGCACGCCTTAGTAAAAGGACACCTAAGTTAGGTATATATTGTTTGGTGTTGAACAGCTTTGTTATTTTTAGAGATTCTTAGGCAGATTATTAGGAATAAGAAGAGTAACTCACTGTAATGGCCCTGCTGTCCACTGTGGTCCAAAGTCTTTGTGTACCTTTTACCTACAGACTTCATACCAGATTTCAAAATGCATATTTTCTCTTTGAAAATTATGCTTATGGGTTTTTGTAGCTACTGTTTGTGCAGGTAGAATTTTTTCCTGAAAATAATGTATGTGGAACTGAAAATAAAATTGGTGTATTTTTAAAAGTGTTTTGATCCCACCCAAACTTAAGTCCTGAAGAATTCCTCTATGAGATATGTCTAAGAGTATGCATATTTTTGGAATCCCATCCACACATTAGCTGGAGTGAAGGAGAGCAGTTTTCGGAAAAGCAATTTACCCACATAAATGGTTTGAAAATTGCCATCCTCGTGAACAGTTACATCACTTGTTCTGTTTTAGAGGTTGTATATAACTTGCTAAATAAAATGATTAAAAAAAATCCTGCACCAATATTGTCTCAGCAGTACAATAAAAGTCAGAACGAAAAAGAGGAATCTTAATGATCTTTTTCTTTCTTTTAATAGCTGACAACTGAATTGTCTGCAAATGGTTTGCTAACTCTCCTGCTTTAATGATGGCTTTTTTCTGCTGTCTAACACGATGTGAAAAGCTTTCTGCGTATCAGTGCTGCCTCCAGTACTGATAACTCAGAATTCCTCATGCAGATCTCATAGATCAGGTGTAGGAACATCCTTTCTACCCATGCCCCCTCCCACCCGACAAAGAAATAATCTACGTTTATGCAGGGCCACCGAGAGACACCGCCAAGCCGTGGGCCATCCTCTCCCCCCCCCCCCCCCCACTCACATTGCCTTTCTCTCCTGCCCCCTTACCTTTCTGTCTTTGCCTCCAAGGAGGGGGGGGGGGGGGCTGAGCCCAGCACCGGCAAGCCTCTTCCTGTCTGCCTGTTCCCATGGTCTGTCCTCTTCTGCTTCTGTTTGTGCCGGGAGTCGGGACCTGGATGATTACATTAACGTGATATTGAGCTGATGCAATCATCCAGGTCCTAGGTGAAACGCAGGAGCAGGAGAGGACAGACCCAGAAGCAGGCAGGCAGGAAGAAGCTTAACCGTGGCCCTGCAGTTGGGCTTAAATTTTGATGAGATTTTTTTTAAACTAGGAGGATGTGCAGTAGGAGCCTATTCTATGACAGAACCTAGGCCCACAGATTCTCTTACAGAAACTAGCATAACTCAGTATTGATGCACCTAACATGTATATGTCCCCAGTTCCACCAGCCATTTATCTAGAACAGTGGTTCACAACCAGTGTGTCAGGAGACACTGGCGTGTCCCCAAGAGGTGGGAGGTGTGTCACAAAACATTTGGTGTAGACAACAAGCCTGTGTTGCCTTTAGAACCATCAGTGCTAACAAGCTGGGGAGACCAGCAATCTTGAGAGAAAGTTCTTGAAATCCCTGTAACTGGCCCCTATTTCTGCTTCCGCACTACTCCCAGTAATAACTGCTGCCTCCAGCCCTAACTGAAATTGTTGCAGGTCTTTTGTCCATTGATTCGGTTTGCTATATAGTTTGAGTAGCATACTTGCAAGTTTTTTTGTTGCTTCACAGAATCTGGCAATGGAGAAATTTTGTGTTGATTTTACTGAGGTGACACTAGAACTTGAATATATATTTGATTGTTGTATGGCAAGTGAGAAATCTGGGACTGATGTGTTGTATACAGCTTTTTGATATGGGATAGGCAAATTCATACTAAACTTACATTTAAACAATGAAATATGTAGATGTTATTTGTTCAGCTGTGAATTTTAGTGTTCAGTGTGTCACATACATGAATATTGTCTGTGAGGTGTGTCACAACAGAAGAAAGGTTGAAAACACTGACCTAGAATAACTGTGTGTGTCTGCATCATAGATGCATTCCTGTGACTTACAGTATTCTATACATAATCCCCCGGATTCTATACATTATGTGCAAAATTCTGTGCTGTCCTCAGATAGGCAACTAAATTGGCTAACAAGCCAATTGACATCAATAATTGGGTGCTAACAGTTGTTGGCGTTAATGGGCAACAATTTGAATTTGCAGGTGCATCTTGCTAAGTGCTGTTCTATAAAGATCCGCACGCAAATCTTATAATGTGCAGCTCAAAAGGGGGCGTGGCATGGGAAGGGCATTGGTAGTTCAGGAGCATTCACTAAAGATGCAAGCCACGCCTAAATCACGTGCCAGGATTTACATTAGGTTTCAGTTGGTGTAAATCCTTGCCAAACTCAGTGGCCTTTTTACAAAGGTGCGCTGAAAAATGGTTTGCGTTAGTGTTGGCGCGGGTTTTGGGCGCGCGCCGATCCATTTTTTAGCGAGTCCTGTGAAAAAGGCCTCTTTTTTTTGCCGAAAATGGACATGCTGCAGGCTTTGAGGTAAAAAGGAAAGATGTCAAATCAAAATAAATTGTCCAGGGCATCTCTGCTCAATCGGTATAGACACACAGGGGTCTTTTTAATAAGCTGCAGTAAGCTCTAGTTTGTGCTTACCGCAGCTTAAAATGGCTTACCATGACTGGTGCGCTAAAAAATATTTTAAAAATTTTTGTTGGAGGGGCAGTGTGTGCTGGGGGGGTGGGGGGTGGGGACGGAGAATAGGTGTTCCTGTGCTAATCGGTAAGCATGTTCGCATTACCGCACGCTAACTGGTTAGTACAGGATTACCGTATGAGCCCTTACTGCCTACAAAACAGGTATCGATAAGTGCTCCCACAGTAATTCTTTTTAATAGCCATGCGCTAATGGCGACATTAGCACATGGCCATTAATAGAAAAAAATAAGGAATCGTCCATTTTTTGGCTACAGACTGTCTTTTTGTGTATGGTGTACAGCGCTGCGTATGCCTTGTAGCGGTATAGAAATGATAAGTAGTAATAGTAGTAGTACAGTAAAAATGGCCTCATCACCTGGCAAAAACCTGCATAAGGGCACACTAAGTCCACTTCTTACCGCAGCTTAGTATAAGGATCCCATCCTGTTTTTTTTGTTTTGTTTGGTGTGCACTGACTCTCTGTGTGTTTAGAGATATGTATGTATATTCCGCAGCTTGACTGAAAACAGATCCTTCAAAATTTGGAAAGCTTTCATACACGAAGGTGCAGGCGTAAAAGGCAATTTAATTCTCCCTTGAGATGGAACAAGTATTTTTTCTTTAAGGTATGAAAACCAACATGACATGGCCAAGTATCTCTGGGTATGCAACCATTGATGCAGTTCAGGAATGTTGCAGAATTAAGGCTGGGCGTACTTTAGTATATAAAAATGAACCGCCTGCCTTTTTATGTCATGAGACTTGTTACAAAACTGTGACCAATGAGTGCTAAAATAAATCTCCCGTTTTCAGTATTTTCATGTAGTAGTTGATTTATGCTGCATCTTTCTTGAAAGCTATTGCTTATTGACTTTATAGTGCTTTATTTTTTAAATAAATCTGCTAAATTGCCTTCCCTTGTCATGATTAAAATGCACCATTTCAATTTAACTAGGGTTAGTGCAGGATGACCTGTCACTGACAAGATTTCTTCTCAAGGTCATGTGGTATCCTGTTGAGAAACGTGGTGACAAAAGTCAGCTTTACTGGTCTGCTGATTCCTGCCAAGCTGGGTTCTGGAGATGCTGTTCTCTAATTTTTGGTGTACAGTCAGATCCTTATTGGTCAATATTCAGCCCATGGGAGGCAGGCCGTGTAAATCCTGCAATCAGCACTGAGCCTGGATATTCAATTCTGGACCATTTCTGATGACTGGCATTTGATATCTGTTTTTTTGGATGGTTTAAACTTAGCCAGTGATGTGCTGAATATTTGTGGCCAGGAACCATTCCTGTCCGGTTAAATATCACTGAATATTGGACAGTTAGTGCTTATCTTTTATGTATGTAACTTTGGTGATTTTGGCTTTGCCATCTCCAAGCCTATTAATGTGTGCTTAGCATGAACTGTCAAAACTTACGAGCTGTATATCTAGTACAGCGCTGCGTACACTTTGTAGCGCTCTAGAAATGTTAAATAGTAGTAGTAGTATTATTCTCTGTTGGGTAAAGTACGTGGGAGAAATTAATTAGGTATCCGGAGGGCAGCAGGAGCAGAGGCGTAGCTGGGTGGGTCGCAAGAGGAGTAGCCGAGCGATGGCGCCTATTTTTGACTCTGTCGTGTTTAAAATACGCACCGGCGCCATCGGCAGTTTGCTGTCCGCTCCCCCCCCCCCCCCCCCCCCGTGCCTTTAGCCTGGCTGTGCTTCTGAGCAGGAGAGACCTGTTCTATAATGGAAAGTAAGTGCCTAGTTTCCTTTAAAGAATATAAGTGTAACCAGATATATATGTGCTTAACATTTAGGCACAAGCTTTTGCACCAGTAGAGTTGTTGTAAGTGTGAGTGTTTAAGTGCGGCACATAACTGCCTAACACACTATTCTGTAAGTTATGCGCATAAGTGGTAGCCATACCTATGCCCTGCCCAAATTGCACCCTAAGTAAGCCCCCCCCCTTGAGAATACATTGGGGCTGAGATTCAGACCATGGGAGGCAGTCCGGCTAACTCCCGCAGTCAGTGGTGAGCCCAGATATTCCATGCCAGGCTGTTTCCTGTGGCCATCATTGAATATCTGGTTTCATTTTGGCCAGTTTAAATTTAACCAGCCAAGCCAATATTCAGCACTGGGTGGTTAAGTTTAAAGTAGAACATAGGCCTGTTGATTAGGGACCTGTTCTATAAAAGTTATGCTCCTAAATTTGCGCTCATAAATGTAGGAGTGTAATTTATGCTGCTACTAGCCGTTGAGCTCGTTAAAACGGGCTGGTATTGGGGTTTTCGGAGGTCGACGCTGCCCCCCCCGCGAGGTCACCGCTGCCGCTCCCCCCACCCACCCCCTGAGTCGCCGCCGCCAGCCCTCCACCCGGCCCAGGCCCTCTCTCCGCTACTGAACTTACATCCATTCGCCAGAACGCAGCAGGGCAGATCAGCTGAGCTGCCGTCGACCTTCCTTCTCTGCCTGTGTCCTGCCCTCGTGTGACGTAACGTCAGCGAGGGCGGGGCACAGGCAGGGAAGGAATGTGGACGGCAGCTCAGCTGATCTGCCCTGCTGCGTTCCGGCGAATGGATGTAAGTTCAGTAGAGGAGAGAGGGCCTGGGCCGGGTGGAGGGCTGGGGGCGGCGACTCCAGGTGAGGGGAGTGGTAGCGACGACCTCGGGCGGGGGGGGGGGGGGGGGGTGTGGTAGCGACCTCGGCGGCTTTGCGCAGTTTCCCTCTCTGTCCCGCCCCCGTCATCACTTATTGACGCGGGGGCGGGACAGAGAGGGAAGTCTCTACTGCGCATTTGCGAGTGAGTCGGTCACTCGCCGTTTATATGTTTGATATGTGTATAGGAACATAGATTACACTCGTAATATAGGAGCATAACCTTTATAGAATGAGGCCTTAAGCGCTGACTGCGAATATTCAGCTGCCTCCTTCTGAACATCACAGATAGTCAGGTAAGTGCTATTTAACCGTCCAGGAGCCGTTCCTGGCTGGTTAAATAGCTTTTCATATCAGGGGGATTCTATGTAAGTTAAGCAGGTATTTGCAGAATAGTGCTTAGATGGCACGCTGGTATAAACGTGTAAGTATGCACATACATGCATGTATGCTAGTATTTTAAACATTTATGCATGTAATGTGTGTGTATATGTTAGTGCCTAGTTTTAGAATTGCCCTGTTTCTGCTTTACATGAAGAAAAGGGCTGAAATATTTGTGTACGCGTACAAACCACACATACTTATACACAAACACACACACCCACCCTCAATAACATGAGCGCCTAAGCGTATGTGCCATTTACACACCCAGATTATAGAAGACTAGCACTTGTGCGCATGGATGTTACATATTCACATGTAACTTCTATGTAAGTGCTAAGTGGAGGAGTAGCCTAGTGGTTAGTGCAGTGGACTTTGATCCTAGGGAACTGAGTTCAATTCCCACTTCAGCTCCTTGTGACTCTGGGCAAGTCACTTAATCCTCCATTGACCCTGATACAAAATAAGTACCTGAATATATGTAAACCACTTTGAATGTAGTTGCAAAGGCAGTATATCAAGTCCAATTTCCCTTTCCCCTCTAATCTTAAAGGCCGATATGTAGACCACAGGACTTAGACTGACTCCTGCAGTCAGCATTAAACCTGGATATTCAATGCTGGGCCATGTCCACTGACTGGAATTGAGGATCCAGTTTATTTTTGGGCAGTTTGAACATAACTGGCTAAGGGGCCCGTTTACTAAGGTGCGTAGGCGCCTACGTGCGTCCAACACGTGCCAAATTGGAACTACCACCCGGCTACCATGTGCCCCAGGTGGTAATTCCATTTTTGATGCATGTCCAAAACACATGGTAGAAAATGGCGCTTACCCAGTAGTACACACACTGACGATTACCGCCTGGTTAACGCATGAGACCTTACCGCTACCTAAATGTGTGGCGATAAGGTCTCAGACAGAAAATGGATGCGTACTGGTTTTAATTTTGACGCATGCCCATTTTCAGGGAGAAAAAAAGGGCCTTTTTTGTAGGTGTGCTGAAAAATGGACGTGCGTGCGTCCAAAACACGCACTTACACCAGTGCAGGCCATTTTTTGGTGCGCCTTAGTAAAAGAGCCCCCTAAGTCAATATTCAATAGATACTCACAAACACGTGCACTCCTGTGGATGTTTTAGAAAAGACAGATCGGCAGATCTAAAATACCACCGCAACTGAGCGCTTATCGACCTAGACTTCTCAATTCTGATTGAGTGGAGGAGTAGCGTAGTGGTTATTGCAGCGGCCTGAGAACCCGAGGAGCTGGGTTCAGTTCTCATTGCAGCTCCTTGTGACTCTGGGCAAGTTACTTAACTCTGCATTGCCCCAGGTACATAAGTATCTGTATATAATATGTAATCTGCTTTGATTGTAACCACAGAAAGTTGGTATATCAAGTCCCATTCCCTTTCTTTTTCCCTTGCAATTCTGATCTCTATCTTCTTTGCAAAAATGGGGATCTATGTGCATACATTGCCCCTCTGTCCAGTTACACCCAAAGAAAGCCTGTGCGTAGATCATTGAAAAGTAGGCTCTGTCTTTTTGACACATATATTCTCACACACAAATTTAAAGAGTCTGTTTTCACATGTAAAAATTTCATTACATGTACAAAGAGATGTATAAAATTCCTCTCTAGGCAAAATTCTTGTAACTGAGCACATGCATAGTCTGTGTATATTTTTCTGTGTATGCACATAGAACGTTAGGAATTATTAAGAAAGAAAGGGAAAAATGAGAATATTATGATGCCTTTGTATTGCTCCATGATGCAACCACGTCTTGAATGTTATATGCAGTTTTGGTCACTGCATCTCAAAAAAGATATTGCGGCATTAGAAAAGGTGCAGAGAAGGGTGATGAAAATGATAAAGGGGGTGGGATGACTTCACTATGTGGAAAGGCTAAAGAGGCTGGAGCTCTCCAGCTTGGAGAATAAACGGCTGAGGGGGGATATGATAGAGATTTGAAATATCGGGTGGAGTGGAATGGGTAGATGTGAATCTTGGCACGCGTTAATTGCAGTGCAGGATTAGCCCGTGGGATGTCTGAGCACATCCTGCAGTAGTGCCCTTTTAGCACATGGTGGGCCCACGTTAGGCCTACTGTGCCTTAGTAAAAGGACCCGTAAAATGGCTCATTTTCTATTTTTTTGTACTAATGGCTGTGCTCTAATGTTGCCTGCAAATGCAGCACAAGAGGTGCTGAGGCACAGGAAAACTGATCCTCCCTTGATAAAGCTGGTGGCAAAACGGGTCCCAGTCCGGGGGGGGGGGGGGGGGGGGGGGGGATTGAATTTACAGGAGCTTTGTTGGACATATGTACAAGTGTAAAATACCTGCACAGTATTATGCCGCATGTTTGAAGATATATTTTGTATTTAATAATTTTTGAAATTACCTAAGCATAATAGAGAAGAAAAATAAAACTGATAATAAATTTGCAGGAGGTTTTTGACCGATGGTGAGGTAATGGCTCTTGAATTACACCAGCAAATAGGTGTATGATCACCGTATACTGTGAGTCTTTTCAGGTCTTTTCCTCCTTGCTAATTTTTTAGTGGTTAAAACATCGGAGTTTATTATCCACATTATTTAGTTGGAAGTTATTCATAGTGTGCTGTGGTGCAGTTTTCTTTTGAAGTGATCTTTGGCCATTAGAGCAAAGCCATTAAAAATATTAACCAGCTGAGCACTTACCACCACCCATTTTGTAGATGGTAAGGGGTCACATAATAATCCGGTGCTAACCAGTTAGCATGCACTAATGTTGATGAACTGTTTTGTGCAGAAATGCCCACTCTTTGCCCCTGACATACCCCTCCCCCCCCCCCAAAAATGCATATATTTTTTAGCACCCGGATTAGCATGCACTAAATTGGCAGTTAGTTAAGGATGCCTGAGCACATCCCAAGATTCGACATTTTAAGCTGCATTACGCACAGTTTAGCATTGAACACAGCTTAGTAAAAGGGGGCCCCTATATTATTTGCAGAGTTCTAAAACAGATCAAGCCTTATTTGCTAATTCCAAAACAATTAAACATTGTTATCTATTGACTGTTATCACTAAGCCATCTTTTATAATATTACTGACCGATGTATGTAGCTATTTCTCTATATGTGGCTGTATGGATCACTTACTTTATGTAAATATTTAGATATCGATGCGTAAGTAGCCAGCCATTGCTATACTACTGATTAACATATATCAGCAGTGCTGTGGTTTTCAAGCAAAAAAAAAAAAATTAAAAAGCTCTGCCACATTAATCTTCAATCATGAGTTCATTAATTAGCTAACCTTCTGTAAATGGGCTATGGCTCCCTGACAGCTCTCTGAAGGACCACTTAAACGAATCCCCCCCTCCCCCGACTGTGTCAATCAACAAAAGGTGTGGGAGTGGGGGGGGGGGGGGGGGGGAGAGAATTTGATTTGCTGCTCTTATTTTTTCTTTTTTTTCCTTCCTGCAGTAGTTCCTTTCAGTGTCTCCCACGACTTAATGTGCACAATGGACATTAAACTAGTTTTTAAGTGATGGAGCCCTTTTATTACCATCCCAGACTATAGATTTCCTCTTACCATATATCAGGGGGAAACAACACTGCCAAGGTTCTAGGGTCATTGCAGACCGATACACTTTATAACATGGTAATAAGCAGCTTCTTGAAACAACATCATGATGTCCCTCTAAAAAGAAAAACAAAACGCTGCTTTGAAACATTATTGATTACACGATAATCTTCAGTAAAACGTACTTTGCTTCTGTCATAAATTTTAAAATATGAGACCGTAAGTGGCCAGGAGCTTAAGTAGCTTTTGTGCTCATGACGTTAAGAAAACATTTTTCAGTTTCGGGGCCTACATAAGGAGGTTGATAAATGAAAAAAGAGCTGGCTGTAGATAAAAGATACTGCATTTACCAAAGCGATGCAGAAAATGCAGTGGTGTATGGCTGTGCCAGCTCTTGTCACATTGTGCTTAATAGTTGATTGCAGCCCTTTTGTCCTGCCTTAGGTCTGAAACCTGAAGCTACAGGTGGCTCTTTCAAAAGTCTTGTTTTAAAAAAGTGCTTGTGGCTGTAAAGGCAGAGGAGGATATTTATTTATTTATTTATTTATTACATTTGTACCCCGCTCTTTCCCACATATAGCAGGTCCAGTGCGGCTTACATAGGATAACATTTAGATGTGATGTTTTAGTTTTCAGATTCAATATTCTGCTTTGAGCAGCCAGTATTTTGTGTCAGCATGTGCAGTGACTGGTAAAGCCGTTTAGGCTTGGGTAGTGTGGTAAGTTTGCTGTGGCTCATGGGGATCCCCAAACTCCACCAGCTGAAGATTTTCTCCTCAACGGACAGCCAGCGCTCTTCCAAGCAGCACCTGGCAGCAGTTGCTTTGAGCTGATGCTGACACTGGCTCCTCTACACATGCTTAGTTTTTGGGCATGCCAGTGGCCTGCCAGAGGTGGCATCAGCTCAAAATAAGTGCTGCCGGCTACCATTTGGAAGAGCGCTGGCTGCCCGAAGAGGAGGACATCTTCAGCTGGCAGGTTTTGGGGATACCTACCAACTCAGGTATTTAATATTCTGATATTCTGAGTGTACGGGCGAGCAGGGAAGAAGTGGAGAGCAGGGCTGGGGGGGGGGGGGGAGCATTCTGTGTCTACCCACCTTGTACTCAGGCCCACCCAAAATTGACACATCTGGTTACACCCCTGCTCTGACATGGCAGCCCTGTATACAGATAGTTAAACATGTCCTTTCTTATGAATACATGCTGGGATTGATTTTTCCCTTTGTATTCATAACATATAAAGAGGAAGTATCCTGCACAACAAACAGCAGAGGATTTTTGTGCTTTCTGCTGGATGGTTAGCTATGGAGGTTATTTATTATTTTTTTAGCATTTTTTGATATGCATTTCACGTGAATTACACAAAAGATAAAAATACACAGAAGTTCCACAACTCATAAAAGCAATAAGTTGCAGTTAATATCACATATATGTAAGTGCAGACAAACCTGTGTGCACAGACAAATGGACCGTTCCCAAAAAGTGAAATTGCTGAACAAAGCACAGCTAACAGAGGGGACACTAGGGGTACAAATTATACCAAAATGATGGAGTAGATGAAATTGGTGGGGAATGGCATGGAATCAAACAGAATAAAATTTCTGTAGAAAAGAAAATGCAATGTATAATCTTCATGGATGGAATTTCCCTGTGTTCTACGAAGGAGCATAGTTGTCCACCTAGACAGGATAAAGACAGAGACGGTGAAATGCTAACAGAAATTAGGAAGGCTAACAAATTTTGGAGCACACTAGGATATTTCCAAGTACCCCAATATTGATTGGGTAAATTTCTCATTGGTACATGCTAGGAAAGTAAAAGTTTCTAGATGTCACAAATGAGTGCTTCGTGGAGCAGCTGGTCCAGGAACTGATTAGAGAGAAAAATACATTAAATCTAGGCCTTACTAGTATTCCAGAGCTGGTGTAAGGGCCATTAGGCAATAGTGATCACAATGCAATCAAATTTGTCACCAGTGGAAGAGACATTTAAAAAATGTCCTACTGCTGTAGTACTTACTTTTCTGGGTCGTAGTATTTTTATGAAATTTAAAAATAGAGTAACAGAAGACAATTCAGTGTATCAGTACAACAGCGTGCAAATTGCAAAAGTCATGTAAAGGACAGAAGAGAGAAAGAGTGGAGAGGAAGACTTCTCATCAAGCATCTCTAAAGTAGGACAATAACAAAGACCACTTCTCCTTATAAGTGATATAGCGACATGACTTTTTAGCCAGAAAGGGATCATATTTATAAGTCTGAAATACCAAATTCCACCATTCTTGATATGTGACTTGACCCAGGGTCTTCCAGTGCCCAAAAACTACTTTCAAGGCTAAAGTGAGCAAAGTATTAACAAGTAAGCATTCATTATGGCTTAAGGAAGAGCGAAAACATTGGTCTCTGAGCAACACATAGGACCATGGAAATGAAATATATCCGTTAAAGTGAACCAGACATCAGTCCAAAATGATTGAAGGCATACACAGTCAAAAACAAGGTGTCTGTTATTACCCCGTTGAGCATGACAAGACCAACATAAACTGGGAATGGATGTATTAATGGTATGCGACCTGAGGGGCGTCCATAAGGACCGGTGCATAAAAAAATAAAGGGACTGCGTGATGGCCGCAGACCTTGGAACACTGAAACACTGAGCGCCAGGTCTGCGTCCAACTGCTATCAGAAATGGGCTGCTGAATATCTTGTTCCCAACATCTACGCAAGTCCAGACATGTAATGGAAGATTTACTTAAAAAGAAAGTATAAACGTGCGATGCAACATGTCTTGTTGACTGAAGACGTGTGGCTACATCAACAAGGTCAGAGGAATGAAGCAGCATGGTAAGTTGTAAGTCGCTTTTTTTCAACATGGAGCTAAGTTGTAACCACTGATAGAAATGGGAGTTCAATAAGGAGAAGTTAGCCTGCATAGCTGAAAATGACTTCCAGGTATGAGTATTTAAATCAATGCACGACAAACATAGAATTACCGCAGGGCACCATTGTGTGCGTTGAGGTAGTGCTATTTTACTGCACCCTATCTGCACTCATTTGTGACGTCTAGAAACTTTTACTTTCCTAGCATGTACCAATGAGAAATTTACCCAATCAATATTGGGGTACTTGGAAATATCCTAGTGTGCTCCCAAATTTGTTAGCCTTCCTAATTTCTGTTAGCATTTCACGGTCTCTGTCTTTATCCTGTCTAGGTGGACAACTATGCTCCTTCCTAGAACACAGGGAAATTCCATCCATGAAGATTATACATTGCATTTTCTTTTCTATAGAAATTTTATTCTGTTTGATTCCATGCCATCCCCCACCAATTTCATCCACTTCATCATTTTGGTATAATTTGTAAAGGGGCCCCTTAGAGTCTAGACCAGTGATGGGCAACCTTTTGAGCTTGGTGTGTCAAAATTCGCCAAAAAACCGAGCATAACTCGGGTGGTGTGTCACTTCGAGAAAAATCACTGCTACTAGGACCGCCCCCGGGCCCCCCCTACCCGAGATCACTGCCCACCCGAGGTCGCTGGGCCCCCCCTCCACCCGCTACCGGGCCCAGAACTAACCTTAAAGCCTCCTTTCACGTCGCAGCAAGCAGCAGCAGGGCAGACCTCTCCTCCTTCCTTCTGTGCTCCACCCTCGCGGACGTTACGTCAGGCGAGGGCGGGACACGGAAGGAAGGAGTGGCCTGCCCTGCTGCTGCTTGCTGCGATGTGAAAGGAGGCTTTAAGATTAGTTTCCCGGAGCGAGGAGGGAGGGTGGACCACACTGCGGCGGCGCCGCTTGTCATCGAAAATGGCTACGCGTGTCAGTGCTGACACGTGTGTCATAGGTTTGCCATCAGGGGTCTAGACTCACACTGCGTTAGATATGGCGCTATTTGGCACTACATATGACATGGTGTCTGTACTGTGGTAACCTTCTGCCCCACGTGGTAAATGCAGTGCAGATGCTAGGCACGACCCCTGCGTTTATAGGCTTTGTGCACTTACCGCACGTTAATTTGTACATTAAACAGGCAGTTAGTGCAAAACTTTCCACACCTTAGTAAAAGGACACCTATAGGGAAGACTCTAATTGTGTTTTTTAAAAAAGTGCTTACATGCATGATCCTGCATTTCCAGCAACAGCACCAGAAAAGAATCGGCACGAACAAAAAGCACTTCACAAAATTGCAGATTTTTTTTTTAATGTATAGAAAATCTCTGGGGCTATTAAGCATTTCTCTGCCATCCTTAATGTGGAAAGCATTTTCTAATCTTTTTTTGTGTATGTAAATTCTAGAATTCCAGTCTTCTAATCACCCCCTTTATCCTCCCATCCTTTCCTTTCCCTCCCCAGACCCCAATGACAAAACAGAAAATGCAGTGAAGTTTTATATTTATCAGTTAAGGAAACGGTAATCATATGTCAAGAGACAGACGCCTTGTCCGGTACTGCTACATTTATCATTTCCATATTGCCAATTAAACCACAGCAACAGTGTTTTTTGTTAGTCATGGTATTTTGATACAGATGCAGTAATTCGCTGTGACGGAGAATCAGTGTTTTTCAGCCCTTATTTGCATATGCATGTCAAATCTAGCTATGCCGCCCTCCCCCCCTCATTTTTTCTATACATATATTTTTCATTTCTGATGCTATCGTGGAAAACAGTATGACCTTTTCCCAAGTTTTTCATACTGGACGCTTCTCATGTTTTGAGCAGATTTTTTTTTGTTTAAAGAAAACAAAAAAGTCTTATACAAAGAAGCAAATAACAAGGAAGGAAGTGCTTGTTAATTACCTTGTGGATGCCTTAAGCCCAGTCTGGTGGAATCTACTGCAGTGCCTGCACTCTGTTGCTCTTTGGGGTTTTTTTTTTCCCTGTGTTTTTAATGTAGTGGTATCTTTGCCCAAGGCTGCCATAGTTAGGCTACATTAAATCCCTTTGTCAGTCAAGCTGTATGATGTTCATGAAACTTGCAAGCTGGAACTGTCAATTATGATCTTCCATTGGAACAACTTCTCTTTCCCTTTCTCTCTCTCTCTCTCTTTGCCTGTCACAAAATAAACACTATATTATTTTGTGCACTCTTGATGCTCCTCAGATTTTGTAACTTGATAGTTTTATTTTCCTGTGAAAACACATTGAGTTTGCAGTGGAAGAGCAAAAACTACATTAATAGTTTATATTATCCTGTTACGCTGTTATTCCAGTTGCTTCCTGCTTGCATTTTTATTCTATCATAATTATTTCTGGCATGTTTTAGATGGTGTGAGGCCCCCCTTACCTTGTTTGCTTGCGTCTGTAACTATTCTCTTTAACTATTATCCCATCCTCGTGGATCTGGATCTTCTTTACAATCCATGAAGAAATTTGATACTAAAAGACTGAATTGAAGGATTACAGGGGGAAATGCTTTGGTGTGTGTTAACTGTCATGGGCATAAGAATCTGAAGAATTGATAAGAACATAAGATGTGCCATACTAGGTCAGACCAAAGGTCCACCAAGCCTAGCTTCGTGTCTCAGATAAGGTTACAAGTACTTGGCAGAATCCCAAGGTATCCATTACCCATACCTTATACCGAGAGATAAATGTTGGCTTTTCCAAGCCTACAGTGCCTTGTAAAAGTCTTCTCTCTCTCTTGTACATTACTCAAATTCTGCTCTCTAAAAAAAATGTCATTCAAAATGCATTAAAGTGGAAGTTTGTTTCACTGATTTGCACAATACAGGGTAGGTTTTGCACTTACTGTGCATAAGTTGCAAAAAATACCGCACAGTAAGAGCAAAACCTCTGCGGTAAATGTAGGGGTGTGTCAATCATCTGCCTCGCATTTACCGCAAAAGAGAGATACTTATCACACGGCTCTGTGTTACCTGCAGTGGTTATGGTTATGGTTTATTATGCCTCCCCTCATAAGGGAAAACCATTGAAGTGGTTTACAACATAAAATCAAATATAATAGGAAGAAATGAATTCCATGTGTTTATGGGACAGAGAAAATAGCAGAAAAGCAGAGGGACGAGGGAAGGGGGATATATGGGTAAGAGACAGGAGTGAGGGAAGATAGGCACTGGTTTAGAAGCAACACATTGAGGCTTTAATTGGTGTGGCAGTAACTCAATTAGCTTTCAGAGGCCAAAACCACCTTCTTCAGGTTAGGACAGCACACTGCTTTTATAGTATCCTGTCCTGATGTGAAGAAGGAGGCCCTGGTCCCTGACAGTCAGTCAAAACAGTATTAAAATTAATCCAATAAAAATATATCACCTTATTTCCATTTTGTATTTATTAATGTTATTGATACTCACAGAAGGTAACACAGTTTGGGCCAAAGCATAAGCACAACTAGAAGGCATCCTGCTGACGGGAGTTGGAGGTGCAGTTGGGGGGGGGGGGGGGGTTGGGGGCGGAAGATGGGATCATGGGTGTTGGGGGAATAAAATTTGGGAGGGGGGTGCAGATTAGAAATGGTGCCTAGGACCTGCTTGCCTGGTTAGCTATGAAGACACTGGCACTGAATATCGCTAGTACCCTCATAACATCCGGGTCTCCCTCTGACTCCGTCCCCAGACCATCCTGGCACTGCCTGAATTGTACTGGGGCAGTCATAGCCGATATTCAGTGGTATTGGCCTCTCTTGCCTAGTTAAATCATTTTGAATATCAGGCAAATGCATTTTATGTTCACAGGAAAGGTGGCAGTTGGAGAATTCTAGAAAGATACTCTGAGACTTTCATGATGTGGAGTCATCAGAACAATTGCTGTACGTCAAGTGCATGCGGTGATGATATGATTCAGGAGTCTGTGATTGTGGGTGGATCTGTGACAGGGATAGAGAACTACTGTATATGTTAATATAGCTGTAGGAATTGAAAAAGGTCCATTTGGTTATTTGCAAAATGTAAAGGTTTATAAAGAATTCTTGAGAAATGCAGCATACGTGGAGAAGCAGCTTTTATGTACAACTGTTGGTGAATACATCTCTTGAATATAAGGGTCTTATTTACAATTGTATGATGTGATGTGATAGTTTTCTTGTATACCACAAAATTCCTTCTAAACAGAGGTTTAAAGCGGTTTAACAAAACAAGAAAAACAATGAATAAAACCAAAAGACCTGGAAAAAACTGAGCAAAAAAAGTTTTTAAGACATAAATTGTTAAAATTAATAGGTTTTCAACTGTTAAATAGCGCTTAACCAGCAATCCGCCAGCATTCAGCAGGGGATAACTGGTTATCCCCCGCTGAATATCCCCAGTTAGCAGCTAGCCGGGTATATTGCACGATGTAACCGGTTATCTTTCAATTTTCAAAGCGAGTTTAACAGCCATATTTGGCCGCGTCAAACCTTGGAATATCTTTGGACGGTTTGAATATTGACTTTGCCAGTTAACTTCAAACTGGCCAAAAATAACCCAGATATTCAATGCACTCACCAGAAATTGCCCAGAATTGAATATCTGGGTTTAGCGCAGATTGTGGGAGTTAGCCAGGCAAACTCCTGCAATCTAAATATTGGCCCCACAGATAAGGAGGGGATAAGGGCATGAATAACTGCAGCTTGCCCCCAGAGCAGAGTTTGGAAATGGGGATGTATGATGAAGTGAAAGAGAAGAGGTAAAGGGCTCCACAGAGCGAGTGTATTTTTAGACAAAAACAAACAGTTTGAATTTTATGTGGAATCGGACAGGGAACCAATGTAGTAGTAAAGAAGAAGGGCTACATTGGTTATATCACCATTGGAAGAAGATAAACTGTGTTGCTGAGTTCTGAACAAACTGCAGTGGAACAAGATCATTCACCGCCTGATATTCAGAGTGATTAAGTGGGCAGGAGTGGCTCCAGCCTATTTAAATTGCTCTGGGCCACCTAATCCTCTATATTCAGCCGCATTAAACTGGACAGTGCCACTGAATATTGCCTCTGACCACCCATAAAAAAGTGGGCAGATCAAGGGTGGTACAGTGGGCAGGGTTGGGGAGGAGCCAGGGGTTATGCGGGTGCTGGCGATATTCAGTGCTGGCACCCGCATACCTAAACGGGTGAATTCAGGACTGCTCAAAAGTTGTCCTAAATTCACCTGCTTAGCTATGCAGGCTGTGGCACTGAATATTGGTTGGGGCCCGCATAACTATATTTTAACTGGAAAGTACCTCTGAACCCTCTCCCAGCCCCCAAAATAGCCCCCCTCCTTCCTATCCGCCAGCCTGCCAGACTCAAAGCCCTCCAACCCCCCTCTCAAAACAAGCCCCTCCAACCCAAACACCTCTCCCCCTCTTCCAAGGTCTAGGTAGGGCCTCCCAGACCTAGCTGTATCCCTGTTGGTCCTAGTGGGGACATTGGGGGCATAAGCAAAGCCCCTCACTCCTGCCCCTTGCAGCTGCAAATGGCTGCTGTAACCTCTTATGGCAGCTCGTTGTACTTGAAAAATGTGAGTACGAGGAAACTGCGAGTAAGGATTTTGATTGTATGTACAGATAAGGGGTGAATTTTGGAGAGGTTATAGGAAAACGTTCCTCTCTTTTAGGTCATTTATGTGGATGTGTACACAGAAAAGGGAAGAGATAAAAGGGGTCACAAGATTTATGACCCTTGGGGATTGGAAAGATAGTTATATTATTTCGTGATCAAGAAAGGGAGAATTAGAAAAAATAAGAAATTCCATATTGGCCATGTTGTTTTAGATGACTATTGGGCTCATTTTCGAAAGAGAAGGACGTCCATCTTTCGACATAAATCGGAAGATGGACGTCCTTCTCCCAGGGATGTCCAAATTGGTATAATCGAAACCCGATTTAAGACGTCCCCAACTGCACTCCGTCGCAAGGACAGCCAAAGTTCAAGGGGGTGTGTCGGAGGCGTAGCAAAGGCGGGACTTGGGCGTGCCTAACACTTGGACGTCCTTGACCTATATTCAAAAAAAAACAAGGACGTCTCTGACGAACACTTGGACGTTTTCACCCGGACCTGTTTTTATTACGACTAAGGCACAAAAAGGTGCCCAAAATGATCAGATGACCACCGGAGAGAATCGGGCATGACCTCCTGTTACTCCTCCAGTGGTCACTAACCCCCTCCCACCCTCAAACAACATCTTTAAAAATATTTTGTGCCAGCCTCAGATGTCATACTCAGGTCCATGACAGTGCATGCAGGTCCCTGGAACAGTTTTAGTGGGTACTGCAGTGCACTTCAGACAGGCGGACCCAGGCCCATATCCCCCCTACCTGTTACACTTGTGGAGGAAACGGCGAGCTCTCCAAAACCCACCACAAACCCACTGTACCCATATATAGGTGCCCCCTTCACCCGTAAGGGCTATTGTAGTGGTGTACAGTTGGGGGTAGTAGGTTTTGGTGTGCTCAGCACACAAGGTAAGGGAGCTATGTACCTGGGAGCAATTTATGAAGTACACTGCTGTGCTTCCTAGGGTGCCCGGTTGGTGTCCTGGCATGTCAAGGGGACCAGTGCACTACAAATGCTGACTCCTCCCACAACCAAATGGCTTGTATTTGGTCGTTTCTGACATGGACGTCTTTGGTTTCGAAAATCGCTGAAAATCAGAAACGACCATGTCTAGGGACGTCCAAATCTAGGGACAGCGAAATTTAAGGATTTGGACATCCCTGACGGTATTTTCAAAACGAAAGATGGACGTCCATCTTGTTTCAAAAATACGGGTTTCCCCGCCCCTAGATTTTGCCGTTTTGCAAGGATGTCCAAATCGCAACTTGGACGTCCCTTTTGAAAATGCCCCTCCACGGAACATCCAGGTAGCAATGTCACATTGGAAGTTTAAGATTTGTAAGTTGACTTTTGGTGAGAGCTGTAGGTTTAATCTAGAAAATTCTTAGACATAATACTAAGAGGGTAAATTGAGTGTAATAAGTTAGATACTGAGATAAGCCATACTGGTGGGATAGATGCAGAGTTTATTCTTATTGTTTATATGATTGTTATTGAGAATAGCTCAAAGTTGAGTCAGGGATGAAGCTATGGAAATGGTTCAAGTATATGGCATACTTGTTAAAATAAGTAAATGGGATTAAATGAAGAAGAGTTACAGAGAAGAATGCAGAAATTTGTGAGGAATAAGTCAGATGGTAAAACTAGCATGTAAGAGAAATAGCAGGTGATTAGTTATCTTTAGGACTGCTTCCAATAACTATTGTAGTGTGTTAGCCCACTTGAAAGTATCAAATAAAGGTTAATAAGGTTTTGCTTTTATTTATTAACATTTATTTCAGTAAATAGTGTTACATGGCAGTTTTTAGGCCTATTAGGGCAAGGGATGTCATAGAAAATGCAGCTGCATGGGGGGTGTACAGTGAAGAGCGGAATCAGAGGTGGCAGGGCAGCACTTACCTCCTCCTATTTCCCAGACTGTAAAAATGATTTATAGGCCCTGAGGGAAAGAGGAAGAAGTGAGGGAATGTTCCCTAAACCCTCCATTCCATCTCCCACCCTCTCTGCAGACTCACTCTGGAAACCTGCACTCCTCTGCACTCCTGACACCCTCCTTGCAGACCCACCCCAGACATTCTCCTCCCAACACCCACCGCCTCAGAAACACTTCTCAGACGAGGCCCACTCCATGCCCTCATTGTGCACCCAACACCTATTTCCTTGGTCCCTATCACAGACACACACTCACATCCTGCCTCATACTCTTCCCCCACCACTGCCCCATCAACCCCACATTGCTTTACCTACATACACTGCTGCACATCATAACGCTACACGCACACACACACACACTTGCCACCTGACTGGAGCTCTGAAGGGTATTCACCTTCCACTATCTTTTGAGGGATAGTGTTAGAAGAGCACATCTTAATTTTTTTATTTTATTTTATTATTTTGCCCAGACCCATTCAATCCTAGCTAATCCATTGCTTTAGCATGAAAGTTAATCGCACATTTTCTACAAAATCCCAATAAAAATGTGTCATTTCTCTCTGTTTGCCACGCTTTATTTTTTACATCTTTGGGTAAACTATTATGGCAGCTCCATTATATAACTCCAAGGGAAAACACCTTTGATACTGAACAATAAATAAAAACTGACTTAAAAATTTACCAATGTACTAAGTTGTGTTTAAATTAGCATTAACAGCTGCTTTTAACGTGGTATTATGTACTGCACAACGCTGCACTAAATCCAGTGTTTTGCTATTTTGTGGCAGGTCATGGGGCTGATGTGGCTGATGTGTTTTAACATTATGTATGACAGTTACTTAACTGCCTACCATCCCTCATTTGTTTCCCCTGTTGTTTCCCCCCCATGTTGATCCCTATTCTCTGTTCCACCCTGAATTAGTATGTTGTTATTTCTTTAACTGCTGTTAGCCACATAGAGCCTGCTATGTTGGGAATATGTGGGATATAAATGTTCTAAATAAATAATAAATATTTATGGATTGTAATCCACTTAGAACTTATATTGGTGAAGCAGAATATAAATACTTGAATTAAATTAAATTAAGTTAAATGCAGTACCAAAGGTAATGTGCAGACTGTTGGAAGCTCCAACTCACCAGCCATGGTGCTCCTTCTAGCCTCAATATTCCAACAGAGTCTCCTTCCTGGCTTACCCATTGTGTAGGGTTAGCTGGTGACATTTTAGGTTTTAGTATTGGAGGAAAAATATGGAGCTTTCCATACTTTTCCCCCCATTAATTGTTTCCCTACTTTGGTTGAGATAGGCCAGAGAAGTCAAGGTTGGGGTGTCAAAAGGGCTTCTGCTTGCGTGTGGACTCAGCTGAGAGGGCCAGGGTGAATTTGAATTTGGTGTGTATAAGGGTTGGGAGAGGACGGAACTTCATGTTCCAGAGTGGGTCTTATCACGTTACTCGGTGTATATGCACTGACCAATTTTAAATGTGAATGAGCTGCTTTGCGTTAATTTGCATTTAACATCCATTAAAATGTTTATTGAATTAATCTAAGTTAATGGTAACACGGAGTAACACATGAAGGCATTAAGACTAACACAGCATTAAAACATTTGGGTCTCCCTGCTTATCTTTCAAGTAAGATGATAAAGTATACAGCTCAGAGGACATTATGTTCCTCTTAAAGAGATTGTCTTCAGTTACCAGGTCTCAGTGTGATCAGGCTTTGAATGACGAGGAAGGGAGAGTTTTTGGACATGGGTCCTTTACTTTGGAACTCCTTAGCAGACAAGTTGCATAACACTCCTTCGTATTTTAGCTTTCGTAAGCTTTTAAAAAACATGACTGTTTCAGCAGTGTTTTAATATATTGTACAAAGAGCACTGTATAAAATTAATAAATCCAGTTGAATCCAAACATATTAACCCCCCCCCCCCCCCCAATGTTTACATAGCCACACTAGTAGCTGCCGGTGCGGTAATGCCAACACAGCCCATTCACTTTGAATGAGTTGTGTTTGCATTGCTACGCAGCTGCTAGTGTAGCTTTGTAAACAGGGGTTAATGTTGCATTAACCTTAACACACTACAGTCCATTGGCTCCTATATCATTCATACCTTGCATAGAATAAAAGCTAATCTCTCTGATCTCAAGCATCAGCAAAGACGTTGTTCTATTGCAGCTCAAGATGTCTTCTCATGGGTAACCATGCAAGATGTGTTGTGATGTCACATAGCCATTTTCCTCTGTTGCTTCTGTCACTTGTGTTACATGACTGTTTCTGGCACTGGAATGCATTGAAGTCTGTATTGCTGTTAACAGTTTACTATGCTTCTATGAAGGGAGCTGGCTCGTCTCTCCCGTTGAGCTGGCAGGCCATTAGTGCAAAGCACGTGCAGTACTCCTGGTTGCCCTCATATCCAACAGTGCGTTCTTGCTATCTGCGAAGGTGCAATTTGCTATTCGCACCGCTTTGTTCACATATTCGCGGATATGTGCATTTCGAAACAGCTTTATTTTACTTTCGCTTTTGCGTTTTTGGCGTTTGCATCTGGAAATGGCCATCAAGCGTGGTACAGTAAATAAAAACATTTGTATGCAACATACTGTATGTTTTGTCTGGTTTCTCAGCAAGCACAGTAAAAAAAAAAGAGTTCCAGTGCAGGTTTTTGTTAAGTGCTGTCCCATCAGGAACCTAACCCTGTATTTCCCATAGGAATAATTATTCACTTTACGTGGTTTCGTGGAACCTAACCCCTATTTTCCTATATGGACATTGTTTTAGTATTTGTGAATTTGTGGTTCGTGATGCTTTGTATGAACTGCGAATAATGAGACCGCACCATATCATTTATTCTTTCAGATATGTGACCGTCTCTGAGAAACCATGACTAAAGTCACGATCCAAAATGTTGAGAATGGCTGATTTTCACATCATGGGTCCAAAAGGAGTCACATGCTTGAACTGCTATAATTTTTTAATTTTTCACATAAAAGGATGAGGTTGGAGTGTTATATTAAAAATTATTTGCTGTAATAGAATTCATTGAAACCTCATTTTTTGTTTTTGGTGACTTTAGTCATGTTTTCCCAGAGACGGTCACATATGCTATGAAAAATTGGATCTATTTTTTGGGATTTGCCAGGTACAACTTGAAATATTTATCCTCTTTGTCTGTGTGTGTGTGTCTACTTTAATTAGAATGCAATGCTGCTAAGATCTAATCTGCAAGATGTGAGTGTATCACAGATAGTGGGGTTTAAGGAGAAAAACAACAAACCCTTCACTTTCTCACACATGGGGACTGATGCATCAGTCAGGTGTCCTCAAACCCAGTCCTCTCGAGGTCCCCAACCCAGCCTGGTTTTCAGGATTTCCACAATGGATATGTATAAGATCTATTTGCATATTCATTGTGGAAATCCTGAAAAGCAGGCTAGGTTGTGGACTAGATTTGAGGACCCCCACACTACGTGATAAAAGTTTAGGCAAATAGCATGCCTATTTGGACAAACATATGATATCTTAAATTGGGGGCATTTTGCCCTACCTACTAAGAATTACTTATGCAAGATTATCGTGCTAAACATGCACGTTTGCATAGCTAATTTGTGACTAAAGGCATAGAAAATGCAGTAAAATTTATCATGTTTATTTAGCTTGTTTTCCTCGGCTAAGAAATACAATAGCTGGCAGGTGAAAAAGCATGAAAACAAGTACTAAGTTTTCACCTCCAGTTGTATTGCAGTTTTATGAAAAACTGGAGTGTATTCACATTTGACAAAAAACATGTGGGTGAAATTCGTTACTATACATATGAGCACATTTTGTAGTCATTTTAATGGAGATTACATTCAGGCCCCTGAAGTCTGTGGGCTCGGAAAGGGAAGTGGCTTTTCACATCTGTAGCAAGTCTTTTCATACTTTAGGTAGGTATGTATGGTGATTAAAGTGCAGGCCCAAAAAGCGTTTCCTTGACTAAACTGTCATCATCGTTTTGTGTGGTGGCCCTATAGAGCTAATATGAAATTGATTTCATGTAGGATCTTAGGAGTTGATATTCAATGGATTTAACTAGCCAGAAATGACTTTTAGCCAGTTAAATCGCCTGTTCGAGGCTAAATGCTAATTTTCAGCAACACTAAACTGGTTGGTGCCGCGGAAAAGAACCAGTTAGCACTGAACAGAAAACCGGACATTTTGGGGGGTTTCTGGGGGCCGAGTTGGCACTTAGCAAGTTGTCTCAATATCAGCACTTAACTGGCTAAGTGCCAACTCTGCCCCCAGAACCACCCCCCCCCCAAAAAAAAAATATCCGGTTTTCTGTTCAGTGCTAACTGGTTCTTTTCCGCGGCACCAACCAGTTTAGTGTTGCTGAAAATTAGCATTTAGCCTCGAACAGGCGATTTAACTGGCTAAAAGTCATTTCTGGCTAGTTAAAACACATTAAATATTGACGTCTAAGATCCCCGGCAGTAAAAATGGCCTTAGCATGCATAAGGACGTGCTAAGGCCTCTTTTTATCGCAGTTTGCTAAAAGGGCCCCTAACTTTGAACCTGAGACAATGTAGGGTTAAGATTACTTGCTAGCTCACATGAAGCATCAGAGGGATTTGAACCCTGGCTTTCCTGGTTCTCAACTCATTCCTATACCTTTTACTTATTTGGGATATTTGGTATACCACCATATTAATCAACAACTTTGACAACAATTATTTTTTCAGTTCCACGAGATAGAGCCAAAAACAACGTAACCAATAAACTGAAATAAACAGGAAGGGATGGTATAACACAACAATGTATCCAAAACACGTTAAAGTATAAGCATTCGAACAATAGGAAACAAGCGGCTGCTCTTTGCTTTAATCGTATTAGCAAAATTAAGGTACTGGTTAACTAGGTCTGGAAAGGCCTAATAAAAAAGCTATGTTTTTGCACTTTTGAACGCCTTACCTCCTGCACTTTTGAACGCCTTACCTCCTGATGAATGCTTGGAAAGTTCTTTCAAGAATTCATCAGGAGGTAAGGCGTTCAAAAGTGCAGGAGCCACAAAGAAGAAAGCTGGTTACCGTTTGTACTTGTGTGGCTTGGGCTATTCATTCTGTAGGTCTACAGTGCTGCAGATTTCATTAGCACCACAGAAAACTGTGCTCAAATATGTATTTATTTATTTATTTATCAGGATTTATTAACCGCCTTTATGCACAGATTCACCCAGAGCGATGTACAGCAGAATTATGCCTTTGGTCAGGGGTTCCTCAACCTATCTTGGTGACCTCACAGCAAGTTGTGATTTTCAACATATCCGCATTGAATATGCATGAGACAAATTTAGCACATACCATATTTCCAACATATGCAAATGCACATGCAGAATCATTGAGGTTATTCTGAAAACCCGACAGACTGTCTTCATCATGTAGGTGTGAGGTGAATGAGAGGAGATACTGTCTTAGTGGTGGCTCAGAGTGAAGTGATGGGAAGTGAGTGACATGTTGTTAGAGGAAATGTAAGGAGAGAAGGTATATGTGGTATGAATCATTTCACTCGGAAGTGAGAAGTTACGTGAGTGTTAGCAGCACTGTGAGAGCAAATTCAAAATGGGATAAGCTAAGAACTTAAGTGGATGCTATCATAGATATGATATATATTTTTTACATTTTATTTTACATTTATACAGGTTATAAAAAACATAACAACATAACTCTTGAAACAAGAAATAGAGCTTAAATATTACAAGTAACATAAATAAAAGGTAGAGAAGTAATAAAATATCCAGGAAACCTACTTAGACCACAAAAGGTGGGGGGAAGGTTATAACAAAGGTAGGGAGAGCTAAAGTGAGGAAAACAGGAAACTTAGATGTCATCAAATGACCAGTTTATGTCTTATGCAGAGCTTTTTTTGAGGGGTTATTGGGGGGGTACTGAGTACCAGCACCTTTTCCATTGTCTGCTAAAATTGACCCATGGTCCCCAAGTTTTAATGAACGATCTCAGGCTCTTCACACCAATTCTGCCTTGTCATAGATTCTGTGACTGGTTGCAGGGGGCCTGGCTGTTGTGGAGTGGGTTCCTCAGTGATCAACTCACCCCTGAAGGGTGCCCTGGCATTTGAGTACTGGCACCTTTTTTGCTAGAAAAAACGCACTGGTCTTATAGATCAGCTAAACATACTATCAAGTTTCTAGGAGCCCACCTTTGCTGTTTCTAACTTCTCGGAAACAAGTTTGTTTATTGTGCATATTTAAACAGTTATAACAAAGCTATTCTCTTTGTTCCTTGTGTCATTCTCGTTTTCTGTAGTGTTTTGCGTACAGAATGGTTAAAGCTATATAATTTTGGCATTTGCTCGGGTTCTATGGCATAATTAAAATGGACAGGATAAACTTTATAAGTGTGTGTGTGTCATCTTCTTCCATAGTTTATTCTCGGAGAATTGACAAAAACTGCAAAGTCTTTGTGTCTAATTGCTGAAATGAAAATAATGTTTTATAAATAAACTGAGATAAGTCAGTGTTGCTTTCTTCAAACTATGGGCTCCTTTTACAAAGGTGTGCTAATGGATTTAGCGCACACTAACAATTAACGTGCACTAAATGATAAGATGCCCATTATATTTCTGTGGGCATCTTATCATTTAGTGTGCATTAATCGTTAGCGAGCGCTAAATCTGCTACTGCACCTTAGTAAAAGGACCCCTGTGTTTTAAAATCCTTGTACATTCAAGAAAAATATATGAAATACAAAAAAAACCAGTGAACTATGATTTTCCCTAATGAACCTTCGCCTATATGTACTGCCAGGACTGTTCTGTTTGAGTCCTATGGGGGCAATTCTGTAACTAGGTACAATTTATTAGCCCCCCCCCCCCCCCCCCCCCCCCGTTGGCACATGCTGAGCACTAATTCTATAGTAGCCGCTGTGCATTTTATAGAATACAATACACAGTCAAATAGGCTCAAAAAATAACCAAGTAGTAGAAGCAGAGCTTATAATATAATTCAATAGACAAAACTCTACTGTAATAATAAACATTTTAGAAACCAATTTCAAGAACCTCAGCGGTACCACTCAGATAGCTCATGAAATTATTGCTACCTAAGCTTTATACAGCAATCGTCATTGGTTCTAAATTTTAAATTTTGAAAAAAAATGTTTAAACATTATCTTTCTGAATTTCTATTCTAGTTCACTAAGGGGTCCTTTTATGAAGCCACACTAAAAAGTGGCCTGCGCTGTTGTCAGCATGTGGGCTTTCTGCACGCTGTGGACACTTTTAGCATGACAGTAAAATAGCCGTATTTCCATATTTTTCTATAATGACCATGTGCTAATTTCCCAATTAGCGTGTGGCCGTTACTGTGGTAGCCCTTACCTACATCTAGTTTGTTGGCACTAAAGATCCCGCGCTAACCCCGCAGTAATCGTGCAGTGCGTGGTAATGTGCCCACACTATCCGATTAGCACAGGGCATGCCTACATAAGAACATAAGAATAGCCATACTGGGTCAGATCAATGGTCCATCTAGCCCAGTAGCCTGCTTCTAGGTCACAAGTATATGGAAGAAACCCAAATAGTGCGAGTTACAAAAACCTCCCACACGGGTAGACACTCTGCTGTGGTGTTGCAGACAATCAAATGGTAAAAAAAAAAAATGTTTTTTTACTATATCATTTTCTGCAACACCACAGCAGAGCGTCTACCTGCATGGGAGGTTTTTGTAACTCTCACCTTTGTACCCACGTTTGTCAGCATTTTTTCTATTCAATAGATGTGGTATTTACCACTGATTGTCTGATACCTTTGGATTTTGTGACCTTTTCAAGACCCCTGATGCAGGCAGTTTCACCGAAACACAGACTGTGTCGGATCTGATCAATAAAACTCTTGAGTTGACGTCTCCATTCTTGAGTGCGCCTTGTAATGTTGGTTTGTTGCTCTTTTGGGTGTGCTTCGGATTCATTCTACTACAGTTCCAGAAACCCAAATAGTAGCAATATTCCATGTTACCAATCCCAGGGCAAGCAATGACTTCCCCCATGTCCATCTCAATAACAAGACTGTGGACTTTTCCTCCAGGAACTTGACCAAACCTTTTTTAAATGCAGATATGCTAACCTCTGTTACTACATCCTCCTCCCGCTCTGAAAACTAAAACCTATTGTTTTTCAGCACGGCATTGGCGTGTGCAAATGGGCACAGTACCGCAGGACACCTCAGCACATCCCACGGCAGTGCTTTTTGCCATGTGGTAGGCACATACTCGTGTCTACCAGGACTTTTTAAAGGGGCCCCTAACTTAATACATGAAAACATCAGAAAAGCACTTAGCTTAACCCTAATCAGTAGTGGTAGCAATTGTAGCAGCTTTAAAGCTTGTTTCCTGCATTAGTATGAGGACTTTTACGTTTATGTATTAAGAAAGATAATGTTTAAAATATTTTTTTCTAAATTAAAATTTAGAATCAATGACGATTTGGTACATTATAGAACACAGGCATAAACCCCCCATTTGTGCTCACATACACCAAGTCAATGGAAGATGCAACTGGCACACCTAAGTCTACATGGTACACATATAATATACAGTATTCTGTAAGTAAGAGACACACCCTGTGCAGTTCTGCGCTACTTTAAGTACATAAGTATTGCCATACTGGGACAGACACAATTACCAGTTTTTTCGGTACTTAGGTGCACAGCTATATAATTGCCCTTAAATTGATTTTAGGGAGTTAATTGTTTTCATTCACTTCATAATGTAAGGTGTTTTGTTTTGGAAATGTTTTAATTGGAAATATTTTACTTTCCTTTAGATTCTGCAGTATATTCAGGTGCCCATCTGCTCCAGTTGTACACATGAAAACTCCCCTATCTAGATCTGTCTCCATCAGTTCTTAAGAAAGTGCAATGCTTTGTTAAATTTAGGCACGTTACATGGTCTCTTTCTTAATGAATGTTGCTTTTCTTCGGCCTGGGGCTGGGATTCAAGTCTGGTTCTCTTGCAATGAGGGAAAGCTCTATTTTGAAAAATCTTTCCAATTGTTTTTTTTTGGGGGGGAGGGGGGGTTGAAATTGTGTATTGCTATTTTTGTCTAGTAAATGGAGAAAACCTGCAGGTATTTAGTGCGTATTTGTATTTTGTTCTGTTCATCATCTTGGTCCTGGGCAAGTCATCTACCCGTAGAATGATGACAATGATTTCAATTGTACTGTTGCTGCTATAATCCATGCTGTCAGCCCAAATATTACTACTTATCATTTCTATAGCACTACTAGATGTACGTAGCACTGTACGCATTATATACAGGTACTTTCTCCGTGTAGATGCTCATAGGAATATTAAGGGCGTCTACACAGTTAGTGCATGCTAAAAATGCTAATGTCTCTATCGCAACTTAGTCTAAGTTTTGTACCTGGGGCAATGGAGGGTTAAGTGACTTGGCCAGAGTCACAAGGAGCTGCAGTGGGAATTGAGCTCAGTTCCCCAGGATCTTAACTCACTGCACTAATCATTAGGCCTCTCCTCCACTCCCAACAAGAATGATTCCACCGTTGCAGGCTCACCAAGTTCTTGCACTTATGAGTGGCGGGCAAAAGCCATCATGTGACCTTACAGGATTCAAAACATGCAATAATGTAGTAGGCCACTTGTCATAGACTAGGTAGGAAGCAGGATAAGTATGTACTTCAATTGTTGCTGCTGGTGAGAGTACTGAGATACTGTATGGTATGGCTGTTTTCCAAATCTGAGTTGTAGCATCATTATTTTACTCAGAACCAAAACATGTTTCCCAGTCTTTTATTTTGTTTGATAATTTTGCTTAGAAAATGTGTGGCTGTACAGTTTCAGGGGAATTCTATAAATGGCAGTTAAAATTGCACACACAAATTTGACCCAATTTGCACGTGCAATTTTATTGAGTAACAAGCCTATTAGCACCAGTAATTGGGCACTTACAATCCATTATTGGCATCTGTTGGCAACAATTTGGATTTGCGTGCGCATGTTGATAAGCGCTATTCTATAAAGATGCATGTTAAATCCTTTAGCACGTAACTTAAAAGGGGGCATGGCCATTGGAGAGGCATGGACGGGTCAGGGGTGTTTACTAAAGACTATTATAGATTCGGGAGATCTGCACCTAATTTAGATGCAGGGATTCACCAGGGTTCAGCTGGTGTAAATCCTTTCACGTAAAAGTTGAGCATGGATCCTAGCACTATGCATTATTTTATAAACAGCACCCAACTCAGAGCGCCGTTTAGAGAATAGTTCTCAGTGTGTATTTTTTTCACCGCCCAAATTTGAGCATCATTTATTGAATTTAGTCCTTTGTGTCTAATTTTCTTTGACACAATTTACAACAGACAGACTGCTTTATCCTCTCACTCTTTCCACCACATGTCTCGGTTGTGGTCTTTCTCCTTGTTTTCTCTCATTAAGGGCCCTTGTTGAACAAATATTTTTGCCTTCTGGTATCAGAGTTGGTTGTAGAGAATTCAAATTGGCACTCTTTGAGAATAACATTTTAATGGTGTTAATGAGTCCCCCAAAATCTTTAGCTAAAACACTGGCACTGGAGGATTTTGGCATGCTCTCTGGTTTGTGGATAAATCATGATAAGTCCAAACCTCTGCCGCTATGGGGTGATTGCCATTAGAAATGGCCAGGAGCATTCCCATTACGTTGTTCGGGCCCCACACTAAGGTATTTGGATTTACAGATCCTGGGCGACTTGGGCCACCTGTTTCAATGGAATATTACCAAATTACTGCATGGAACTAAAATGCTCTTGTCAAAAGGGTCCTCGTTGGGGGGTCATTGCCAAGTGGATATATATACTTGCAACATCTGCCCCTTATTATTAAACCAAAGGATTTGGGCATTTGGAATGGAATGATCAGGAAATTTATATGGGCTGGGAAGCATTTCCGTACCTTCAACAGTTGCAATTTGCTTGTCGGGAGGGGGTCTGGATCTTCCAGATTTAAGAACTTATAATATTGCCTGTCACCTCCAGTATGTCCGAGATTGGATTTTTCAGACTTCAGAATTTTGTGATGTAGCATTTGAGAAAGAGCTAGGCGGATCTTTGCAATTGGCCTATATTGTACATGCAAGGGCTGGGGCACTCCAGTCCTTGGTAAAAAAACAAATCGTAATATGCCTGGTGCGCTGGGCCTCAGGTCTGTTTCAGAAGAGATTTGGACTTCATGAGAAGTGTTCCAGACATTTACCCCTCATGGGCAATGCAGATTTTCCGCCAGGTCTGTGGTCACACTCTGATCATAGATGGGAAGAGAGGGAGTTGACCTTAGTGAGGTGGTGGAGGAGGATGATGCTAAAATGTTACCTTATGCCACTCTTAAACAGAAGTTTAATATGACTCCTCGTGATTGGTACCCATATTGTCAACTTCATCATTATGTTACTTCTTTGTTACACTCTTTTGCTATTGATTTTCAGGAGAAAGATTTTGACAAACATTGTCCATTACCAGCAGTTTCACAAAAGCCTCTTGGGCCATTATTATGATTCTTTGAAAGAGGCCGCTGGGATGTTCACCCTTAAAGAAAGTTGTAGACATGAGGATTCGCAATTTTGGTGCTTATTCAGTGGACAGTTTGCAGCAGAGCTTGAGTGAAGGCACTCACTCGCCTGGCGAAGTGTGTACAGTTACAAGAGTTGCATTATAAATTTTTATGCACCTCTATATCCATCCTTCACAAGCCCAAGAGATGGACTTTCCAACAGATGGGACCTGTCTCAAATCTGGCCTGCGGGTCGCATCCTATAAGCACTGTGCTGGGACTGTACACCAATTCGCCAATTTTGGGAGGAAGTTTGGACTTATTTGTGTTCAATATATCAGAAGCTTTGGATTGTGACCCCGCAGTTGTGTGGTTTAGATGATATGCATGATGAAGGTACCCGAATGTCTAGTCTTTTCCTTCGAAAGGCATCTCTGATAGCTAAGAAGTGTATTTTACTACATTGGATCCATGATACTTCCCCCTATTTTCCTTTGTGGAGAAACCAAATGTTTACTTTATTGACCATGGAGCACCTCTTCCTGGACACTCGTGGTCGAAAAGCAAAGAAATTCTTTCTCAAAATGTGGACTCCATACTTGGGCACTTTGGCTGTCTGAATTTGTTCCTTCTATCCTGGACACCATCCAACTGGAACGGTTTAATGCCCTTTTGGTTAGCTTAGTGTTTAGGGGTAGTGGTTTCTATCAAAAATTGTTCACTATCGTTTGCTCTGCTTTGCTTGGGTAATGACAATAAAGATATTTCTAGCAACTAACAGGGTAGAGAAATGTTCTAAAGGATGAACAGAGATAAGTAATCTTTCAAAAAGTTTAATTCTTCTCAAAGAGTCATATATATATCAGCTGGACCCAACATGGTTCATGTTTCGGCAATAGGTCACAGTATGTTACAAGTGTATCATTTCATGTGACATAAATAGCTTGCGGAAATGTCTCATCAGGGTCAAGGAAAGAAGGGTAATCCTCGGCAGCATTTAGTAACGCATGGTGATAACATCAACTGGCAATGTATGAAACAGCAGACTGAAAGAAGGATATAAAGATATTTCAACAAATATTTGTGCATTGTATTATAGAGTTGTTTTATTACCTAATCTTTGTTCAATGAGAACTAGAAAATTCATTTTGAGAATGTGCCTCTTCATAGACCATCACAGTCAACTCACTGGGGTCTGTATTCTCAGGTATTTAATCTATTCTGTGCCTCTGGGAAAACAATAATTTGAAAACAGGAGCAGTGAACCACACTATTTTGTCAGGGGCTGTTTTGCAGCTGGATAATGTAGCATGACAGACCTTTGCGGGTTGTTGTGGTCTAAAAACCCTTTAGGTCACTTTTGGTTCTCTTAGTTTGAGTTAAACCAGAATGGGAAGTCATTCTCTAGTTAAAGAAAATTATATTAAGCAGCCCATCTGTTTACAGAGTTTCAGATTTTATAGTGTCATGAACCTACATTGCTAAAATCCACCGTATTGAGTGATTTATATTTCTTTCATAATAAGAAGGGTTGTATTGATGGTGAGCCACACAGGTGGTTTGACATTGTATTGATATATCTCCAATAATGGAGGAAACTCCAGGACAAATATCAAACAAGCAATATACATAGTTTGCCTTCACCTCTTTGGTCATAAAAGTTCCCTAGCCAGTGATTTTGTGCCGCCTCTTGCATGAACGGCAATCCTTGCAGGACAGAAGGCAACGTTTATCTCTGTGTCTGGCAGACTTCACAATGATAGGATTGCATTGTATGTAGATAGCTCCATAAAGCATGGTCTTTCGCTGTAAGCTGAATTACAGTGTGTCAAGTGCTGCTTTGTTAAGACAGGCATAAAAACATAAACCTCCCACCCCCCTAAGTGTTGATCCCTTGGGATATAAAAGCATGGGTAAGACATTTTAAATCATTGAGTGGGTTGGGTTGGAACACAGTAACTTTGCCAGACAAGCTATAAACATGAAATGGAACCTAAAGCCACCTAAATTCTCTCCTAAGCAGTACCTGCAGATCCCCCGATTCCCGATCCATATGTTAAGAGCTGTAGGCATAAGCAATGTAGATGACCTAACGAAGATTTATTATGGCTTGGCATGAGTGCTTAGTTGCCAGGGATCTGCTTTAGTGCAATTTGTAGCTCAACAAATGTACAGCCTCGCTTAGCCTGTGGCACACTGTTGACATAAATATTATTATTTAATGTTAATATATTTTGACTGAGCTCCGAAAATGAAGCCGAGCAACACAGTGCACTTTTTTTCTTCTTCTTTTTTTTTTCATTTCAAGATGAATTGTGATGGTTTCAGTTCCAAGAAATGAATATTTTTAATTACGTTGTTTTCTTCAAACAATAATGACATTTTTATGTTTAGGATATGGTCCATAAAAGTTCAGAATTTTGCTTATTGATTAACGTATGCTCTCTAGGAAACTTTTTTTTTCCTCATAAAGCCTAAATAGATAGTTTAGGCAGACCTGGTTAATGAATTTACGTTGATTTTTGTCAGCTTTAGAAAATATTCAGATAAACCAGGCAACATCATATCCATATAGAGGAATGGTTGCCAGGTAGATGCTGCTTGTAATCAGAAGTGGGGAATAAACAGTGCATGGAGTAATGAGATCTGACTGCACTAAATATAGATGCTGTGATATGTCATGTCCTCAATTGTCCATTACAAACACATTAAATATAAAAGCCAGGCTTACTACATATGCAGCATTGTATAAAATTCAGTGTGTGGGTCTTAAACTGCTGACCTCTCCTTTGAATAATTAACAAGCTGTAGAATACACCATTTAAGCAGGATAGCTCCGTGATAATAGAAATTAGCATCCAGTGAATGTTCCACCAAAAGACTGCTTACAGCAAGCACAGGGCATAAAATGCATGCAGGATGGCAGTCGAATTTTATTTTCTTAGTTTTGAAGCGTGGACATGTGTCTGGAACGCAACAAACAGAAGTTAAATTGGGGCAATCGATGCCACTCAATGGGATTAAATGTGATGGTTTTCTCTGTGGTGTTGTTAAGGACTGAGATCTGGCAGCTGGCTGCTCCTGGCTTTGCTGCTTACTAGTGTGTATGCTGTACTTCCTGGTCACCTTAGCTGGCCTGCACACATCTGTCCCTGCCTTTGGTTGGAAAGGCAGTTCTGTGAGGTAAATGAGAAGACAGACAGACACACAGAGTTCTGTGAGGAAAATGCAGTGTGTTTTTTCTAGCGAAAAAGATGCCGGTACTCAAATGCCAGGCCACCCTTTAGAGGGTGATCACTGAGAGACCCACCCCACAATAGCCAGGCCTCCTGCAACCAGTCACAGAATCTATGACAAGGCAGAATTGGTGTGTACAGCTTGAGCTCTCTCATAACTTGGGGACCATGGGTCAATTTTAGCAGACAATGGAAAAGGTGCTGGTACTCAGTACCCCCCAAATACCCCCTCAAAAAAAGCCCTAGGAAAATGAGGAGAAAGGCACACACACACACACTCACCTGTAGTAGTAGCTGCCGCTGATGTGCTTCCAATTTCTTTTGATGGACTCTCACTAGCTGTACTTTACATGGTTACACGATTTTTGTTTGTGTAGAATAATTTAGCAAGGGACTCTCTCTCTCTCTCTCTCTCAGTCTGTCGCTCACTTCCTTTTTATGTATGCATGTATATTTGCAACCATACATTTTACGTATACACATTAGGCATGTGTGTTTAACTGTGATGAGAAATGTTCTTATTCAGAGAATGCTTTGACATATCAAAACCTTAAAATCTGTACGACACAATGCAGAAGAGGCTCAGGAAAGAGCAGGCCTCAGATATTTTATGAAGAGACCACTTCTTTTCCACTTCATTTAACTTTTGAATGGATGTCAGACACAAGGTCAAGATCTTTTCCCCCCTTTCTTTTAAGGTCTGCTTCTTTAAAAGGTAGTGGCTCCTTAAGGTTTATTAGTGCCATCAATCCTCTTTCTTGTCTATCAAAGGCTGAGCAGTGCAGGGCATGATACATGTTTCCAGTGATAGACTATAAATCAGTCAAGATTAAATTACTAGATAATTTAGAAACTTAACAGTTTGCATTTTGCACTTCCAATTGTTTTGCTGACTTTGCATGTTTTCTGACTGCCATGGGCTTTATTAAGTGTCCCTGAGACATCCAGCTCTTCTTTTCCCTTTTATTTTCCAGTGGGCAAATTTGTGTAGGAAGGAGAGCTACAATACTAGTAACTCCAGCATTAGCTGCTCCAAGAAAAAAAAAAAAAAAACCTTGCTGTATTTCCATTGACATGCAGTGCATTACCATAATTGGCTTTTCTACATGATAGGACAGAGGAAATAATAATGTCATTTTATTTACAGCCAGAGTATCCCTTTATGAGACTTCTCCAAGTTTCTGCCATGCTGTGTAGGTCAAATGACATCTTTTGATCAGTCCTGTCCAAAGACATCAAAGCTGAGTGGCATGTAATGGAGACCTAGTGACAAACCAAATCTAGAAAAGAAATAAGACTGCCAGTTTCCCATTAAACAGCCCGCTAAACAGCACAGCCTCCCCGTGTCGGCTACAAAACCACTCTGACCACCTAAATAAGGAGAATGAAAGGAGGCTGAATTGGACATTAGTACCGCAAATGACTGCGGTGATTGCCACTATTTCCCTCCTCCCAAATAAAAGGAAAAAAAAGGAAAGGAAATCAACGAGCAAACCAAGCGAGGTAGAGTTCGACTGGTTTCTCCCCTTTCATTTCTGCTGTTGCCTCTTGCTGGCATTCAGCTGTGGTTTGCTTAGGTTTGACATCAGCCAAATGGCACGGCGGGATGTCCCTGACAGGTGCTTCTTCTGATTTAACAGAACGCAGACTTGAGGAAAAAGGACTCTTCTGAGACAAGCTTTCATTTTGTTTCGCTTTTATGATGACTGGAAGCGAGCAGAAAAATGTGTTACTTACAGGCATGTGCTGATATTGGGCTTATGTTGTCCAGTTTTTACAATAGGTATTCTTCAGGAGCATGACATATTGATGTCAAAGATACTGAAGGCCAGATGACTGAGCTTTATGTATTTTTCTTGTGAGACATAAAATTTGGGGTTAGGGGACACTTCTAAAACAGATTTACATTGAGGCAAGCTTGCAAGGATGTAGCATGTATACTAAATAGTATGCTGTGTGCTAAGGCCTGAGAAAGCATGCTAAACTAGTCTCAGAAGACATTAGCATTTATGGTCCTATAATCAGCTATGAATGTGCACATGAAAGAATGTCATATGCACATTTGTCTTTAGTGGGGTATGGGCTAAATCGTGTCTAATGATGTTCTCCATTTTTTAGCTTACATCAGTTCTTCCCAAACTTTATGCAATATGGCCCCTGCAGATAGACCAGGTTTTCAGGATATCCCTAATCAATATGCATTACAGTCTTCATACAATAAATGTAGTGGGCATTCAAATCGTTCTCATACATATTCCTTAGGGACAGCCTGAGACCCTGAACTTGGTCAAGCCTGTTTTATGTCAATGGCAATATAGAAAGATCTCCAGTAAACTAAACCTGGGGGTTCTCAACCCAGTCCTTGCGTGATCCCAGATAATGATAAAATCAAAATATCAAACCTGCAGTTCCCTCCTCCCCCTTTCTCCCACATATCCAAAGCGTGAAGGCAGCAGCAATGAGAACTATGGCAGCAGTCAGCACAAGGCCCTGTGTGTCAATATGCACTTACAGATCCCAATAATCAGCAGGGGTTTCCAGTATAACAGGAAGCTCACATAGGAGGAGAGGGTCGGACCTGTGAACATTCTTTAACTCACAGGCCCTGTGCTGATTGTCATTACTGGGCATGGGTCCGGAAGGAAGGGAGCAGCCCCAGTGTCTGTGATCCCTTCAACGAATGATGTGACCCTCTTTTACATATTTCAATGGTGTAGCCTAGTGGTTAGTGCAGTGGACTTTGATCCTGGGGAACTGAGTTCAATTCCCACTGCAGCTCCTTGTGACTCTGGGCAAGTCAATTAACCCTCCATTGCCCCTGGTACAAATAAGAACCTGAATATATGTAAACCGCTTTGAATGTACAAAAACCTCAGAAAGGCAGTATATCAAGTCCCATTTCCCTTTCAGCTACTAATGGAAAAAATGGGGTGTCAGAGCAGGAGATGGTGTGAGATATGGGGTAGAGGAGGAGAGAACAAAAGAGAGAGAGAGAGAGGAAAAAGTAGCTGAAGAAGAGAAACACCACTAAAGAGCACCTTGAAAAATGCCACGTTCATTTCAACAAGTGTATTTTCAAACCAAAGTTTCACCGGTGACCGCTGTTTTTCAAACATTCTTACACATGGCACTGTGTGTAATGCTGTGACGGTTGCTAAGGAAGCCCCATCCCACAACTTCAATGTTTCATGACTGTGTTCACTTTTCTTGATGTCTCTGAAACATCGCAGTGCACATGCTTTGTGTCCTGCACAGTCTCAAATACTACGAACAGTCTGCAAAATGAGTGTTGCAGCAGAAATGGGGATGCAGCACTTCAGTTGTAAAGCCCTCGCAGAAGGCATCAAATGCAATACTCATATCAGGGAGCTACTCTATGGAACACTCTTCCACTTAAATTAAGGCGCATCCCTAGTTATACTATTTTTAAGAAGGGTTTGAAGACATTGTTGTTTTATAAATATGTGCTGAGGAAGTAATACAATGCAGTGTAGGGCTGTTTTGGTAAGATTATTTTTGATTAGGATAATATGCTTATGATAAACCCGACTCAATTTTTTGTTACATCCTAGATTTTTTGTGAATCTAGTATCTTTGTTGTAACCTGCTATGAACTATATCATTGGTATTAGTGGGCTATAAATGAGTTAACTGTAACTGTTAGATGGGGTCAGCAGTTGCTGCTCCTTACTTTCTGGATGCATGTCTTCAGAGTCTCATATCTGTGAAGTCATAAAGGACTTTGTTTAGGAACAGATACTTCCCATTGGTAGTTATCTAGGGTATGTGTAATTTGATTATCTATCTATCTATCTATCTATCTATCTATCTATCTATCTATCTATCTATCTATCTATCTATCTATCTATCTATCTATCTATCTATCTAATGTGTATTCTATTTATATTACATCCAACAAAAACAATTGAATGTCTGGCAAAAAGAGCCCACAAAGGATATGCTACAATTTACATTAAAAAAGGAAAACCAATTTGGCTCAAATTAGTCTACATGGACCAAGAAATGGAAAAGAAAAAACTATACAAAGATCCCCAAATTCTATATATGGAGCCTAGATTTGTGCGCCAAAATTTGGGCACGCTCTCAAGATGTACACACAAATTAATTAGATAATGAGCCAATTAGCATCAATAATTGGGTGCTAACAGCCAATTATTGAAGTTAATTGGCACCCATTAAAATTCACATTCATCTGGCTTTGTGTTATTCTATAAGGCATGGCGCCTTACTCTACTAGATAAAAACAAAAAAAAGAAGACGAGGAAATCCCTATGAATCAAGACATGGAGCAAAAAAGAAAGTAGAAGAAGACCAATAAAGTTACAACTCAAGGGTAAAAAGCAATTTTATTAGTTGGTCTTGATGCAGATCTGCGTTTTGGTGTGGGGGCACCTACCTTAGGAGTCAACAAATCTATAACCATGAAAACAACAAACAAAATTAATAAATATACAGATTAAATACATGTGTGTGTATAAAGAAATCAACCAATATGCATATAATCAACTACAAAAGCAAAAAAGATATGAATAAAAAGGTGACCAAGAAGTAAATGCACCAAAAATTACAATGGTTGGACAAAACTCATATGCCAAAAATTATTAAAACATTAAAATATAAAGGTACTCATTTTCAAAGCACATAGACTTATAAGAGTCACATAGGGACTCATTTTCGAAAAAGAAAAGCATCTAAAAAGTGGTATAAAGTAGCATTTGGATGCTTTTTTCGCTAAAACGTCCAAATCGGTATTTTCAAAACCTATTTTCCAGAAGTTTTTCTACGCAGTTTGTCTGCAGTGCATCCAGATCTTAGGGGAGGTGTGTCAGGGGCGTGTTAAGGGTGGGATTTGGGCATCTCTAGACCTGGACTTTTTCATACATAATGGAACAAAACGAAAATGTCCAGGACTAAAACTAAGATGCTTTGAGCTAGACCTGTTTTAATAACAAAAAAAGTGCCCTTAATGACCAGATGACCAGTGGAGGAATAAAGGAATGACCCCCCCCCCCCATACTCCCCCAGTGGTCACTGACCGCTTTCTACTCCCCCCCCCCCTAAGATGTAAAAGAAACAGTATATACCAGCACAAAAACATCTAGCAAGTGGTAAAAAATTGAAAACATTTTTATTTGACAAATTTTAGGTTGTTTTTATTTTTAACTCCTCTAGCTCTTCATGCTTTTCTGAGTCTTCTTATTCTGTTTACCGCTTTGAACATCATGCTGGGACTAGTACAGTTTACAAATCTCAGATTAGACTAGATTAGATCAGAATTTTGGAGAAAAAAAGTTTTGCTGTTTTGAAAATTAGTAAAGTTAGTAAAGTTTTGGGGGGTCAATATGGTGAGCTTATTTTTTTTAAACACCGGCCACAACATGTAAAAAAAAAATATATATATATATATATTTAGCACCCTTATAAAAATAGGCAATGGCACTGAATATATGTTTAAGGCAGTCAGCACTACTGGCTGTATATACAGTGATGATATTCAGCAGCTATATTTATACAGTAGTTATGTGATTTAGCTATTTTCTGTCATAAATTAAATTTGCTTAGCTATATGGATAGCAGCTGAATATTATCTGTATTCATATACTTGGGCATTACATCCTCAGTCCACCCTAATTTCACCCCACCACTATCCTTATAGTGTTGCAGTCAGGTGGATTATGAGGACACTGCCCTAATAGTGGCACAGAAAATCCATAGATAGGGTACTTACACATTTTAACAGCATGTTTAAGTCCTTCTTTTGTTTCTATAACAATTCCAAAACTAGTGTGACTTTGTAGTTTATATACTGAAAAACACAGAAAGGGTCCAGAACTCTCTTCATCTTGTCAGAGGTACCTGGAAGCCCAAGGAACATATGATGGCCCACCAGCTCCCAGCTGTGTCTTGGTGTCTGGTAGGAATGTGGAACAGGGGTTATAGTTAGAATGCAGCCTCATCCTACCTGCTCCTATTTAGCATTTCCAGTTCTGCTCTTTGGACCTCTGAGACAACTTCTGCTTTGTTTTGTGGATGGAGTGGATGCAACAGAACGTGAAGGGAGAGAGACGTAGCATCAGTGGATGGGACACAACTATAAAAGTTGCCAAAAATTGCGTGCACAAATTCTATATATGGCGCTTGAAAAATCCACGTGAAAAAAGTTACGCCTAGGCGTATTCTCTAAAGTATGCCTAAATCTTATAGAATAGACTTACATTTCCAGGTAGTATATAGAATATGTCGCGTGGCTCATCACGTGACCAAATTTTGTTACGTCTATTTAGGCCATGTTTTACTTGTGAGTATTCTCTAATAATGTGCATAGATTTTAGAAACGCCCATGCCCCACCCATGGCCACACCCCCTTTTCAACTATGCCACTTAGAATTTAGGCGCACCACATTATATAATACACTTGGTGAGTTATGTGTGTGTGTAAATCTCAACTAATGCCATTTAGTGCTGATAATTGCTTCTTAACATCCAATTAACAGCGCTGAATAGCTAGTTAACCAGTTAAGCTATGCACATTGTTATAGAATACGCTTCGGTTTCTGTGCAGATTTTCAGGTGCCATATATAAAAGCCGGGGCTATGTGTGTAAGTATGCACCCCACCCACTGTCTGACCTGTCTCTGCCCATATGATCACCCACATGCAACGCATGTGCTGTTCAAGATAATACACATACTTATAGAATAGCACAAAGCTGGATTATTTTTTGTAGGGTAAAAGGTCATGGATTTGATATACTGCCTTTCTGTGATACAGCCAAAGCAGTTTACATATTATATACAGGTACTTTCTCTGCCCAAGTGGGCTCACAATCTAAGTTTCTGTATTGGGCTTCAAATAGGCACTCTATAGAATTACCTCCATAATGCATTTGTTGGTTGCCTGAATGCACTTCCCTGGTGTTTGGCAATGACCAGCTCTGTCATTACTCCATTTACTCAATGCCAAGATCATTGCAGGCATTCCATCCAAGACTTCAGCCTGTGCAGCTTTCATCATGTTATTGCTGCCCAATATTATGGGGAGGGGAGGGTTCAAAGAGATGGGGAGGGAAGTCTGATGATCGCGTCCTTAACTCAAGACTCGCTAATTCCCATCTCTTGCTTCAGTGATATGGAGGTGCAGAGATGGCTGAGGTGCTTGCATTTGGTCTATGTTTTTTTTCTCCTGGAAGTCTTTTCTCCTTTCTTCTGGAATCAAGATTCGCTTCTGCTTTTGCTCTCAGCACTGACGGTCAGTCCTGCTTTAATAGAGGTTTGCTGAAAAGGGGGGCTGAACCATGAGAAAATGAGACTGCACTACTTAGTTTAGTATATACATAACTATCTTTGTCATGGTTGTCAGGTTCCAGCCTAAGTTACCTTGTGTCGAGGTATATAAAGCACTAGCCTCCCCCAGGGTGTGGGACTATGCATAGTTCTTGGTCTTTGGGGTTGAAAGCCATACCAGGGCTAATTTGGCAGTATTCAGCAGTAACAAGAGCAGTCTGAGATAGAATAAGAGCAAGTTGTTCCAGTTTATTAATTTTCATCTAAATAAAACAGCCAGAGCACGTTCAAAGTATTTCAAAGTAAGTTCCATTTGTGTTTTTGTGTACAGCAAAGTCTTAATTCGAAGCATTGTGCCAGTTTTCTTCACTTTGGCAAAACAGCTTCTTGGCTCCCAACAACTCCTTCGTAAGGCAGAAGACCCAGTCAGTCCTTGTAGGGATGTAGCTGTTGGCCTTGGTATCAGGCTCATTCCCGCAAGCTCTTAAGCTTTCTTTCTCTGTCCCAAAGCTATTGCCTAGTGACCAGAGCACTGGCCTACTTCCTTGAGCACGCCTGGATTCAAACCCCCACCAGTTGCCCATCCTGTCAGTAGTCCAATGCTATTTAGCACATAGAATGTCCAATATTATAGGTCAATATGTGCGCTAATAGTATATATATGATATCAAGCCTGTTTTTAGTGCATCTACTAATATTTAGGGGCCTATATTCAATGCAATTTAAACAGGCAACAGAGGCTTTTGTGGGCCTATCCGCTGCTATTCAGTGGCTGTTAACTGGATTATATCACTGATATCAATATTAATTGCGATACTCGAAGCTGGTGATTTTGTGGATGGTCTGGGGGAGGAGTTGCCACTTTTGCAGTTAAGTATTGATATTCAGCACTTAACCGCTTAAGTTAACCGGACAAAAAGGACCAGATAAAACACAGTCCTATCTTTGTACAGTTTAACTTATACAGTTAAGTGCTTAATATTGCAGTTAATCGGATATGTAATAGCCGCAGAAACCCAGATATTCAGTGCCAATGCCTCGACACGGCCTGTCATGCAATATCTAGCTATAATGCCACTGGCAGCCAAAAACCAATGTCCACTGCTGGCGGTTAACCTTTTAGTGCACTGCATCTTGTGATCCTAGTAATAAAGCTAAAAAATTATGTGGCTCACCTTGTCAGGACTGCAGTTTGAAGCACACCGCTGCTGTATTGCCAAAGGATTTTGACAGATGTATTTTGAATGCATGGCTGAGCACGACAAACCTTATAATCTAAGTAAGAGTGGTTTATCATTGTCTCCCTGAGGAAGCCTTAATGGCGAAACATTTGTAAGAATGTCATCCAAATAATGTAAGTATGGGTTATTTATTTTTTGTTACATTTGTACCCCGTGCTTTCCCACTCATGGCAGGCTCAATGCGGCTTACATATTGTATACAGGTACTTATTTGTACCTGGAGCAATGGAGGGTTAAGTGACTTGTCACAAGGAGCTGCCTGTGCCTGAAGTGGGCAGTTCCTCAGTTCCCCAGGACCAAAATCCACTACCCTAACCACTAGGCCACTCCTCCACTCATTGTCATGCATAACCATGACAATGAACTTTCAACATATCACTAAAGCTAAGTTTTTGGGGTTTTTTTTTTTGGAGGGGGAGTTTTTTTGCACTTTCTAATTTTTCAAACATCTGTTTTGCTAATATTTAAACACAGTTTTTTGTGAGGCATCCTTACAAGTGTCTACGCTAATTATGAACAGACATTTTTCTTTGGTTATATTTTGTTTGAAATATACTGGTGTGTAAATAGTTTTTAGTTTTGTTACTGGGGTCACAATTATTACATTATAGATTGCACCAACATCTTTATTTGTGGTGCGTCTCATATTGACATTTTTGTGCATAGGCTCCTTTGGAATTTAACAATTCCTTTAAGGAGCCAATATTTTTTATACTGATGCAACATTAAAAAAAATAATTAAAAAAAAACCCATGCAGTCAGTTGATTGAATTCAGGGTCCATTATTTTATATTGCTGTACAATCTTGACTTCTCATTCACCCACTCTCTGCATATTAATTGCGTTTTCAGCAACTTTTTTATTCCTGTGAAATAGATCTTATCTTATTTAACACAGCTCATGGAATTTCTCCCTCTGTAATAAGTCTGTGTTTCGCTTCCTGCTCCCCTCCCCTTATGCACCTCTCAAGCCATGTATTAATTGTGGAAAGAATAACAGATCTGTCCCACCAGCCCACAGCTTCCTAAAGAAGAGTGACTTTTTTGAAACTCAGTACAGAAAAACAAACTGTCATGTCATTTTGAGAGCACGAAAGCCCGGTTTGAAAGGAAAACTTTAGTGTCAAATCAAGAGAGAGCATTCTTCTGCTTGGATGTTAGCTTACACCTGTACAGTTTTAAGAAAGTTATGCATGTTTCTTTGCCAGTCTTGCATCTGGGATCCATCCAGTAACCTTAACCTGACTGCTACTCTCAAATGTTTTGTTGTAGTTGCCAGTGTCTCATCTTTGTTCTTGCGTTTATATATGTACATAATTTACCTAACCACTTTTAATACTTTTATACTTCTATAGTGCTTCTGATTGTTGGATGTTTACATGGGTAGTACAATACTAAGTAATATACTTACACAGAAAATAAAGATGGTTCAAGATAACAGCAAGAAAAATGAAGAAACAAAAACAAGAAGCCATCCTTATCTAGTCCTCAAAAAAATGGGAATGATCATCAGTAACAGGAAATTTTAATAGCAACTAATCCATCAGCATCTTGGTTGAACTGTCTCCAATTTTACTTATCAATAGGTTCTGTGGGAAACGAAGCAGAGGGCAACACTTGCCCTCTGCTTCGTTTCCCAGCCTAGAAGGCAGACAACTGAGATGGCTCAAAAATATATCTAATATATCTAATGCACTGATACGTAATAACATATTTCAAGGGAAATTTAAGAACAATTCTTTCAATTGGATGATGTACTTCCACAATGGCAAAAATTGGTCTCCCTTTTTAGAGATATCAAGAAACATCCTTATTTTAAATCCAAGGAAATTCTCACCTATGTGCTTAAAAAGCTTCCACACACAAATCAAGATCCCTTAAATTCCAGAACTAAAGAGAACATTAAACATCACCAAAAATATATCAGCTCGAGAAAGATTTTTCTTATTTTTCTCAAACTACAAGGGGGTGGGGGGGGGGGGGGGGGGGGGGGTGGGGGGGGGTGGGGGGAGTAGTTACCAATGTCCACCAAGGGAATAATGCATGATATTTGGCCCTTAATATGTGTTAAATAGCAATATCTTGCATTATACTACCATAATGCACATTAGTTTAAGGTACCACAGGCTGTCTAATAATGAGATGCAAATGCATGCTAAACAGCTTATAAATAATGCATCTTGTGATGAACTCCAGAAGCTGCGTTATTCATGCCCAAAGCTGGCACTATTTTTCTTTCCTGAGAGCATTGACGTGCTGACATGCAGGCTGATGCTCTTAGGTGCCAACTTAAAGGGGTCACAGCTTCAAAACAAGAATAATGCTTCTCCTCTCCTTCCCTTGAAGACCTCACACCTTGCCATAACCATCTGCCTCAAGATCTCCACCACAAGGAGCTTCCCACCAAATTCTTTCCAAAGAGCTCTACCTCCCAGGGCTTTCCAAGATACCCTTCTATAACCTCCTCCCTCCCTCCCTACCTCTTTGAATCTCTGGTGGTCTAGTGGGGTCCAGAGCAGGAGAAGTCCTAAATCACCACTCTTGGCACCAGGTTCAAAATGGCCGCCAGCACTATTTTAAACCTGACACCAGCAGGGGCAGGTGTGACTATGGATTCCCACTACACTACCTGAAGTAAGCTTAGGGGGGTTATGGGGGTGAGGATTTTAGGGGGATATGGAGGTATTGGCTTTGAAGGGGGTCTGGGGGGCTCCAGGGATGAGGGGTCACCAGCTCCATTTTAAACCCAGTGCCGGTACCACATTCAGATTGGCACTGGTGACCTCTAGCAGTAATGCCGTGAGACTACCGTTAGGGGCCACCAGTACAATTTTGAACCCAGCATCAGCAGAAATGACTACTACTAGACCACCAGGGATTCATACAGGTAGGCCTAGAGGGTTTTGGGGGGGTCCAGATGTGGTATCTTTGGGGAGAGGTCTACGACAGGTTATGGGGATCTTTGGGGGAGGCCTACTGCAGGGATTGGGGGTCTTGAGGGGGAGGGGAGCTATTTGTATTTTGAAGCTCTGATCCCTTAAAGACTCCCAGGGAACATCAGACTGCGTACTAGTGGCCTGATGCTCCTGGGGAGCTGAATAACACAGCTTGCAAGGTTGATGGCAAGTTGCATTATTCTCATTTACTTCATGAACCTGTGGTGGAAACTTATCAAAGGTTAGTGACTGTTACAGTAGACTAAACTGAAGTAAAATGCTGTGTTTTGCTGCAGCTTAGTTACTTACCCCTAAATATATCTTGAAGAACAATTATATAGTCGACTGTCCTTTTTAAGGTATTGAGCCAAGACATCCAACACATCATAGTCACTGCATCAGAGATGAATTGCCCAAATCAACTTGTATTGTGTCCATTGTGAAATTGGACATGATGCCAGTCAAATTGGGTGGTCCATCCCTGATGCAGTGGCTGATCGAAATAAGATATTAAGGGTCCCTTTTACTAAGGCACGTAGGCACTTATGTGCACCCAACGTGTGTCAATTTGGAACTGCTGCCCGGCTACCGCATGTCCCGAGTGGTAATTCCATTTTTTACACACATCCAATACGTGCAGCAGAAAATATTTTTTATTTTCTACCTCATGGTCCTAACTGGGCAGCAATTGGCAGTGTATGCATGCTGATGATTACCACCTGGTTAACGCGCGAGACCTTACCGCTAAGTAAATGGGTGGCGGTAAGGTCTCAGATGACTTGTTTCAATACCTTAAAAATGACAGATTAATAGTGGAATGTCTCTGCATTATATGAGAAAACTGATAAATGGATTTATAATTCTAAGTGATTTTTTTAAAAATATATTATTTTGAATGATTTTGATTGATGCAAAATGCATTTTATATGCATTTTTTGAAAAAAAAAAAAAAAAAGGGGGGGGGGGTATCCTGGACTGATGATTTATAAAGATATCTGAAGGACTATGCAACATTTTAAGCCATGACCAATCTGTGTAATATATAATGGTCCGCTGTATGTTATTCAAGATATATTTAGTTGCAGATGAAAAAGCTTTTCTTGGGCTGATATTTTTTGTTGATGAAAAATACTTCTGCAATATGCAGATATAAAGCAAATGAGAGAGCAGGGAAGGTCACATTTGAGTCAGAGTTCTCCAAGATATCTATTAAATTAGAAAGATCCATTGTCTGGTGTTCCTGAGCAGATCCGTTCATAGCTTCCTTCTTTATATAAACATGCATATAAATGGTCGTGGTCATGGTTGTATGGATATAGATTTGATATATCACTTTTTTGTGGATACAACCAAAGTGGTTTGCATATATTATATGCAGGTAGTTTTTCTGTCCCTAGTGGGCCTACAATCTAGATCTTTACCAGGGGCAATGGAGGGTTTAGTATATTCTCAGTTGGAGGATAGGAAGAATCCGAAATTTTCAATACCTCAGCCATGTATTTTTGAAGAATATCTCCAGCATATACCAAAGGAACAGAAATTCTCCTGTGCAATTTTGCATAGCCATCCTTTTCTCTGATTCCTGTTGTGAGGTCCTGACCCTGTTTCGTTACTGTCACAATCAGTTTCTTAGTAGCCCTTGAGTCAGTGCTGATTGGGTTGGCAATATGGTGTAGTGGAAGGAAGACAAACTGTACACCCAGAAACCCCATTTCAATTTCACTATCTGCCTTTCTCTGCCTGACCATAAGCAAGACATATAGGCCCTTATACATATCCCCACGTGTAAATGGCAGCATTTAAACATCCAGACAGGTCCAAACATTTAAATACCATTTTAAGTTAGAGCTATTCACACATGGGAAAGCTGAGTATGTTTAGATGGCAAAGATCATGAGTGGTCTGGGTAGTCCTACTAGATTTCCCTGTTTCACATAGGAAAACCACTGTTTGTCCATGGGATCAGTAGCATGAATCTTGTTTCTATTTGGGATTTGGTCAGGCTCTTGTGACCTGAATTGGCCACTGTGGAGCAGGATACTGGGCTAAATGGACCATGGGTCTGACCCAGTATGGATATTCTTGTGTTCTTATATTAAGTCCATATCTGTATTAAGAAAAATACATGTTAATAATGACAGTGGCCATGAGACACTTAGGTGCAGTTGTAAATACTGACATCTGGGCCCCCACCCCCTCTTGATGCCAGCTCTCCCACCCAAACAAGCCTTCCTGATGCCAGCTCTTACTCCCATTTGGCATACACACCCAGATCACCAACTCCCCCTCCCAATAGAACCCCCTCTCCAATCAACATCCTCCTCTCAGCACACCCGCTAGGGATCAAGACCCTGTGACCCACCCTTCCCCTGTTTGAGCCCGAGCCCCCCTCCCCAACAGTGAAAGTACTTCACATGTAGACAACAGCCCAACATTTGGCAGCATCCCCTGCCTAAACTCCTCCCCCTTGAGTCACTAGATCCCAGGGATTTTGCAAGGTAGGTCTTGGGGGGGGGGGGGGCTATGGGAAGATGGGGGAGCTTTTGAAGAAAGGGAGATCATCAGGGTGAGGAGGAATTTGACTAGGAGTTCTTCAGTGTGGGGGTTTATGATTGTGGGCCCATCAGGGCGGAGGTTTTATAGTTGGGGTCAATTGGGGAAGGAGGCTTAAAGTTCAGACAGGCCCTTTAAGAAGTGGCCAAGCATGTTCAGGCTGTGAGTCTACAAGCCCAATGCTACTGGCCAGGAAAAATAATTCCAACTTTTGCTGGTGTGATTTCTCCAGGAATAACACAGTTTGTATTACAGCAATATAATGCTCTTCAACACACATTAAGGGACAAATAACACTTGCTAGGGTCATAACGTGCCTTAACTATCCCTCTTAAATGCTTATATAAATAAAACTATTCTAGTATTAATTCAGCAAAAGCTTGAGAAAAAGAAAGGCTTTCACTTTTTTTCAAAATTCACAAAAAATCAGTAATCCCTGTTATTACTGTGAATTGGCTTCCTATCCATTTCCGAATACAGTTCCAACTCCTCTTATTGACCTATAAGTGCATTCACTCTGCAGCTCCTCAGCATCTCTCCACTCTCATCTCTCCCTACATTCCTCCCCGGGAACTCCGTTCACTGGGTAAATCTCTCTTATCTGTACCCTTCTCCTCCACTGCTAACTCCAGACTCCGTTCCTTTTATCTTGCTGCACCTTATGCCTGGAATAGACTTCCTGAACTGGTATGTCAAGCTCCATCTCTGGCAGTCTTCAAATCTAAGCTAAAAGCCCACCTTTTTGATGCAGCTTTTAACTCCTAACCCTTGTTCACTTGTTCAGAACCATTACTTCATCATCCTCACTTTAATATTCCCTTATCTCTTGTTTGTCCTGTTTGTTTGTCCTAATTAGATTGTAAGCTCTGTCGAGCAGGGACTGTCTCTTCATGTTCAAGTGTACAGCGCTGCATACATCTAGTAGCGCTATAGAAATGATAAATAGTAGTAGTGAATTAGTGCACACTGTCTTGCCAGTGTGGTGATAGTAACCATGCACTAATTCGTGCATACAGGTTAGTTAAATGGCCTCTTAGTAAATCAAGGCAGGGAGGAACTTTGAACCCAATTTTTAAGCAATTATGAATTTAACTTTAAAATACCTAGTTGTTTGAATTTTAAAACTGACCTAAATGGCCACTGGAGGGATTAAGGCATAACCTTCCCCTTTACTCTCCCAGTGGGCACTGCCCCCCCTTCCAGCCCCCTTAGATGTGAAAGTGACAGTACATATCAGGCTCTATGACAGCTTCACATATGATGGCCATTCCTATTAGAACAGCAAGCAGGTCCCAGGAGTAGCCTAGTGATCAGTGCAGTGGACTGTAAAAAAGGGGATCCAGGCCCATATCCCACTCTAAATGGTACACTTGTGGTGGAACGTGTGAGCCCTCCAAAATATACTAAATACCTATGTATCGATGACACCTGCAAGCTTGAGAGATATTCTAGAGGTGTATAGCAGAAGGCTACAGTAGGCATTTTTCTGCTCCTGGAGGGCACCGGATATGATGGCGCGCTGAGGGTGGGAACTACCGCAGGGCTGCAGCGATAGCCCGGTAGTACTTCTTTTTTAGCCATGGGCTTACTGCTGCTTTGTAAAAAAAGGGCCTTTAGTTATTTAAGCAAGATAATTGAAATATGGAGGAAAAAGGTAAAGGGCTAGATTAGCTAGGACAGGCAGGAGTAATGGGAGATGGGATGAGGTAAAAAATAATGCCATGAGTTTGAGAAGAGTGCTTATTTCCTTAAAGGCTAGACTGAAGAAGTGAGTTTTCAGTAGACCAGAATAACAAATAATCATCGGTGCATTTGATGGTTTTAGGTAAGGAGTTCCAAATTTTAGTGCCTTGTTACGAAAAGTTAGCAGTATGGATTGTTTGTAGGTTGCTTTCTTACAATTTGGGGAAATGTGGGATAAGATAGTCTCTAGATGATTTAGAGGCATTATTTGAAGGTAATTCAATGAGGTTGTTTATGTATATTGGGGCCGAACCATACAAAATTGTAAACAATGGCAAACTTGTGAGGTTTATATTGTTTTATTAAACTTCCTTGGATTTGCACTCTATCTGTTAGGAAGGGATCAGGTGAGTGGGATGTAAGGGGAGTTGTGGAGGAATTTGGGGAGATTTCAGGAGGTCTGTGAAGGGGGGAGGGTTATATTCAAAGTGTATTTGTCAGTTCTTCGGAGTCTTCTTTGTTATTTTCAGTGCTGCGCTATATGCCTTTATTTTTGCTTATGATGACAATAAATATATATCTATATAAAAACAATAGCAAATGCTTATGACTGCCTATGTGGTTTTTTTTTTATTTGACAGCTCTTTTATTTATTTGAAAGCTATCTATATGTAGATGTATATCATGAAATAAAATTGAAAATCACTAAAGCGTTATTAAAAATTATTGTAGCTGGTAAAAAACAGCAATAATAAACTCTCTGTACTTTGTTCTCATTTTTCTACACTGTTCTATACAATACAGTAATACATGGCCAGATTTCAGTGATAATATCCTGTTTCCTGATGGGTTCATCTTAACTGTTGTTGTAATCTGCTATGAGAAGCCTGATGTTATTAAAATGGAATATATTGAAATTAAATGGAAGTGAAATTAAACTTCCCTTTCATTGGGGCACATGGAGGGGCATAATCGAACGCGAACGCCCATCTCCGAGGATGGGTACGCGAAGGGGCGGGACAGACCGTATTTTCGAAAAAGATGTGCATCCATCTTTTGTTTCGATAATACGGTTTGTGCCGGGCAAATGCATTGCATTTGGGCAGATTTGAGCTGAGCGGTATCGGTTTTCAGCGATAATGGAAACCGAAGGCGCCCAGCTAAAAAATGAACAAATCCAAGGCATTTGGTCGAGGGAGGGGCCAGGATTCGTAGTGCACTTGTCCCCCTGACATGCCAGGACACCAACCGGGCACCCTAGGGGGCACTTGTAACAATTAAAAAAAATTTTTTTAAATAGCTCCCAAGTCCATAGCGCCCTTACCTTGGGTGCTGAGCCCCCCAAATCCCCCCCAAAACCCACTGCCCACACCTCTACATCATTACCATAGCACTTATGGCTGAAGGGGGGCACCTAGATGTGGGTTTTGGGGGCGGTTTGGAGCGCTCCCATTTAGCAGCACAAGTGTAACAGGTATGGGGGGGATGGACCCGGGTCCACCTGCCTGAAGTCCACTGCACTCACTAACAACTGCTCCAGGGACCTGCATGCTGCTGTGATGGAGCTGGGTGTGACATTTGAGGCTGGCATACAGGCTGGAAAAAAAGTTTTGACAGTTCTTTTTTTTTTGGTGGGAGGGGGTTAGTGACCACTAGGGGAGTCAGAGGAGGTCATCCCCAATTCCTTCCGGTGGTCATCTGGGCAGTTGGGGCACTTTTTGGTGACTTGTTCATGACAAAAAAGTGACCCAAATTCTGGCTTCTGGCGCCCTTCTTTTTTCCATTATCGGCCGAGCGCGCCCATCTCTCCTCGGCCGATAAACACGCCCCAGTCCTGCCTTCACCACGCCTCCGACACACTCCCGTCAACTTTGTTGGTTCCCGTGACAGAGTGCAGTTGGAGGCGCGCAAAATTGGCTTTCGATTATACCGATTTGGGCGCCCATGAGAGAAAGGCGCCCATCTCCCGATTTGGGTCGAAATATGGGCGTCTTTCTCTTTTAAAAGTAAGCTGGATGGTATCACTATTCAAGTTTGTTAAAACACGTGCGGATTGTGAAATATTGCAGTAAGACCTTAAGAAATTGGAAGACTGGGCATCCAAATGGCAGATGATGCACATAGGAAAGAATAATCCGAATTATAGTTACCTGATGCTAGGGTCCACTTTGGGGGTCAGTGCTCAAGAAAAACATCTGGGTTTGTTGTAGATAATATGCTGAAATCTTCTGCTCAGTGTGCAGCAGCCAAAAAAGCAAACAGGATGCTAGGAATTGTTAGGAATGGAATGGTGAATAAGATCAAAAATACTATAATGCCTTCGTATCACTCCATGGTGCATCCGCACTTTGAGTATTGCGTTCAGTCGCCATATCTCAAAAAAAGATATAGTGGACATATGGCCTGGTGGTCCAGTGGCTGTTAGGCAGGAACAATCCATAGTTGCTTCTGCCCATGCAGCGCCATTCTTAAAAATGGTGCCCTGATGGTCCTGGATTTGGGAATAACACTGCTTGCGAGATGGCTTGCAAGCAGCATTATTCTTGTAAGGCGAGAATCAGCAGTCTGCGGTACCGGGATCCCACAGGTTGCTGAATCCAATTAGACATCAAGGTGTGGTAAAGGGTGATCTTAATTCTATATATCGCCCCAAGATTTCTACACAGAAATCGAAACGTATTCCATAACAAAGCTCATAACCTATTTGGTTAACAAGCAATCAGTGCCAGTAATTACCAATTAACAAGCAATTATTGACACTAATTGGCATTAATAAGAATTTATGCACAGATCTGTCTAAGCATGTTCTATAACATGCTGCGTGTAAATTCTAAATCGCATAGTTGAAAAGGGGGTGTGACCATTGGTGTGGAGTGGGCGGGTCATGGGTGTTTCTAAAATCTATGCATGTTTTTATGGAATACACCTGGTCAGTGTAATTTAGGCGTCAGCATTTACACCAGGTTTTAATTGGTGTAACTACCCATGACTAAATTTAGTCACGTGGACCGGTGCTCGACGTATTCTATAAACCGTGCAGAAAGTTAGGCTTATTCTATAAAGTACATGTAAGTTAATGGCATACTTTATGGAATCTGCTTAAGTGATTTTCATTTTGACGCAGAATTTTTAGGCATGATATATAGACTCTAGTCCTTAATGTGTGGTTAGCGCATGAGAACAAGCTACTGCATAAACATTTTAAAATGTTTTGTGATATTTTCTCTGTTTTTGCATATTAAACCAAGCATTATTTATTTTTTAAAGAATTTTCCTCTGAGGTGGGGAGAGGGTAGCATGGATGCAGAATGGGAGTAGAAGTGATAACTAATTAGCATGTTATAATTAATGCACACTAATGGGCTGATATTGAAAAGCAGATAGGAGCCTCTTCTGCCCACTTAAATCATCTGTTGCCGACTAGGAGGGTCTTTTGCTAAGGCACGCTCACGTTTTTGGCATGTATTAAAATTGTGGGCGCGCTAAACATTAGAGATACCAATATGCAGCCCCCATGCTCCTGCCCCTTGCGATAGCCTTCCAAAATGGCTGTCATGACCTCTCGCAGCAGCTCGTTGTACACTGAGCTAATCCGCGCAGCTACATTACTGCATGCTAAATGATTGTATATTTATTTAGAATTTATTATACCGCTTCATCTGACTTAGTAGAGCTTAAGCAGTTTAAAGACTAAAACATGAAAGAGAAAAGAACTCTAAGGTTAAATAGGAAAGGAACTGCAATCTACGACTACTACTACTTATCATATGTATAACGCTACTAGACGTATGCAGCGCTGTACACTGGACATGAAGAGACAGTCCCTGCTTGACTGATCTTACAATCAAATGAGGACAAACAGCACAAATACAACTTAGACAAAAAAAACCCAAAAGAACCAAGCAGCGTAAGCTGCACCACCCCGACATCCCCTACCATAAACTAGGGACAGTAAGCCTGCTAAAAAAAAATATTTTCAATGCAGCTTTGACTTTCTGCATACATGACAGACTTGATCGACCTACCAACTAGAAACACATCCGAATCAACACGAACATACCTAAATCTACACTACCCAAACTGCAAAGGACTCAAATACAAATCAACTTACGCATCCAATTTCTCCTATATAAGCACACAACTGTGGAACGCATTACCAAAAGCCTTGAAAACCACGTACGACCACCTAAACTTCCGGAAAAAAACTAAAAACCAATCTGTTTAAAAAGGTATTCCCTACCAGTCCACCATAAATGTCTGATCTCTGCAACACAACAAAACTAAAGTACGTAATGGACATAACACAACTCTTCTGCTGTACGATTCCCAAATGTGGCTGTGCCACATGAACTTTATCTTACCACAACATCATTTTGTATTTGTTTACACCGGAGTCTGCAAATGCCTCTCCGGTACTACGTAAGCCACATTGAGCCTAAAAATAGGTGGGAAAATGTGGGATACAAATGTAACAAACAAACAAATAAATAAATTCTTTACAGATAGCTACTACATATATGCAGAGGCAAGTTATTCCATAGGTGGGGGAGGGGGGCTAAGAAATAGAATATACTATTTCTAGTGGATTCGTGTTGAGCTGCTCTAGGCCTAGGGAGAACTAAGCAGTAGTCATTTAAAGATCTCAGAATATCAGTAAGATTATATGGAATGGTCAGAACATTGAGATCTTGAGGAACTCCCATTCTAAGGGTCCTTTTACAAAGGCACACTAGCGTTTTTAGTACGTGCTAAAAATATGTGTGCACTAAACGCTAGAGACTCCCATATATTCCTATGGGCATCTAGTGTTTAGTGTGTGCTAGTGATTAGCACATTCTAAAACCACTAGTGTGCCTTTGTAAAAAGAGCCTCTAAATGCTTTAAAAGTTAGGAGTAAAATCTTACACATAACCCGTTGTTCAATTGGGAGGCAGTTATGTTTCCGGAGCAGAGGAGTAACGTGATCTGATCACTGAGTGAAACAAAGAAGGTGTATGGCTGTATTTTACAAAATCTACTACTACTACTACTACTATTTAGCATTTCTGTAGCGCTACAAGGCGTACGCAGCGCTGCACAAACATAGAAGAAAGACAGTCCCTGCTCAAAGAGCTTACAATCTAATAGACAAAAAATAAAGTAAGCAAATCAAATCAATTAATGTGTACAGGAAGGAGGAGAGGAGGGTAGGTGGAGGCGAGTGGTTACAAGTGGTTACGAGTCAAAAGCAATGTTAAAGAGGTGGGCTTTCAGTCTAGATTTAAAGGTGGCCAAGGATGGGGCAAGACGTAGGGGCTCAGGAAGTTTATTCCAGGCGTAGGGTGCAGCGAGACAGAAAGCACGAAGTCTGGAGTTGGCAGTAGTGGAGAAGGGAACAGATAAGAAGCATTTATCCATGGAGTGGAGTGCACGGGAAGGGGTGTAGGGAAGGACGAGTGTGGAGAGATACTGGGGAGCAGCAGAGTGAGTACATTTATAGGTTAGTAGAAGAAGTTTGAACAGGATGCGAAAATGGATAGGGAGCCAGTGAAGCGACTTGAGGAGAGGGGTAGTATGAGTAAAGCGACCCTGGCGGAAGATGAGACGGGCAGCAGAGTTTTGAACCGATTGGAGAGGGGAGAGGTGACTAAGTGGGAGGCCAGCAAGAAGCAGATTGCAGTAGTCTAAATGAGAGGTGACAAGGGTGTGGATGAGGGTTTTGGTAGAGTGCTCGGAAAGAAAGGGGCGGATTTTACGGATGTTGTAAAGATAGAACGACAGGTCTTGGCGATCTGCTGGATATGAGCAGAGAAGGAGAGAGAAGAGTCAAAGATGACCGCAAGGTTTCGAGCTGAGGAGACAGGAAGAATGAGAGGGCCATCAACAGAAATAGAAAACGGGGGGATTGGGGAGGTGGGTTTGGGGGGAAAAATGAGAAGCTCGGTTTTGGTCTTGTTTAATTTCAGGTGGCGTTGAGACATCCAGACAGCAATGTCAGATAAGCACGCTGAAACTTTGGTTTGGATGCAAGGTGAGATATCAGGGGTAGAAAGGTAGATTTGGGAGTCATCAGCATAGAGATGGTAGGAAAAGCCATGGGATGAGATTAATGAACCAAGGGAAGAAGTGTAGATAGAAAAGAGGAGGGGACCAAGAACAGAACCCTGAGGTACGCCGACAGGCAGAGGGATAGAAGTAGAAGAGGATCCACCAGAGTGAACACTAAAGGTCCGGAGGGAGAGGTAGGAAGAGAACCAGGAAAGGACAGAGCCCTGGAATCCAAGTGAGGACAAGGTATCGAGGAGTATGCTGTGATCGACAGTGTCAAAAGCAGCAGAAAGATCAAGAAAAATGAGGGTGGAATAGAGACCTCTGGATTTAGCCAGTAATAGGTCATTGGAGACTTTAGTAAGCACAGTTTCGGTTGAGTGGAGAGGGCGGAAACCAGATTGTAGTGGGTCAAGAATAGCATGTGAGGAGAGAAAATCAAGGCAGTGGTGGTGAACAGCACGCGCAAGTAATTTGGAGAGAAAAGGGAGGAGGGAGATTGGTCGGTAATTAGAGGGACAAGTAGGGTAGAGTGAAGGCTTCTTAAGGAGAGGTGTGACCACAATCTCTTTTTAGTCATTTTTGAAATACCTGCATATATAACGTTAATCAAAGCATGATAAAAGGAGCGCAGGAATACCACTTGAGCCCTTACCGCCTACAAAATGAGTGGCAGTAAGTGCTCATGCAGTACAATTTTTTTTAATGGCCATGCGCTAATGGCAACATTAGTGTATGCTACAACATTAATGAGAAAGAGAATCAAAAAGATGCCAAACCACATAAAAAGAAAAAAAAAATTCTCTTTATTCAAAACTGTGAGCAGTGGAAGAAAATAGGCTCTTAAATAAACTTGACAGGCTGAAGATAGGACCCGACGTGGTGTACTGGATTAGGAACTGGTTGACGGACAGACGCCAGAGGGTGGTGGCTAATGGAATTTGCTTGGATGAGGGAAAGGTGAGTAGTGGAGTGCCTCAGGGATTGGTGCTGGGGCCGATTCTGTTCAATATATTTGTGAGTGACATTGCCAAAGGGTTAGAAGGTAAAGTTTGCCTTTTTGTGGATGATACTAAGATTTGTAACAGAGTGGACACCCAGGAGGGAGTGGAAAACGAAAAAGGATCTGCAGAAGTTGAAGAATGGTCTAAGGTTTGGCAATTAAAATTCAATGCGAAGAAATGCAAAGTGATGCACTTAGGGAGTAGAAATCCACGGGAGACGTATGTGTTAGGTGGTGAGAGTCTGATGTGTACAGACGGGGAGAGGGATCTTGGGGTGATAGTATCTGAGGATCTGAAGGTGACAAAACAGTGTGACAAGGCAGTGGCCGTAGCTAGAAGGTTGTTAGGCTGTATAGAGAGAGGTGTGACCATAAGAAGAAAGGAGGTGTTGATGCCCCTGTATATGTCGTTGGTGAGGCCCCACCTGGAGTATTGTGTTCAGTTTTGGAGGCCGTATCTTGCTAAAGATGTAAAAAGAATTGAAGCAGTGCAAAGAAAAGCTACAAAAATGGTATGGGATTTGCGTTACAAGACGTATGAGGAGAGACTTGCTGACCTGAACATGTATACCCTGGAGGAAAGGAAAAACAGGGGTGATATGATACAGACGTTCAAATATTTGAAAGGTATTAATCCGCAAACAAACCTTTTCGGTAGATGGGAAGGCGGTAGAACTAGAGAACATGAAATGAGATTGAAGGGGGGCAGACTCAAGAAAAATGTCGAAGTATTTTTTCATGGAGAGAGTGGCAAAAACCCTCCATGATAAGTTTAATCACAAAATTTTAAAATTGAACAATCACAAACTTGTCAAAAATAACAGCTGTACATACTTAACTGGGGAGTCTCTTTCTTCCAACTATAGTCCATGGCCAACAGTGGCCAGCGTTTCATAGAGCTGCGCCAGGGTCAGTTGGTCAAAAAATCTGCAAGAAAGAAGAAAAGAGTAGTAACAAACACTCCAGAATTTCTTAATGTTACCTTCAACCTATCATTGCTTACTTCAACTCCGTTCAAAAACAGACGGAACTATGGAGACACACTCCTGAAAAAATGGCTGGGAGCTTCTTGTGGCTTTTTCCTCCCTGTTTATCATCTATTTTCTCCCACTGCTCACAGTTTTGAATATAGAAAATCTTTTTGCTTTTGATATGGTTTAACATTAGCACATGGCCATCACAGAGAGGTTGGTGGATGCTTGGTATGCCCTCCCGCGGGAGGTGGTGGAGAAGAAAACGGTAACGGAATTCAAACATGCGTGGGATAAACATAAAGGAATCCTGTTCAGAAGGAAGGGATCCTCAGGAGCTTAGCCTTGAATGGGTGGCAGAGACAGTTGGGAGGCGGGGCTAGTGCTGGGCAGACTTATACGGTCTGTGCCAGGGCTGGTGGTTGGGAGGCGGGGATAGTGCTGGGTAGACTTATACGGTCTGTGCCAGAGCCGGTGGTGGGAGGCAGGGCTGGTGGTTGGGAGGCGGGGGATAGTACTGGACGGACTTATACGGTCTGTGCCCTGAAAAAGACAGGTACAAATCAAGGTAGGGTATACACAAAGAACTAGCACATATGAGTTTGTCTTGTTGGGCAGACTGGATGGACCGTGCAGGTCTTTTTCTGCCGTCATCTACTATGTTACTATAAGGGAAAAGAAAATTGGCCGTTTTCTGTCTGCCATAAAAATGGCCTTGGCACACGAGAAAACCCCGTGTAAGGGCACATTAAGGCCATTTTTTGCCACAGCTTAGTAAAAAGACCTCTTAGTCCTTTCTTCTAAACATCCCTTATGATTCTGTGCGTGTGATCAAGACACCATTTGCAGGAAGTGTTTCTCAAGTTGCTAAGGGGCCCTTTTACTAAGCTGCGTAAGCATCTATGCGCGTCAAAATGGAGTTACACACGGTTACCGCATGGCTCTTGCAGTAATTTCATTTTTGGCATTCGTCCAATACGCGCATCTGAAAAATGTTGTTTTCGGACGCGCGTATCGGATGCGCGCAATGTGGCACTTGATGTGCGTACGTCATTACCACCCGATTACCTCATGAGTCTTTACTGGCTGGTGGTAAGGTCTCAGACCCAAAATGGACGCGCGACAATTTTGATTTTGCCGCATGTCCATTTTGGGCAAAAATTTTAAGAAACCTTTTTTTACAGGCGTGCTGAAAAATGGATTGGCGCATGCCTAAAACCCCTGCCTACACTACCGCAAGCCATTTTTCGGCGCACCTTAGTAAAAGGACCCCTAAATTAAGCGTTCCAATGTAAGAAGTGAATTGTAATGCAATAGAAAGCCTAACATGGATGTGTGTTCAGGAGTTTAGTCTGCACTGGGGACTAGTGAATTCGTATAACCACAGCTGTGGCCTGGAAAGGAACAGCAAACCGGTGACAGCTTGCTCGGCATTATGATGGCTCAGCAAGTCACCAGTTTAACTCTGTGCACACTTAAACACGGCATTAAAATGTAGGTATGTTTTGGTTTCTGTTGTTTTTTTTTATGTTAATTGTTTGAAACCATTGTCAACCCTTAAGGGAATTTACTAAATTTAGCTGCTGCAAACAAATACAGCTGTCATATTTTGTCATTGTTAAAATCATGATCCAATGCAGTAATTGTGTTTCAAAGAAGTGATAATGGGAGCAGATTCTTTTTTTTTTTTTTTTTTTTGCATATATTGAACTGAGAAATGCTTCTGTTTGGCCATGCACTCCAGAAGAACATACTTGTAATTTTCTGAACAGAATGAAGCATCGCGCTTAGCTATTTTCACTACCGAAATTGAAGCCGCCACAGAAGGTACAGATATAATGTCCAGTATATAGCGCCTGGTGTCCACTTACATTAGCTTGCCCCTATTTTAATGCTGTGCAAATAAGACAGCACATCTGCCTTATCAGACTGGGGAGACATCGGCATCCAGAAGGCGCAGTGTGCAGGCAACATGAACAGTCAGCTTTAAAAAGAAAATCAAAAGCGTTTCTTTTCTCATGCTATGTCTTCCTGTACGCTGGTTGGATGGGGATGCTCTTTTTGTACTTTCTGTATGAGTACACAAAGGAGGTGTACCTGTTCGGAGAAGTCTGAGCACAGTGCCTGTAAATATGCTTTACCAGTTCTGGACCTGATCACAGCAATGGGAATGTGTGGCACCATTCTCCGCATATCTGTAGGGGGTTACTTTTGCAGCATCTTGAGAGGCTAGGGGAACATCTGAAGGAGAAGGAGGGAAGACTGAGAAGGAACAAAAGGGAATTGTTTTCCTTCAGGGAACTGGATGTGTTGTGGATGGGACTTGTATGAAACAGTAGGATAAAATGCCATTTGTCTTTGGAAATATGCTCAAGGAAATGTATACAGTGCCTGAAATTTCCTTGACTCAGTTATCTTACGGTTTCTCTGGGAACAGTTGCTTGAGAATAACATAAAATAATTGCCTTCTTTATTTTCTCTCTTTTGTTATCAACTCTCGCTGAAAGAAAACAAAAAAAAAGGCAAAACAAATGTAGAGTTGGAAAATGACCCTGACCTTGGGACATGTCTTACATTTTCTGTGTCTGTCTATAGCACCACAGAAACTCCAAGACAAATAAGTACTTAACAACCTGACCCTTTTGCAGCCCTAAATATGATATTTTCTATAAAAAAAAAAAAATTGGGCCCTCTGTATCTGCTGCCATTTTTCAAAATTCCTTGCAGTAGGCCTGGACTGTTGGCCCATTGTCAGTGCTGCTGTTCAAAAGCTTCCTGTTTGAGTTCTGGCCTGGACTGTGGATCCTTGGGTCAGCCAGTCCTGAGGGCACCATGGAATTCCAATCTATAACCTTAACAAAGGCAAAAGCTTGGCTGACCCTCTGTGAAGACACTTGCTAGCCCTTCCAGGATTGCACTTTCACAAGGCCCCAAAGGGAGCCCAGGTCCATGCCTAAGTTTGCAAGGAAAAAATAAAAAATGATAGCACGTGGAGGGCAATTCTATAACAGTGCACCTATATTTCAGCACCTAGAGGACACCTGTATGGCACTTCTTCTACAGAGAAAGGTAGGCACCTACTTAATAGGATAATAATGTAACAGGTAAAATACACGTCTTTAATTTAGGTGCATGCACTTACACCTGAAATAAATACTTGTACCTGAATTCCAGAGATACATGCGTAAATTACATTTTTTATGTTATGCATGTAAGATTGAGTCTTGACTATGCTTCACCTAGACTCTGCCTCTGTGTGCATCTACCTGTAAAATATGTGCTACGTAAGATATATGCGTATTTACCGAGTTGCACTCAGACAGAATTTGATGCACATCAGTCTAATAATTTGTGACCATGTAAATGTTAGAGAATTACTCCCTATGTGTTAAGAGGGTGCTAAAGCCAGAAGCTCCATACTAGAGACCTGCATGGGAACGGGGTTTGCATTCCGTGGGATTCCCGCTGGGACGGAATCAGTTCTGTGGGGATCCCGTGGGGACGGAAGTAGTTCCTGAGGGTTTCCCGTGGGGACAGAAGCAGTTCCTGTGGGGTTCCTGTGGGGACAGAAGCAATTCTTGTGGGGTTCTCGTGGAAGTGTATGCTGCACTTGCGCCAGCCTCTCACTTACTGAGTACCAAGTTCTTTGAGTGCTGTCTCCTCCTCCTCCTCCTCCTTGCTTTTACAGCACAGATTTAGAAAGACTCCATTAAGGAAGTGGTAGAGGTACAAATGGTGATGAAATTCAGAAAGGCATGGGATGAACACAGAGAATCTCTAATTGGAAGTTATAAAAAACCTAAACTTAAATGGCTGCATGTGTGGATGTGTCGCGTGACACTTAGACGGTGACTGTGGCTGTGATGAACTAGGGCCAATACCGGGAGACCTGTACGGTCTGTGTCTCATATATGGCAATCTGGTTTAGGATGGGCTGGAAAGGGTTTAGACAGCAACTTTAGTGGCTGGAACATGAGGACAGTGCTGGACAGACTTTTATGGTCTGTGTCCCACAAATGAGACGATGAATAGGCTAGAGTAGTCTTTGAAGGCAACTCCAGCAGTTGGAACATAAGGATAGGGCCAGACGGACTTCAAAGAAACGCCACAGAAAGCCCATAATCAAGTGTATAATATCGCATTCATTGTTGATTTAATCATAAATTGATAATGATTGTGACTATTGGGCAGACTGGATGGACCGATTCGTTTTTTATCTGCTGTTATTTACTATGTTACTATTAATCCACTTCTCCCAGGCTGATGCACAGACCTCAGCTCTGACATAGGCATGAGCATCAGATGTCACCTGACCTACTGGCACGTGCATGTGGTGATCTCTTAGCACACAGTGCCATTGATTCAGAGAAGTCTTACATGTGCGCACCAGAGTGTTCCAATTTCCGTTCCTTCCTTGCCTGCAGTGTGGCGGCTCAAACCCAGAGACTGAGAGAGCCGACAGGAATTCTTTTTAATGTACCATTAAATTCTTGTGGGACTGGGTGAGGACAGGTTAAATTCTTGCGGGGACAGGTAAGATTCCCTGCGGGGATGGGCGGGGATGGGTTAGATTCCCCATGGGGATGGATTAGGTTTCCCATGGGGACGGGCAGGGATGGGTTGGATTTCTGTCCCTGTGCAATTCTCTACTCCATACTGAGCATTAAGAAGCAGGTGGAAGACAAAAAAAATGGATTTTTAAAAACTGTTTGCATTAACATATTCATGTTTTAGTCTGTCAAAAAAATTTGAAATGAATTAACCTGCTCCTCTAAGAAGCTCCCATCAGCATATTATAGTGGCCATGTTCAGAACACTGTTAATTAGTTTGATTGGTTCATACAGTATGTGTGATGCCAGGTGAGACATTGCCCCCTAGATGAACCAAATGGATCAATGAGTCTATAGAAAATTTCAGAGGAGCAGCTTAAAGAATTTTAAAAATTAATAAACAGTGAACACTTTAGTATTAGTATATATGTACTAATAATAAAGTGAAATGGCAGATTAAATTTAATGTGGCAAATGCAAAGTGATGCACATAGGGAAGAATAATCCAAATCATAGTTATCCGATGCTGGGGTCCACTTTGGGGGTCAGCACCCAAGAAAAGATCTAGCTGTTATTTTAGATAATACGCTGGAATCTTCTCTGTAGTGTGCGGCAGCAGCCAAAAAAAGCAAACAAGATGCTAGGAATTATTAGGAAAGGGATGGTAAATAAGACCAAGAATATTATAATGCCTCTGTGTTGCTCCATGGTGCGACCTCACCTTGAGTATTGCGTTCAGTTTTGGTCGCCTATCTCAAAAAAAGATATAGCGGAATTAGAAAAGGTTCAAAGAAGGCAATTAAAATGATAAAGGGGATGGAACTCCACTCATATGAGGAAAGGCTAAAGAGATTAGGACTCTTCAGCTTGGAAAAGAGACGGCTGAGGGGGGATGTGATTGAGGTCTACAAAATCCTGAGTGGTGCTGAACGAGTAGAATTGCATCGGTTTTTTACTCATTCCAAAAATACAAAGATTAGGGGACACTTAATGAAGTTACATGGAAATAATTTTAAAATAAATAAGTGGAAATATTTTTTCACTCAAAAATTAGTTAAGCTCTGGAACTCTTTGCTGGAAGACTTAATAACCGTGGTCAGCGTATATGGGTTTAAAAAAGGTTTGGACAGGTTCCTGGAGGAAAAGTCCATAGTCTGCTATTGAGACAGAAATGGGGAAGCCACTGCTTGCCATGGGATTGGTAGCATGGAATGTTGCTACTATTTGGGTTTCTGCCAGGTTCTTGTGAACTGTATTGGCCACTGTTGGAAGCAGGATACTGACCATTTGTCTGACCCAGTATGGCTATCCTTATGTACTTTTGAAGAATTGTACAAGACCGTATGGCTTTCTTATAAAGAAATCATTTCAGCAGTGATGATTTCAATTAAAAGATTTCATGATGGTCCATTTTACAGAAAGTGTTGCCTTATCATCTGGGTATATCATTTGGATTCTTAAAATGTTAACATAAAATGTCAAATATTTAGATATTGGTGAAAATCTGCCCTGTTACCTTACGGATACTGAATATGTATGATATGTCTCCTGTTAAAAAGGGAATGTTAGGGTTTTACTGAACAATTAAAATAATTTACAGTGAACCTGAAGATTAATGAAAATTATCATGAGCCCAAGCAACTGAAACACTCTCACAGGTGAATGGTTTCCACAACATTGTAGAAGACAAGGACTGTTTTGTGTTTCTGCACCATGTCTTGGAACTTGTCAGCTCTTACTTTCCACCTGTAAAGGAGCTTTTTTCCCTGACTTATCAGCTCAGCTCTATTCTACCCCCCCCCCCCCCCCCCCCCCCCCCCAGCTTTGCAGAGAGCTCACATCCAAAACAGTGCAGAGAATGTAAATCTGGAGTGCAGTTTGTATGTTTCGTGCAATGCAGTGAAAATGCACATTTATCACTTATGTGTGCGTATGCCACTTCTGTGAATTGAGCCCTTGGAATAAATGTATTTTGATATCATGGCCATCTGTTCGTGACTATCACATTTGCCAGTCTAAAAAGTTGACTGTAGATAAACATGTAATTGAGTCAGATTAGATAGTTTCACCAGGTGGCAATACAATAGCGAAGTTTCTTTTTGCTGCAAGCCACTAACGAAGCTAAGAATAAAAACCTAAGCTTATGTATTTGGTTTTGTTTAATTATATAACTCACAACCCTTCATTTTATTTTTAGTTTACAGCTGCTGTTCTTCTGTAAAAAGTAATGGTTGACGATTGGTTAATTCAAAAGCATCTGAACACTCATTGTTCTATTTTCCTTTCATTATTGAGGACCTGTTTTATCAAGCTGCGTTAATGGTGCCCGGCGCGGTAATGCCGACAAAGCTCATTCACTTTGAATGGGTGCCGTCAGCATTGCAACATGGGAACCGTTAGCACGGCTTGACAAAAGAGGTCCTGAATGTGTTACCTCCATTGGTCAATAACCTGAGTTGTGGAAAGCTCCCAAATAGGTCTAAAGATGAAGCATGAGTACACCGCAGAACAGCCAGGCAACAGTTTCCCAAGCTAAAAGCCAATTTGTACACTTTAGTTATCATTTGAAAATCTGAGCGAGGGTATAAAAAACATTCACAGTCTTCAGCTGAATGGACAAGAGGGTGGTGATGGAGAGAGTGAGAAAAAGTGGTTGGCATTTTATTAGAGTGACAGTTTTCTGGTGGGTCTCATAATTTGTCGTTGAAAATAGAAATGTTTTGGAAACCCTGCCTCATTTTTTAAGTTCAGAATTGCATTTGGGTAGCTTAAGTGATTACTCTTTGATCAACCAAAATGATATGCCATTGGGAAGTTCTTTAATACTCAATTTGATTCTTCTATTAAGCAGGCTTCCATTAGAGGCTTTTGATAGACCTCACTGTACCAGAAAATTACACTTGGGAATGTAGTCAATGTCAGTTTTTAACAGGACACTCTATTGCAAATATTATAAATTCAATCAATGATTCTAGCAATATAGAGGTGAATATTCAAAATGATTTAACTGGGCAGAAGAGCCTATCCACTAGACTTGTGCCTGCCTGTTCACCGATATTGAGTAGCACTGAATATTGGCACTAACTGCCCTTGCACAGCCTGATTAGTGCCAGGGTGGTCCGTGGGCTGTCCTAACTTTATGCACCAAGCTAACCATGCATTGGCCTGAAAATCAGCTGGTACACTGTTAACTTCCTGCTGTCCTGCTGTTCAGTGCCAGAGCCTGCTGACCACAGCGGGCTGAATACTATCTCCATAGGTCCTCGTGGTATGCATTACCTAATTTTGTCCATTGTATCCCTTCTTTTATATTTGCCCAACCCTGCCTTTTATCATCCGCCATTACTTGCCAAACTGAACTTCCCCAGCTGTAAAGGAATGAAATACAAACAGGCTTATGCTACCACCTTTGCGTACAAAAGCACACAGTCTTGGAACGCACTACCCATGGCCCTGAAAACCATGGCCAATCTAACCAGCTTTCGCAAAGCTTTGAAAACACATCTCTTCAACAGAGCCTACAAAAGTCACCCTCAATGAAACAAATCATTCCTTAAACCACCCAAGTACACAAAAACACCTCTCACACGACCTTACCTAACACCTTCTACCTAAATTCCTCTTTCACCTCAGCTTATGATCGACTGTTTTTAAATCATGTAATGACGTTATCATATCTATACTCTGTAAGCCACATTGAGCCTGCAAAAAGGTGGGAAAATGTGGGGTACAAATACAATAAATAAATAAAATAAATAAACAAATAATCTTCCTACACATTGAGACTCTTTTATTAAGCTTTATTAAGTAGACATGGAGCTTTGCTAATGCCTACCATGTGTTAAAACCAGCGAGCACGAGAAAAATCCCATGCTAGTTGCTTAACTTGGGCAGGGACAGTGAGTGGGCATGACAGGGGGGGGGGGGGGGGGGGGGGGAGTGACCTGTAGTGACAGTTAGCACATAGAGCAGTACTGTATGCTGTCTCAACTGCTAATAGTGCTGCTGCAGTTACTGCCACCTCAAGAACAGGTACAGCCACGCTATCAGAAATCTGATAGTGTGGCTGCCTCGGTTAAACCACAGCGGCAGGTGGTCCACCCTTCTCCCTGCCCCTGATTCAGCATCACCATACAATCTGATCCCCCCAGCCAAATCAGCACCCTGTTCTGATCCAATTTTCCCCCCCTCCCCCAATACAGCATTCCCAATCTGATCCTTCCCATTCAGCACCACCTTTCAATCTGATCCCACCATTCAGACCCCCCCCCCCCAAGCCTATCCCCTTGTTCTGATCCATCCCCACTTCAGAACCCCCAATGCTCCTCCCATCTACCTCAACCCCCAAGAATCCCAGTAATTTACTGGGGGTCCTTCCCTGATAGTCTAGTGATACAGGGCAAGAATGGTCGTCCTTTGCTCCCATGCAATCTGGCTCCGGTTGCAAAGTGGCACCTGCTGACTCCTAGTGGTAGTCTAGTGGTATTACCACTGGGGGGGGGGGGGTCAACTTTCCATATAAGGGGGGTGCTGAATGGGGAAATCAGATGGAGATGATTATTCAGGGGGATTGGATCAGTGCGGCTGTGCTGATTTGGCTGAAGGGAACAGATCAGAGTGGTGCTAGATCAGTGGGGAGAGGGAATGGGATTGGGGAAGTGGAGGATCCGGAGGATTGGATTGGAGAGGGCTTGCTGTTGGAGGTCAGCAGGAGGTATCAAATGTGGGTGGGGGATGTGTACAAAGGGGCAGAGGTGTGAACTTTTTCTTTTTTTTATTGGTGAGTAGGCCTCTCTGGAACTGGAAGGGGATGCAGTAAGTGTCTGACTTCTACAGTAAATCAGGGCAAATGATTGAGACGCTTCCTGCATTTACCACATAGGCTTTGCACTTACTGTGTGCTAGTTTTTACAACTAAAGTATGCACAGTATACAGAAAACCATATATACTTTAAGAAGCCCTTTAAATGACTGCATTCTTCAAAGGACACTGCAGGGTTAAAGAAAGCCTGTATCCTCTTTAATATTTTTTTAAATTATTTCAGTGTGTCAGATTTACTGCATTTAACTGAGGAGTTTTTCCACTCATCAACACATTACACCCCACACCTTTCAGAGGAAAAATGCTATACTGGGGGACAAAGCATATACCCTAAAAACAAAACTGAAATGCAACAACTGGATACATTTTCACCCCCATCCCCTAGGTCAGAACCTTTTTGGAACAGTTTTGGCAGTATTTACAGCTGTGAGTCTTTTGTGATAGATCTCTACCAACTTTGCACACCTAGATTTGTCAATGTTAGACTATTCTTTACAAAACTATTCACGCTCTGTCAGGTTCCTTAGGGAGTACTGATGGACAGCAGTCTTCAAGTCATACTACAGATTTTTGATTGGACCGAGGTCAGGATTCTGAGTCAGTCCGGGACATTTGCCTTTTTGTTCCTTCTCCACTTCACGGTAGCTTTGGCTGTGAGCTTCGAATTATTGACATGCTACGTGGTGAGCTTCAGTCCCAGTTTCATCTACTTCCAGAGGGCAGCAGGTTTTCCTCAAGGACTTTTCTACAGTGTCCTCAAGTCATTGTCCCTTCATGCCTGACAGGTTCCCCAGCCCTTGATTAGACATCCCCATAATATGATGCTGGAACCACAGTATTCCATAGGCGGAATAGTGCTCTCTGAGTGATGTGCAGTGTAGGGTTTCCACTAAACATAATACTTTGCAGTCATGCCAGATGTTTTAATTTAGTAAGACCACAAAACATTTTGCCATATAGTGACACAATCTTTTGGGTGTTCCTTGTGAGAAATGGTTTCCTTCTTGCCAGGCTATCATATAGGTCCAAGGAAACAGCAGGGCAAGCGATCCACAAGATCCAAAACAGTGGTATGAAAGGAGCAGATCACACAAGGAAAAGTCCCTTGAGAAATGCTTTATTCATGTGAAGTCTGAAATAAAAATGAGCCCGACACTGGCTGTGTCTCGCCCATGCAAGGGCTACGTCAACCAAGCAGTATAAACAAAAGATGGCAGCCTCACACAGCAGTTCAATAATACAGCTTATTTTAATTTTAGACCTCACCTGAATAAAGCTTTTCTCAAGGGGCTTTTCCTTTTGTGATATGCTCTTTTCATACAGCCTATTATATTGGCCAGATTGTGGAGTGCATGGGCTATGGTTGTCATAAGCACACTTCGACCAGTCTTGGTCATGGAATCTAAGGGGTCCTTTTACCATGCTGTCATGGCAAGAGTCAGTGCTGCAATTTTTGCAAAGATTGCGGCACTGACTCTTGCTATTTGAATGGCCACTTTTTTAGCGCTTTGTTCTGCTGAGGATATCACAAGGCTTTAACAGCAAGAGCCTCGACAGCAATCTCGTTGTTAAGCATTTCTGCTACAAGATCAGAGATTCACCAGACCCCTGAGGCAGGCCCTTTGGGCCGAAACACGGCCGTGTTGGGTCATCTTTTAAGCTGTTTTTCAAATAAAAACCTTTTTATATGCTCCTTGGATCTACCTCACTTTTTTTTTTTTGCTTGTTGTTCACGTTTATGTGAGGTTTGCACCTCCTTTTTGTTTGACTTTGCAAGATATAAATGTTTGCACATAAAGGAAGAAATTCTATAAATGACGCCCAAACTTCAGTGCTGAAAAAGTTGGCACTGAATGGTATTCTGTAATGGGTGTTCTGGGATTGGTGCCCTGTATAGAATAGCACATAGTGCTTGGTTCCATACTCAATTTTGGGTGCGAGGAGTTAAACCAACTAAAACCAGGCGTGAATCCCATCATGTAAGTTGAGCCCAGATCCCCCAAATTCTATAACACTGTGCGCATTTTAAGGGAACACTCCTGACCTGCCCCTCCCACGGCCATGCCCCCTTTGCAAATCTGCACAGAAACATGCACCATTCTATAAATGGGCACGTAAGTGTGTTTTCACACAGATTTGTCATTTATGCCTTGTTTTGGTGCCTTGCATCCCTTAGAAAGCTTTTTTGCACTAAAAACATGGTTTGGAAGTAGCACCTAACATTCAGCACCATATATAGAATTTCCCCCCAAATGTGCACATCAACCAAAGAGTAGGGTAGATAGGCTCTTCCGAAGAACACAAGGAAGACGCACTTTATGCAAATTTCTCCGGAATTGCATTCTTTCCACGATTGGGATTTTGAACTGTGCCCTACTGAAGTAAATTACTATTTAGTAACACTTCCTGATCTTTCTAATACACTACATTGGGTGCACAACACATCCTGTTGTACACCACATTTTCAGACTCCTGAGGCAAGCGCCTATGCAGTGAAAAACGGCTGCTGAGTCGAGTCTTTGGTATTGTTTCAATAAATTCTTATACATAAGAATTGCTGATCTCCCTTGTGTTGTTCGGAAGAGCCTATCTACCCTACTCTTTGGTTGGTGTGTTCTACAGTTGTAGGGACTGAGTGTTCCTCCACTTCTTTGTGGCTGATCTCGCCCAAATGTGCAGGTAAGCCATGACTGCTTGTGCTGCACCCGAACACACCTACACTAGAGTTGCTTTCAAGTTCACATGATCTTGCCACGGCATGTGCTTATATGTGGGAAGTAATTTTATAAGGAGCATTTGACAGATATATACTACCATACAGGTACAAAAATGTGTTTATAAAATTACCCAAATATAAACAACCCACAAAACAAAGAACAACCAAAACTAACCCACAAAAAAATCTCTTTCACAATATGTTATCAAGGATACAAAATATAAAGAATAGAGGAACCTCAGTATCAAAATACAACCACTGATAGCTTCCTGTATCTTACAAGGGCATGTGTATAAATGAAATGCTGCCAAAAAGCAGTCAAGCATTTCTCGTCTGAATTACCATCAGTGTTCCTTTTTCTACATGCAAATGTGCAATAGTGTTACTTATGTCATTTGTGAAATAAGATTGTAAATTATCTTTCCAAACTTTTAACTAGATAACAGTGGGATCTGCTAAATATTGCAAATCAATTCTCAAATAGAGTTTTTCAATAAAAGCCCTGAGAGCCACTTACAGCAAAAAAAGTCCCATATTGAAACCAAAATGCTCTTTTGGGTACAGAACAATAAGTTAGTAAGTGGTAGGATTTGCATTTAGTGAAGCATCCCTGTGGTCTACTGCAATGTTTATCATTGTTAATTGAGGAAATGGTGATTCTTAAAATACAGTGTTTATATTTTTCATAATGTTGCTGTATGTTTCTGTATTCCAGCTTATGTTCCTGAGGAGGAGCTGAAGGCTGCAGAAACAGATGAAGATCACGTGGAAGATGACGAATTGCCTCTAGACATCCAGGAAAGTGAGTATTTGGGTAACGAAGAAGCGGAAATCAAAGAGACTCAGAGTTTCCAGAACTCCCCAGTCAGTACTGCAACTAATCAAGATGCAGGCTATGGTTCACCACTTAGTGAGAACAGTGATCAGCTGGCCGACTTTAAAAGCACATCCTCGAAGGACGGCCAAGAAAAGGAGGATCAGCAGGATACAGACAATGTTTCGTACCCCCAGGACTCGCTGGCACAAATAAAAGCTGTTTATGCAAACTTACTTTCAGAGTCTTGCTGGTCCAGCTTAGCTCTAGACTTGAAGAAACCCAATCCTGTCACCAGCAACAGTGAAAACAGTGAACATGAGAGCCCCAGTACCGACGCAAAGACTAACACTTACATAGTCACCAGTAACAGCAGCTGTGCCAGCACCAGCAGCAGCACCAGTACTAGTAATAGTACCAGTACCAGTAATAATAACAGTGGTGGCTCAGGTTATGATTGGCACCAGGCTGCTTTGGCTAAAACGTTGCAACAGACATCTTATGGACTTTTACCAGAGCCCAGTCTATTTAGCACAGTGCAACTTTATCGGCAAAACAACAAACTGTATGGGTCTGTGTTCACGGGTGCTAGTAAGTTTCGATGCAAAGACTGTAGTTCAGCTTATGATACACTTGTGGAACTCACCGTTCACATGAATGAAACTGGACATTATCGTGATGATAACAGAGATAAAGAGTACGAAAGAACCAGACAATGGTCAAAACCCAGAAAGCGATCTCTTATGGAAATGGAAGGCAAAGAAGATGCGCAAAAAGTATTAAAGTGCATGTACTGTGGACATTCATTTGAATCTTTGCAGGATCTAAGTGTCCATATGATAAAAACAAAGCATTACCAGAAAGTGCCTCTGAAGGAACCAGTACCGGCCATCACTAAACTGGTACCTTCAACCAAAAAGCGAGCACTTCAGGACTTAGCTTCACCTTGTTCACCTGAGCCAACAGGAGGAACTCCTGTAATTTCAGCGGGTGACTCTTCAAAGGATCCAAAAGCTGCCAACCCATATGTGACTCCAAATAATCGTTATGGCTATCAAAATGGGGCTAGTTACACTTGGCAGTTTGAGGCTCGGAAAGCCCAGATATTGAAATGTATGGAATGTGGCAGTTCACATGATACATTACAACAGCTAACAGCTCATATGATGGTCACTGGTCATTTTTTGAAAGTAACCAACTCAGCGTCCAAAAAAGGAAAGCAACTGGTGTTAGATGCAGTGGTGGAAGAAAAGATTCAGTCTATACCTCTGCCACCAACCACACATGCCAGGCTGCCAGCATCCAATATTAAAAAACAGCCAGACTCTCCAAATGGATCTGCAAATGCTGAGGAAAAGAAGGAACCTGAAAAGGAAAAAGTAACAGTTGTTGAAACAGACAAAAAAATTAAAGAGGAGAATGAGGACTCAACAGAAAAATTTGAGCCAACAGCCTTGTATCAATACCTCAGAGAAGAGGATTTGGATGACAGCCCTAAAGGTGGACTAGACATATTAAAATCCCTGGAGAACACGGTCACAACAGCAATCAGCAAGGCTCAGAATGGAGCACCTTCCTGGGGAGGCTATCCCAGTATTCATGCAGCTTACCAGCTGCCGGGAACAGTGAAAACTCTCCAACCCTCTGTGCAGAGCGTTCAGATGCAGCCGTCCTATACCAGCAGTGTGAAATCACTGTCATCTGAACACAATGCACTCATTCATTCTCCTGGAAATCTCACACCTCCGCCTCATAAAAGCAATGTTTCTGCAATGGAGGAACTAGTAGAGAAAGTCACTGGTAAGATCAGCGCAAAAAGAGAAGAAAAACCCACTGAGAAGGAGAAGACTGCTCCAGCAAAAGCTGTGTCTCCAGTTGCTAAAGAAAACAAAAATTTGCCTAAACCTGAAGAGGTGAATATTAAACAGCAAAAAAAGAATAATGACAGTGAAAGCCTGAAGACAAAGAAGGATAGCACCATGGAAGCTCATGCATCCAATGGTACAGATGCTCTCAAGACAAAAGTCACCAATGGCTGTAGCAATTTGGGAATCATCACAGAGCATTCATCTGAGCCGTCTTTCATTAATCCATTGAGTGCTTTACAATCGATTATGAATTCCCACTTGGGCAAAGTTTCTAAGCCAGTGAATCCTGCTTTGGACCCTTTAGCCATGTTATACAAAATTAGCAATAGTATGCTGGACAAACCCATCTACCCCACAACACCAGTCAAACAGGCCGAGGCTATTGATCGTTATTATTATGAGAATAGTGATCAACCTATTGACTTAACTAAGTCTAAAAACAAACCCCTGGTTTCCACTATGACAGATTCTGTCTCATCTCCACTTAGAGAAAGTGCGCTGATGGATATTTCTGATATGGTTAAGAACCTCACAGGACGGTTGACCCCCAAGTCTTCCACTCCGTCCACTATATCAGAGAAGTCTGATGCTGATGGAAGCAGCTTTGAGGAAGCCTTGGATGAGCTGTCACCAATACATAAAAGGAAAGGTAGACAGTCTAACTGGAACCCTCAACATCTTCTTATCCTTCAGGCCCAGTTTGCTTCTAGCCTACGGGAAACACCTGAAGGCAAATACGTAATGTCAGATTTAGGTCCACAGGAGCGGGTACACATCTCTAAGTTTACTGGTCTTTCTATGACCACAATTAGCCACTGGCTGGCCAATGTGAAGTATCAGCTAAGGAGGACAGGTGGAACTAAGTTTTTAAAGAACCTAGACACGGGACATCCTGTTTTCTTCTGTAATGATTGTGCCTCCCAATTTAGGACTGCTTCAACATATGTAAGTCATTTAGAGACACATTTAGGGTTTAGTTTGAAGGATCTTTCTAAGCTCTCACTAAATCAGATTCAAGAGCAACAGAATGTTTCAAAAGTTCTCACTAGTAAGACATTGGGCTCACTTGGACTTTCTGAGGAGGACTCATGCTCCACATTCCAGTGTAAGCTCTGCAACCGAACTTTTGCAAGCAAGCACGCAGTCAAACTGCACCTTAGTAAAACACATGGCAAGTCCCCAGAGGACCATCTGATCTATGTAACTGAGTTAGAAAAACAATAGCGTCCAGGTATGCAGGCATGTATGCAAATGACCACAGGAACATTGCACTAAACCTCTTCATAGTACTGCACTAGGCCTGACCTGAGCCTCTGAAATCAGTCTTAACTTTTGTTGCTGAACTGCCTATCTGGACCTTGGTTTTTTTCTTACACATATTTTGTAGTTATATTTATATGCTCCTTTGTCTGATCTGTGCATGTTTCTTTTGTTGTTGTTGTTGTTGTTGTGAGTCAAAGTCTGACCTTTTATTTTCAACATCTGTTCTTGATGTTAAGCTATCTTTTGTAGAATATAGTGGGAGACACTGTTGAGAGACATTAATTTAGCCGTAGAGAAAGACACAAAGAACAATGACAAAAAAGAGCATCCTAAAATTACAAAGTTGCCATGACAATAAAGGTCATACAATCGAGCGGTGTCAATTAACCCTTTGAAGACTGCAATAGCATTTTTGTGCCTTTCTCTTATAAAAGGTGAAAGGCATTTCATTCAAATGAAGTCTGTGTCAGACGCAAAACTTATTTTAAGACAAAGTATAATAAAATGTGGGTTTTTTTGTTTTTAAAGCAGAACTGGTTTGTGAAGAAAACTTGCATGCAGCTCTTGGAAAAAGGAAAGCTCTTTAGTACTCATGCAATTAGAAAGCCACAAACAAAGTTATTTAAAAAATTTTTTTAAATAAAAAAGAGTAGCAAAGTAATTGCCACTAATACCCAAGCCCCTTGGGATTTTGAAAAAGCCACTTTTGGCGAAAAAAGTATGCAAACTGTAAAAATGAAAATAAAAATCCAAACAAAGCTATTCCTTTCTCTTTTTTTTTGTCCTGTAATATAAATACTACAGTGTATAGTTATTTACAAATGTAAGCTTTGTTATAAGCTTAACTTTCTATAGTGTGCTGCATTGGTAAATTAACAAAATGGGGACAAAATGTTGGACAGTGTTCCTTGTATATGGCCAACATCAGCTTAAAAATTCTATGTTACATATCTTACCATTTTAAAATGTTTGCCTTTCTTTGTACCTTCTGGCTGTATGGTTTCTCTTTGGACTTTTTATATCGTCATTTTATATTCAATTTTGGTGTATATAATGTAAAACCACAATTTTTTTAAAAATAAAATTTAGTTCCTGCAGCCTGACTTAAATAGAGAAGTGTTACCTGCACCTGCGTCTTTCCAGATGCATGTACTAGAGGAACTATCTAACAAAAAAATAAATAAATAATACAGTGAACATAAAATAAAGCAAGCAATGCACTATGAATTATACATTTTGATGTTCTATCGTTAGTATTGTACAGTACATTTTGGTTCACACAATTAAATCCACTGTTTTCTCAAGTGTAAAATAAACCCACAAGCAAGTTCTTGATTTACATACATTGTCATGTCGTCATTATTTTTCCTTCGAAGTGTTATTCTGGTAATAAGGAGGGATCACTTATGCAATCAACCAAGAAAATTCTATTCAAAATCATCTATTCATGATCGGTATCCTGACATGCTTCATTCAAATCATACGCATTAACATGTTAAGAAGAAGTCACAATAGTTTTAAACAGCGACAAGCAGAGAATCACTGAGGCTTTATAAATTAGTGATGGGCATTCTGTTTCTAGCATATAAGGTGGGTGAGGAAGCTTTGTCTTAGTGAAACTTCCTTTGTTTTGTTCATTACCTTGCAATTCTAGGACAGCACATTCTCTGGCTTTGCACCGCCTCCACCCTCTTTTTTTCTTGTAGTTATAAAACACATTTAAGGAGTGAATGCCACAGAGGAGTTAATAATTTTTAAAATATTTTCACAGTGAACCAGAACCACAGTTCTTGGGGATTTTAAGCATATTGAAGCCCATTCACCTATCTTGAGCCTGGGGCAGTAACTATTTGAGTAGATCTGCAAATAAATATGTTCATTCAAAGCTGAAGCTGAACTTCTAGGGAAAACCAATTAGGGCTGAACAGGGTGAAAGTGGACACTAAGGGGTCCTTTTATAAAGTCGCACCAACGTTTTTAATGGACGCTAAATGCTAGAGTCGCCCATAGGAATGTACGTGCATCTCTAGCATTTAGCACATGCAGATTTAACGCACACACTAAAAACGCTAGTGCTTCTTTGTAAATGGAACCCCCCCCTAATGAAGTATTTTGGGTATGTCCTGCTTCAAGCTGCAGAATATATTCACTACTCTATTTCCCTCTGTATTAGCCTCATATAGCTTATTAGATACATAAGTGCTGTGGTGTCATGAGTCCCTTACAGGAAAAGGTGAGAAAGAGACTGAGAACAGAGGAAGTCAGCATTCAGATGCTCCTCGTGAGCGTGGGCAAACCACCTCACCCCCCCCCCCCCTTTGCTTCAGGTACAAACTAGGGCCTCATTTATAAACCTGGGTTAACATGCTAACGTGTATTATTCTGAGTTATGCACTTAGGGGGAAGTTATTAACGTGGGCTACAGTTAAGACATGTTAATTTACTGTTAACCTGAGTTATAAAATGGGACCTGTGGTAAAATGACACATCTTAATGGTAGCCCACAGTAATAACTATATTCCTTAACAGTAGCCTATGTCAATAGCTATGCCCTGTAGTTATTTGGAATAACACAGCTTGCATTTTACTGTAACCTGCTTTATTTATTTATGTTTTGCTCACACCTTTTTCAGTAGTAGCTCAAGGTGAGTTACGTTCATGTATGCTGGATATTTCTTTGTCCCAGGTGGGCTCACAATCTAAGTTTGTACCTGAGGCAATGGAGGGTTAAGTGACTTGCCCAAGATCACAAGGAGCAGCAGTGGGATTTGAACCAGCCACCTCTGGATTACAAGACCAGTGCTCTAACCACTAGGCCACTCATCCACTTTGTTTTTAAATTGGCTATAAATTCATCAAATAAATAAATACAAATTAAATAAGATGTGTTAATTCACATTAACATTAACACAGTTTAGGAAATGAGGCTATTAGATTGTAAGCCCTCTGGGATCAGGCAGATATTTACCTGAATATTCTTTATCTTTCCTTGAGCTACCAATGAATAGATAAGCTAAGTAAAACAAAATCATATGAAGCATGCTTAGGCCATCATTTTGTCATGATCTAAAGCATAGGAGCCAACTTTTCAAAATTATTGGGGGTGCTAAGCCCAATGGAAATGACCCATCCCTGGACACATACAAGGAATTTTCTCAATATTGGGGGTGCTCAAGCACCCACAGCACCCACAGAGTCGGCTCCAATGATCTAAAGCACGGGTGTCCAAACTCGGCCCTTGCCAGGTCAGGTTTGAGGATTTCCCCAATGAATGTGCATGAGATCTACTGGCATACAATGGAGACAGTGCAAGCAAATAGATCTCATGCATATTCTTCGGGGAAATCCTGAAAACCAGACTGGATTGCAGCCCTCAAGGACTGAGGTTGGATAACCCTGATTTAAAGACATGAAGCAAAAAACTTGCACACATTTCTTTCTTCACTCCACCTCATTTGCATACACTGAACCTCCCTCCACGCCCCCTAAAACTCTTTTAATGTGAGCTTTAGGAAGGGGAAGTGGCACAGTTGGGGCTGGTGTCACTCCCACACCACATATCCTTTCAGTGGAAGAGAATAGGGATATGGTTGGTCAGATTTAGACCTGCTTTTACATGCCTAGATTTGGACAACCAAATTAGGTGGCTAGTGCTGAACATAAGCTTTGCCATACTAGGACAGACCGAAGGTCCATCAAGCCCTGCATCCTGTTTCCAACAGTGGCCAATCCAGGTTACAAGTACCTGGCAAGATCCCAAAATACAACAATACATTTTATGCTGCTTATCCTAGTACTTATCCTAGTGCTTATCACAGTACCGGAGTTGCCAATGAGGTTTCACTATAGTTTTGATGAAACCAGATGAGCTCCAGCTATGGAAGATAATACATCAATTCTGGAGCTTCTAAGCTAAGTTATATTTTTTGTGCATTATTTGCTTACACTTTGCAATAATGTTGATTTTTTGAACGGTAGGATGCTTAAAGCTATACGTAGCTGAGAAATAGAGATATATTAACAATACAAGACACTACCGGTTGGCTGGAGGTGTTCGATGATTACAAATGTGCATTGACCTAGGAGCCATTTTATAGGTTGGCATGCAATGATCTTCAATGATATGAGATTACCTCTACAGCCTCTATAACCATATTTGATACAAATTGCAATATTATAGTTTTGTCCAGCTATTGTTGTGTATGTTTACAAAGTGATAGGACAAAACCGAGCCATTAATTTAATATTTGTATATCCTAGAAATAAGCAGTGGATTTTCCCCAAGTCTGTCTTAATTATAGCTTATGGACTTTTAGGAATTTATCCATCAAAATCATCAATAAGCATCAACTGGTACCCCCTTAATCACTCAGAATTTGACTTTGTAAATGTTGTCATTTAAGGCAAGATTATATGTATCACACCTAAAAAATCAGCACCAAAAATATGCCTCAGTGTATTCTATAAAGTATGCCTAAATTTAGGTGTACTTTACAGAATACACCTAAATTTCTGCATAGTTTCTAGAATACTAAGCACGACCCCGCAAATAAATTTAGTTGCAGGCAGTTACGCCAAGTAAACTTTGGTGTAAATGCCAATGCCTAAATTAGGCGCAGACCAGGTGTATTCTAGAATTTGCATGCATCACATTACATACTATGCTTATACAGTTGTGCACGTAAATTCTAATTAATGCCAATTGTTAATTGGCAATTATCAGCACTGATTGACTAATTTAATTACACGTGCAACTAAAGTCGCACTATATAGAATCGGGGGGTTAAGGGAGTAGTTTACCATAAGAGTGACTAACCAGTAGTAGCCCAGGCCCCGATGCTCAAAAGGCACTAGAGGCCATTAGCGCTGGACTAATGCCTTCATTTGCTTGCGCCAAATGCCCAGATTTAACGAGCATGTGAAACAATGAGCTCGCTGGCTGCGAGCGCAATGTGCATGCACATGCATGCTAAAGAGGGCCTCCCATATTCGTCTGCAATGCTCAGCGGGCAGCACACCAAACAAGGTGCTCCTCCCTCAGCATATCCTACGCCAGCTGGTGTTAGAATTGCGTTGAGTCATTGGAGAGGAATGGGGAAACTGTGATGGGTGGGGAATCACTCCTTCCAGTGTCTGCTGCTACCTACAATAAATTTAATCCCCCCCCCAAAAGCAGTTACATAACACACCTTACTGTTCACATATGTTAGGTAGCCAATAATGCATATTAGGGCCATCTCACATCTTAATAAATATCCTACCTAGTGCAATTTAGTTGACTACATTTGACTACATTTAGTCTGTTAGCCAAGTCAATTTTTAAATGCTGTGTCCTTACGTAGCAGGCCAGATCCTTTTGAACATTGTCCTCGATGTTTAAGTTGGCACCATATCATTTGCACATATCTGCCTGCTGACTGTATATTTAGTATATATGAGGAACCTCCGTATACCCAGTTTTTATGATGCACTATTTAAGAGGCTGAATAACTGGATGCTGCAAACTAAGACATAACAAGTTGGAGGGATCTTCATATCTCAAGAATAGGATTCCATTCAATGTAATAGCCATAATATTGGAGAGATGCTGAAGCTCCAAACACTGCCAGCAAGTAATCTGCTAGATACAAAATAATAATAATAATAATTAAGCTCTGGAATTCTTTGTCAGAGTATATGGTAAAAAGTAGATAGTGGATTGAAAAAAGGTTTGGATAAATTCCTTGAAGAAAAGTTCATAAACCATTTTTAGCAAAGTAGACTTAGGGAAAGTTTATCCCTGAGGGGGTAAATATCATGGAATGTATCTACTTATTTGGGAACCTGCCAAGTACTTGTGACCTGGAGTGGTCGCTGTTGGAAATGGGATACTAGACCTTTTTGACATTTGGTCTGATCCAGCATTGCAGTTCTTATACTCTTATGTAAGTTCTCCCACATTTCCCACAACTTTGTAGGAAGAATTTCCCAAAATGCTACCAAACAACAGATTGGAGCCAAAGTTGTGTTACTGTTAATAGTTTTAAAAGGGACATCTAGGAACCTGGAGAAACTGTATAAGTGGAGAGATTTGAAGTCATAGAATTAGGAGCTAACTTTTCAAAATTATTAGGTTTCTAATCCCAATGGAAATAACCCCTTCCTGGACACATGCAAGGAATTTTCTCAAGTACTGACAGCCATCTTCTATAGGTAATCTGTAAGGTTTGCAGAATAAGGAGGCATGTCAAAGGCATTGAAGAGTTGGAAAAGGGTTACCTGCATAAAAAAACTGGTTGCTGAAAATACCATAATTTGAAGAAATCATACAGGGACTAGAAAGAGCAGTGTAATTGCAGCCTGGTAAGTACAAAAACAAAGGATACTGTTCTAAAAGTGTATTATGCATATAATTTAGTTCCATCCCCAGATACCTAAAGGCAGATCTTCAAGAGGACTACCAATACAGATACATGTCTCCAAATGGAGACAGAAATGTTTCAATTACCTCCTCCAGAGGACTTCTCAGTGTCTCCCGGAAATTTCAAAACCGATGAAAAGAGTTCTACAGGTAAGCATTTCTATATATGGACCTGTTTAGTTTCAGACACAGCAAAGTGGAATCAACTGTTTCACAGTAAAGAGGCCTATGATTTTGGCAAACACATATTGATAGAATGTTACCTGAGTAGGTTTCTTTAAGAAGTACTTTTCTTTCCAGGTACCGTTAAAGGCTAAGCTGTTGGTCAGGATGCTGTTTTTTTCTGAACCAGAGGATGCCAGAGATGACATCCATGTGGTAGATGGTGATGCTTTTGTTGTCCAGGCACTTCCTTCACAGTCTAGGCATTTTTCATTTGAAACACAAGACCCTGACCCTTGAGCAGCACTCACCTCTCGTTCTGTAATGGTTGAGAGAATTACAGATATGAATCCAAGGGAGTACAACTCCATCTTCCCCACACTCTGCAGCTCAACCACCTACCAAAGATGCTCATGTCTAGATATGTGCATGACTTATAGTTATGTGTGTGTATGCCCCCCCCCCCCACATGCTCTGTCCAGACTCAACTCATCTGCAAAGTGCATAGTATTAAAGATATTCCAAAAAAGTCATAAGAAGCATCATGAGCTACCTCCAGTTCAGAAAAGACCTAAAGACCTACCTCTTCAGGAAATTCTATGAGTAAAATATGCACTTATCATTCTGGAACAACAATACACAACACGACCTCTAACTGTAACGCATCTTTTCATTTAAGAAATGAACTTAGACATATCTTCTCAAGAAACACAATGACTAATAGTTATCTTGCCAACCACTGTAAATCACATCATCATACAACCTTATAAATGTAATTGAATCAATGTGATCTCTAACAACTGTTAAATGTAAGCCACATTGAACATGTGTACTTACAGAATAGCATATAGCTGGATTATTGTCATTTCCATGCATATGTTCACATACATATGTAAATGACTAGAATACTGACATTTTCCAGTTTACATGCCACCAAACCTTAAGCAGCGCCTAATAGAATTATGTCCAAAATGTGGGAAGCACTTTGGCATGCAGGGAACAGCCTGATGCAACCTTTCAGTGCAGTTTGTCACAAGACCTAGCATGGAAACAACCGCAGTGGAATTGCATTATGGTCCACCACTTTCACTTCTCCCAGGAGGAAGAATGCTCCAAGTCAAGTGGTAGGGCATCAGGTAAAGAGGCAACAGGTCTTTTATACCCCATGCTGAGCTTCTCTCCTGCCTTCTTCTTCAGGGTCAACAATGCCCTCCAAATGATGGTCCCATGTTCATAACCAGCCAGCTACAAGAACTAGGGTTTCTAGTAGGAGGCTATGACATGCCCTTGTAGAGAGAGACAGAACTTGACATCCTTAAGCCTAGAACTTTCCCCTGCTCTGCATCCCCTTCATTAATGCACATGCACACTTTAACACTTCCATATGTCATCTCCTCTGGGTCCCCCCCCCCCCTTCTTAAGTGCCTAGAGCCTATTAATCTCCTAGCAGTGTTCTTCAATGCAAGGCACAGTGACCAATGGCAGACCCTGAAGACTTTTGGAGTGGCTCCCATTGTCAGCGGGTGTGTGTGTTTTTCTTTTTTTGGCTACTCTCTGCATCTCTACTCAAGCTTCTGTTAGAAATGGAGAAGTGAAAGGGGAAACAGCTGTATGCTTGAAAGACAAGGCAATTCTCAATAGAAGAATAGAATGCATTTGGAAATGTCCACCTTCTTGAGGCACCCCCAATGAAAACCTTGAAGGAGGGCTGAAAGGAATGGATGTCATAGACACACGCTAGTCAGCAGTGTCACAAACCTGCATGGGAACATTTTGATGGCTCTCCTTCAGCTTGTATAGATCCATAGTGGCCCAAAATTAAAAAATAAGTGAAGATCACTGCCTTATGGTCTTTATTTATTTATTGCATTTGTATCCCACATTATCCCACCTCTTTGCAGGCTCAATGTGGCTTACAATGTATCGTTCTTGGTGGTAATAGATTAGAACGTAATCACTTATTGTTACATAGAGATGTTGAATAACATATTAGAGTTTAAAGCAAACAGATATTATAAAAATAGTTCTGAGTAAAAGGTGTGGGAGATGTGTACATTTATATTTGTTATTCTATGTGGTATGCCTTTTTAAAAAGATGGGTCTTCAGTGATGTTTGAAAGTTTGTTAGTTCGTAGATCCCTCTCAGGTTGTGCGGCAGTGCGGTCCATAGCTTGGCACTCAAGTAGGTGAAGTTTGCTGCTTGCGTAAGTTTGTATTTTAAACCTTTGCAGCTTGGGAGATGAAGATTGAAAAATGTGCGGGCTGATCTTTTGGCGTTCCTTGTCGGTAAGTCTATCAGGTCTGACATATACGCTGGGGCGTCTCCATGGATGATTTTATGAACTAGTGTACAAATCTTAAACGTGATGCGTTCTTTGAGTGGGAGCCAGTGTAGCTTTGCTCGTAGTGGTTTAGCGCTTTCATATTTTGCTTTTACAAATATAAGTCTGGCTGCGGTGTTCTGGGCTGTCTGGAGTTTCTTGATTGCTCTTTACAGCCAGCGTATAGTGCATTACAGTAGTCTTTGAGCTTGAATGCATCCGCCCATGAGTGCATGATGTACAGACTTTGGTTGATATCGTTGGAGATTTCCTGTAGATCTTGTTTGAATGGGATGTAAATCGTTATGTCGCCTGCGTATATGTATGGGTTGAGGTGTTGGTTGGATAGTAGTTTAGCCAGAGGTATCATCATTAAATTGAATAGAGTCGGCGAGAGGGGGGATCCCTGTGGAACTCCGCATTCAGGTGTCTTTATCTGCATTCAGGTGTCTTTATCTGCCTACATTCTATGTTTCTAGGAATGCAGTCTGGAGTTGGTGGTAGAGGAGAAGGGCACAGATAAGAGTGCCTTACCTGATGAATGGGGTTTCTGAGAAGGGGTGTAATGAAAGTTTCTGAGGAGCTGCAGAAAGAATGCATTGTCAATAAGAGAAGTTTGAACTGTAATTGGAAATGGATAGTGAGTCAATGAAGTGACTTGAGAAGAGGGGCTATTTCAGTGTAGTGACATTGGTGAAAGACAAGTTGTGCAGCAGAATTTTGAATAGATTGAAGTGGACAAAAATGTTTCAGTGGGAGACCTGTGAGGAGCAGGTTGCAGTAGTTTAAGTGGAAGGTGATGAGATTATAGATAAGGGTTGCGATAGTGTGTTCAGAAAGGAAGGGATTAATTGTGGTTGATATTATAGAGAAAGAAATGACAGGTTTTAAATGTTTATTGATTTTTTTGTCATTTTTAGGAAGTAACTGTGGCTTTTTTCTTTTGTTTCAGCAATGCATTCACAACAGAAATGAAGAAATATCACATTGCTGGAAGCTGGAAGAGGAATTACCGAAGAGCAACAGAAAAATCTCAGCCCATATTTTGAAACCTAACTCAGAGCTGCCAAGTTACCTGGTTCCAGGAGGAAGACAATTTTGCCAGCTCTGGTTTTGGACTAGCATCCCAAAGCAGTGTCATATTAGATGTTCCTAATTCTAGCCCTTTAAATCAGTGTGGCAGGTGCCATAATGCTGGAAAGGACTGTTAGAAATTAGGCCTTGACTTAAACATAGGGCACCAGATTTAATGGCACTAATCTGCTGTTGCTTATGTTAGGACCACGGACCCCATGCATGTGCATATATTCTCCTCTGGATTATATGACACTGTTACACCCCGTTGATGTTGGGATTCTGCTGTCTAGTCTAGCCTATGGACACCAAAATCATAAATACAGGCCTGTTAGAAATCAACGACTGGCCTACAGTCTCCCTCCTGGAACTTGGTAACTTGACCACTCTGTTGTCCTCTTTGGGGCCTTCTGAGTTTTCAGTGCTTTGACTGTAGGGTTACCAAATGACTCCAGTTCTTCAGAATAGAGTGATCCAGTTCTGAGTTACACCATTGCATTCAGGGACCTGTAGTCCTGATGTCTATATTTACATCCAAGGGAATTATGGGGTAATTCTATAAAATATGTGCTGAACATTTTGTGCCTATTACACATGTAGATGACTAGAATACTATCATAGAAATGCATATGTATGCATATATGTGAGTACATGTCGGATATGTGCATAAGCGCTATTCCATAACTCTGCACATATCTCTGATAGTAAGTAGTTTGCAGGTGGGTGTACATATTGGTGGAGTCTGGGTGGGGTGCTAAAGAATACGTGAAAAACATCTATAAATGGTGCTCAAAATTCAGCACTGAAAAAAAAATCAGTGCCGAACAGTAGTATTCTATAACGGGTGTTCCGGGATCAGCACCCTTTAGAGAACAGCACATAGTGTCAGGATTCGTGCCTAACTGTGGGCGCGAGGAGTTATACCAACTGAAACCAGTGTAAATCCTGGCATGGAAGTTGGAGGCAGATGTTCTGAATATGATAACACTGTACACATTTTAAGGGAGTGCCCCTAGCCCACTCATGGCCCTCCCATAGCCATGCCCCTTTTTCAGATCAAGCCAGAACACTTACGCACCTTTCTATAAATGGATGCATAAGTGTGTTTTCATGTGGAACTGCCATTTCTGCCCTGTTTTGGCATTTAAATGCCCGTTAATATGGTCTGTGGTAATGTTTTTGGTGTGAGTTAGTTCCTGCGCTGAAACCATTTGAGCATTGCTTGGCCAGTAAAACACACAGTAAAACCGGGTTAAAGCCGTGCTAATGCTTTGTGTATCAGTCCCTCAGTTTGCTCGGAGTAGAAGTGGAGGACTGAGCCTGGAACAGGTAGAACACAAATCAGATCAAAGAATAGCCAAACTGCTTCCTAAACAAGCCCCTCTCCTGACATTCAGGGTCAGGAGAGGGAACCAAGGAGAGGTGATGAATCTGGAGCAGACACATTGCTCCCTAACCCAACCCCTCCCTTCCACTTGTCTCCTCTTCATCTCCTCTCTGTGGGGAACAAAGTGGGAGGCGGAGGAGGAGATAGATTCTCGATTGGACAGCTCTGCAAAGAAGTAGTCAGTTTCTCTGTATATTTCTATTTCTTTGTTTGCATTTTCAAATTATTACATCAAATAACACTTTGAATTGAATAAAGAATCATATAAAATTCCTAAGAGAAAATAAATGTAAGATAAGAAAATTAAAATGCAGACTCTAATTTAGTCCACAATAGGAGGGACAAGAATTCACAATACCCGAGGAAGAGGGTCAAACAAAATTAATCAAAATAATCTAGCCAGTTGAGTGACAGCCAAATGGCACAGCTTAAGGGGTGGCTCATTCTCCATTACCAGCAGAACCCTTTTCTTCTAAGAAAAACGGCAACTGAGAAGATTAATTGAAAATATATGTACCATAACATTGACATTCGCACCTCAGCCAGCCTTAATAAATGCTTAATTACAGTATAAATAATACCAAACAACATTTTCTTTGGAATAAAATTTGGCTGCAGCTTTATTTCCAAATAATCATAAATAACTCAATTCACTTAACAACCATTTAGTAACATGTCAATCAATATCTCGGTTAAATTCATATAGCGGTTTAATACTGTTAAGCCATTCGGTCACGAAACTGGCTTACCTTCCCCACCTTACCCCCATCCCCCCATGTGACTTACGGTGCCGTCAAGCCACATCTTACTCATGGCGGTTCCGCCCATGAGTTCTTTTCCATTTCATAACTTTCCCAATATTCATTTTAACCGCTTCTGGTGCCTGTAGCACCCTTCATCCAGGCCACAAGCGGTGACAGACTATATCTTGTCACCGCTCCCCACAAAACAAGCTGCCGCCAAATTCTTTGCTAAACAATCCTCCAACAAATCTTGGATTGTACTTAAAAAGATATCAATCCCAATATCGGACAGATGAACTCCATCCGACCTATAAAGACCTACACAATCCGAAGAAATCAACTCATGCCCTAGGACCAAACCCCCTATTCTCTCCATAAATTTAGACACTTCCCCATTCACCCTACGCCTCAAGCGCTCAATACCTTTTGGATTAATTGCCCCTTTCAACACTCTTCTTGGAATAATGTGTGACCACACAATTATAGCCTCTGGAAAATAACCCATCACCTCCAATAATTCTGTTTTCATTAAACGAATTAAATCAACTCCTTTAACATGACATAGATCATTACCCCCCAAATGAATACATATCAAAACTGGTGACGAAAATCTCCGAGCTTGCAGTAAGGCCGGTAGAAGTTGCTTCCATGTCATTCCTCGAATGGCCAACCAGCGGATTCGAATACCATATTCCACCAGTCCCGGGTTGGCTCCCCACTTGGATTCTCGAGCATGCTTGTGTGCCCAAAAGACAAATGAATGGCCACAAATCCACACACATATGTCCAGAGGCAATAAATCTGTAAAAGAAACTAGAACAATTTAATGTGACATATTCAATTTCCTTTCCCGAATATATCCTTTATATCTGTTTGAACGCCATCTCCCCACACGCTGAATTAACTCTACCGAACCCCCTTCCTGGGCTGCATTTGAAGCCGCACCAATTCGAAAAGAATGTGTGCCATAATCCTTGGGCTCCAAACCCATCAACCTTAAGCCTTTTTTCAGCACCGCTGCAAATTGGTACCTAGTCAAAGGCATTCCATTCTTATGCACCAACCACACTTCCCCACCAGCCGGCCTTACCCCATTATAAACCACTGCACATTGAACTGGACAAAATTCCAAACTCTTAACCGCACGCAGAGTAATCCACGTGCCTTTTCCCTCCTGATCAGTTTTTGATTTGCGCAAATATAAACGCAAAACCCCCTTTTCCACCATCACCTCCCCTCTCTTCAAACCCTCATCCTCCAGCGCTCGCTTCGAGGAAACTACCAATTCCCCAATCCTGCAAGCTGCAAAGAATGCCACCACAAAAGCCACCTGAAATAGCAGTGTCTCATAGGCCGTAAAACAAATCTTTGGTAACACCTGACACAACTGCACTACTTGTGCATAAAAAAGAGGCCGTCTCACCTTTCCTATCCGTGATTTTCCTTGATCTCTAGAAAAACCACACAATAATTTACGAATCAAATATGTCCCAGCTGGATCTACCCAACCCAGCAATTTTGACACAAATGCTATTGCAGCCATCATCTGGGACACCATCCCAAACGACCATTTTTTCTCCACTGCAAAAGCAATAAGTTGGACCACTCTCTCCTCACCAATCGGAAAAACCAAGTCCCAATCTTTATCTTCTAGGAAAGTTAAGAATCGCCGCCATCCAACTCCATAAGCCTTCCAAGTATTCTGAGCTAATGCTCTCATCAACAGCGCCTCACAATCTCCTGAAAATTGACCCACAAATCTTCGGATATCCTTGTAGGCTCCCAATCTGCTGATGGGGCCAAAGCTCTGAAACGATGTAACTGCAAACGAGACAAGGCATCAGCAATCTCATTACAAACTCCAGGCACATGTCTAGCTGTTAGCCATACATTTAACTGCAAACATTTCAGCACAATTAATCGCAACAGCTCTACTAACATTGGACAGCGCGAATACTGTTTATTGATTGCCCAAACAACTGACATATTATCAGAATAAAATGCAATCCTTCTATTACACAACCTCCTTTCCCATAGGAACAAAGCCACCCAAATTGGAAATAATTCCAACAAAGCTATGTTCCTACACAAACCCATCTCTTTCCACCATTGAGGCCACTCTTCTGCACACCATGCACCTCCAAAATAAATACCAAAACCAATCTCTCCTGACGCATCGGTGAATAATTGCAAATCCACATTGGACACCAATACCTCTTGCCACACACAAATGCCATTAAACACTGACAAAAATGTCCTCCAGACCTGCAAATCTGCTCGTACTGCCTCTGTTAAACGCACTCGAAAGTGCCTCCTCCGCAAACCTACCGTTAACAATGCTAACAGTCTCGAAAAGACTCTTCCCATAGGGATCACCCGCGTTGCAAAATTAAAATGACCCAGCAACGACTGAATTTCCTTCAATGTCACCTTTTTCTTGGTGCACACTCTATCAATCTCCTGACGCAAAGCCTCAATCTTCACTCTAGGCAGTCTAGACTCCATCTTCACAGAATCTAACTCTATCCCCAAAAACACCAATGCAGTAACAGGGCCCTCACTTTTTTCCAAAGCCAAAGGAACACCTAACTCCATCACCACAGTTCGAAACGCCGACATCAAGGCAGCACACTGTAACGAATTCTCTGGACCTCCAAACAGAAAATCGTCCAAATAATGCACTATAGAATCCCAACCACTAACTTGTTCTACTACCCAATGTAAAAATGTCGCAAATGCTTCAAAATAAGTACAAGAAATTGAACACCCCATTGGCATACATTTATCAAAATAAAATTTTCCCTCAAATTGGAATCCTAACAACCTAAATGCTGAAGGGTGCACCGGTAATAAACGGAATGCTGCCTCAATATCAGCTTTTCCCATTAATGCACCTTTTCCCAATTTCCTCAACAGATCCACAGCCTGCTCAAAACTTGCATATCCCACAGAACACAACTCTGGATCAATAAAACTATTCACACCACCACCTTCTGGGTACGACAAATTATGAGTCAACCGATATGTACCCGGTTCTTTTTTCGGTATCACACCCAATGGAGATACAACTAAGTTTTCAATTGGTGGGTCAACAAACGGACCAGCTATCCGCCCAAGTCTCAATTCCTTCCTCAACTTCTTCCTAACCACCTCTGTATGCTGAATCACAGATACAGCATTCTTACACTTATGATCCAACACCGGTCCTTCAAACGGGATCGGAAAACCCTCTGCAAAACCGATCCACAACAAATACGCATCCCCACCACACGGATACCGACCCAACCAATTTTGTAAAGCAGATATGTTAATAGGAGAAGGGGCCTTGCCAGCCCAAACCGGGGCCACTTGAAGTTCCTCCACGCCCCGACCTTCCCCGACCCCCCAACCCTCCTCTTGGGCATTTAAATACCGGATGGAATCCTTGACAGACACTGCAACAATGCCTGAATCTGCAAGCCGGCCTATTACATCGACCTGCATTAAATTGGAAACACGCATTCCCGGGGGAACTTCCTTTTCCCACCAATCCGCTTGTCCCCAAAGTTCCTCCTCCTCCCATCCAGATACCTCCTGTTCGACCCATGCCAACCCCCCCCCCCGGTATTTCCGATTGAGCCACTACCATACCCGGGTAATCCGGCAGAGGCTCCCACACGAAAGGGGGGGTTAACAGCAGGTGTAAAATTAGCAATCCACAAATCGACATCTCGGACACCCCAATTCTCAGATTTATCCTTTGCCAAACTCCGCCTAAACTGCTCATCATAATTCACCCAGGCCCAACCGCCATACATTTTTTTTTTTTTAATTCTTTATTTATAATTTTAATTACAATACTCAAGGATAACCTTGTTCAGAAATACAGGGTCAAAACAATAACAGAGGTATTCCAAACACTTTCCATATCTTATTATATCATCATTTATCCTTCAAAAATCAAATTAAAGTGTTTATAAAGTCAATCATAATAATTTGAAACCTTTCTTAGACCACAAATCATGTACGGGGGGGGGGGGGGAAAGAGTTAGAGAAGTAATACAGGAAAAATTATCAAATTTATAGGAAAAAGCTACATTATTCCAGGATATATTTCATTTCACTTGTTTCAGTTCCAAAAACGATTTAAGTTGGTCCAGTGAAAAGAAAGTATATTTTGTTTGACCAAGTTTAACTATACACTTGCATGGATATGCAAGAAAAAAGGAGGCTCCTATATCTATTGTCCTCTGCTTCATAGCCAGAAACTGTTTCCTTTTTTGTTGAGTCATCTTAGTGACGTCTGGATAAATCCAAACCTTGGAGCCATAGAATTGAGCTTTGAGATTTTTAAAATAAAGCCTCAAAATAGTATTATAATCCTGCTCAAAAACCATTGATACTATCATTGTAGCTCTGTTCATTATAATATCCGAGGATTGTTCCAAGATATCAGAAATATCTTGTAAGTCCGGAATATCTTTGTCAGGGCCATGTTCTCCACTTCTAGATCACCGCCATACATTTTATAAGCTCTCAAAATTAAATCACAATAACTCCATAAGCCCGGGTAAAGAGCAGGTTTTTGAGCTCCCAAAACACTGGCAAATACATGAAAGCTTAACATCCAATTCATAATTGTCTTTGGTACTCTCCCTCTTTTCTTCTTTCCATCCTCTTTACCCCCATCCTTCCCCGCACTACCCTCCCTATCTCGTGCTAACAGAGCAAATAAATCTATATATTTCCCTTTTAAAATTCTCTGCTTCCACTTTAACGTTATATAACAGTCTAAAGGTGCAATATTACATACTGTATGCCCCAGCCGGGAACCCATAACTGTACCTGCCATAGGATTATCCCCCATCCCCATGACCACATTCCCCCCAACCACTTCCACTTCATCCGAAGAAGATGACGAAGACCCTGATGAATCCCAAGAATCTGAAGACTCCCAAACCTGCATCGGGTCTCCTTTCCCACCCCTCTTCCACCTTTTTTCCCTATCCAACCTCCTTACAACATGACACAAATTACGCAAAAAATTTTTATTCCGCAACCTCTTCCTCAAACCTTTTCCTGTCATCTCTTTTCCCCGACTACTCCGCTCTCTCGCACCCTCCCGCACTTCTCTCCCCTCCAACACCCTGTTACATTCCATTACACCCATTGCCACCAACTCACCCGTGGCTCTCCCAGAGGAAGGCCCCTCCAATGGATCTTCCACAGCAACATTCAGCACCGGAACATCAACTCGCCTCTGCATGCCACGTGCCATGTCACCAGTTGTAGCACCAACTTCCACCCTTTGACCCGTCTCCTGCTCCATGTGCAATCCCACCTGACACCCCACTTCAACACCATGTCTACTGCTCACACCCTCTACCCCATACACAAACCCCCCCCCACATTTACCACCCCCCTCCCTGCTGTCCCCCCTTCAGCCATACTCATGCCATGCTTTTTCTTGGCACTCACTTTACCCCCACCTTTCCCACTCTTCTTTGGCCCCATCCACACTGTTGTTTTTTTTTTTTTTTTTTTTTTAATAATAATAAATATAAATTTCCCACACCACTCACTCCCCAAACACCCCAGTCAAAATCCCCAACCAAACACCCTCTATAATTATCCTAATATATCCCCAACTTCCCTCACACAACACAACCCACCAGTTCAACCATTCCCTTGATAAACCCACCCTTAACACCTCACCAATTCCCAGATTCCTCACCCAATTATAATCCTTCTCCAACCCTTTCAGCCCTCCAATAAACCTTCTCCCAAACCTTCTCCCAATTCACCTCAAGTTTCACACCTCCACTCCCCCACACTGTAAAACACCTCTGTGACAGTTCCAAACCCTTTAACTTCTTCCAATATATCCAGCACCTCCGCGAAACTGGAAGTGCCTCTCACCAACCCACCGTGCTCCTCCGCCTCTCCCCCCAACTGTAACAAACTTCCAACCCACTTTCCCTCACAAAATTCACCGCCAAACTTCAATCACCCCCCCACTGCTCTCCGTTTTTCTTCCCCCCCTCACCTCCGCGAAACCGGAAGTGACGCGAATAGCCGCTCCTCAAAGTGCCGTCGCTAATACATCGCTCACGCAGCCGCTCCCCCGCTCTTAAAAAACACTTCCACCCCTCGTTTCGCCGCCCCCCACCCCCAAAACACCACCAACCCAATCTGCTTCCACACACCTCCTCCCCTATTCCTCCGTTTACTTCACCTCATTGCAAAACCGGAAGTGGCGTCGCGAATCGCTCCACAATGAAAATACCAAGCCTCTCACTTTCCCATTTCAGGTAAGAACAAATTTCTGCCGTTTTTCTTTTAAAACCTTTTAAAAATCCTTCAACTACCTTCCAACCACCCTCCCCCTCTCCTACCTAACTAACTATCCTTTCCAGCGCCAAATTCCTCCTATCCTGTCTTTTTCTTCCTAACCAATCCAATTCCTTTTCCTTCAACCAATCCCCTTTTCTTTCCCTTTGTTGCTGCCCTGCCAGCCTTCAATTAATTCACCCCACTATCCTCTCTTTTCCCTCCCCCCCCCACCCCTCAACAATCTAACTTGGCTGCTTCTCTCTCAGCCAATGTTATCACCCTCACTGATTAACAGTGAGGGTTTCCTTATCAAGCAAAATAACATGTTTGCAAGGATATCTCAATTAGAATTTAACTCCCAGGGCAATAACACGTTGTCGAAGGCTAAGAAACTGCTTCCTCCTGGACTGCGTAATTCTAGCCAAATCAGGAAATATTGAAACTTCCCCACCAAGAAAATTCAAATCTTTAGTTTTACAGTAAAGTCTCATTAAAGCATCTTTATCTTAGTGGAATACAAAGGTCACTAATAAGGTAGTCCTTACAATTACTTCTGTAGATTTTTCAAGAACAGTCAGATCCAGACTATTTGAGGGGACATCCACTGACCCAACAAAAAAACCTAAGCCATTATTTTTTTTATTATTTATTGCATTTGTGTCCTACATTATCCCACCTCTTTGCAGGCTCAATGTGGCTTACAATTCATCGTGGATATTGGAAATAGAAAATATACATTTAGTTTATAGAGGGTTTGGGTTACATGGTGGTGAAGCACATGGTTGTATTACAGCAAAAGACATTAAAGACATTCCTATCTGTATTAAAGATTGTGCAGTTACACGTGTTGATCTTTGTGATATATCTTTTTGAAGAGATAAGTTTTCAGTAGTTTGCGGAAATTGGTCAGTTCATGGACCGTTTTTAGGTTGCTTGGTAGTGCGTTCCATAGCTGCGTGCCCATATAGGAAAAGGTAGACGCATGCAACAATTTGTATTTCAGACCTTTACAATTGGGAGGATGAAGATTGAGGAATGTGCGAGAAGATTTTATTGCGTTCCTGTGAGGTATTTCTATTAGGTCTGACATGTAGGCTGGGGCGTCTCCATGGATGATCTTGTGGACTAGGGTACAAAGTTTGAACGTGATGCGTTCTTCCTGCGACACTGCAAAACTAAAGACTGTAATGGACACACCTTAACCCTCATCCCCCTTCCCTAACTTCCCCCAATGTATCTACCAAACACGAACTTCTTTTACCACAATAACACCTGTATTTGTTCATACTGCAACTGGCGAACGCTGTTACGGTACCATGTAAGCCACATTGAGCCTGCAAATAGGTGGGAAAATGTGGGATACAAATGAAACAAATAATAATAATAATACCAGAGTAAATTGTTTACTTGAACTAAGAAGATAACACATCCTATGCAGTGGAGGGAATCCTTCTCTGGTATATTTAAATATCTCCTTCCTATATCTATAAGAAAATTCTTTAGATGTTGAAGCTGGGGAAATTTAATAAACAAAGGTTCAACTGCTTAGTGTAATTCTCAAAATTTTCCATCTTCCTTTGAAAAAGTAACTTATCTTGTAAAACCATCACCTGGGATTGCTTTAACTGCTGCAATTAAGCTAAAAATTCCTCCATTTCCCCTCCATTAGAACTCAACTCACTGTTTCCTCAAGTTTTGGATTCTGATGGTATGCTCCCCAATAGCAGGAAATCTTAGGGGGTCTTTTACGAAGCCACGGTAGCATTTTTAGCCCATGGCGTCTCGGCATTTAACACAAGCTGATTTGTACTGGGAGCTAAAAATGCTACCGTGGCTTCGTAAAAGACCCCCCCCCCCCCCCCTTAAGGCACAAAACTTATACAGTGACTCAAAAGCAGCCCATGTGGAGTTAATAGTCATGACCGTTGGCTTCACCAGGAAAGAAACAGTAAATTTCTTCCCTGGATCCTCCAAAGCACCTTTGGAAAAAACTGGGATGATCACCCAAGTTGCTGATGTAACATCTCCCAAACTAGAAGGCAAAGCCAGCCCTCTAGCAGAAGCTGCAGCAGTTGGCAGAGTTCCAGCCGATGACGGCATGTCCAACCTTGCCATGGCTCAGAGAGTGCTGGAGGTGAAGCAGTGTCTGCCAGTATATTTCTATTTCTAATGTGTATTCCTTTATTCTCTAACTGGTGAGGGTCTGTGCTTTCTATCAGAGGAAAATATTATGCTAGAGTTGCTGAAAAAGCCATCCTCTGCCACCAAAGGAATGCATACTTTCACGGGAAGGAAATGCATATTTCTGAATATTTGCCCTGGGAGCTGAAAAAGCTGGTTCCATCAGTGGTCGTCTTGTTTAACCTGTGGGACAGTTCATGGTGACATTCTCCCCAGAAACTCAGCACTGATCCTCTCTGAATGCCTATACCCCGTGCAATTTTCCTTCCAGTGCATTGCTTATTGTGCCAGTGGCAACCAGGTAAGTGACTTCCAGAAGAGCAGAATGGATCTGAGTCAGCTAGATTTCCATGTTCTTACATTTTTCCCTTACTTTCCCTCTTGGTAAATAGTACCTATTTCCTTCAGGGAAGCTAAACATTATAGACATCTCAGTTCAATTACTGCATGATTATGTATTTTGGGTGCAAAGGGTGACAAGCAAGAATAACAATTACATCTATGGCAGTAATACAAGATTGCTGCATAATAACCCTTTGAAGCTGAGTTTACTGTAGCACGCTTCCACAAACATATGATTACAAAGTGTGCGCTATTAACATATTGCTGTGAAAATAAAAGCATCCCGCAGGGCGAAGGGTCTTAATGACTGAAGTGTGCAGGAAGTATCGGGTTTGGACTCAGGTCCAGATGTATAATGCCTAATAATTAAAATTTGTTTTATTTGATGGGGATCCCTTCTATCTCCTGGCAGAGGAGTGGACCATTGTTGTGATGCTGTGAAAAGGAAGTGTGATATGTAAGCACAAGTGGATGTAATTTTTTTTTTTTAATTCCGATACCTCTTCAGTTGTGCTTTAAACAGTCCAGAATTGTTTCTAGCAGTCTAATGCAGATCATCCAAAGACCATAGCTGTAATGTACATAAGTACATAAGTATTGCCATACTGGGAAAGACCAAAGGTCCATCAAGCCCAGCATCCTGTTTTCAACAGTGGCCAATCCAGGTCACAAATACCTGGCAAGATCCCAAAAATGTACAAAACATTTTATACTGCTTATCTCAGAAATAGTGGATTTTCCCCAAGTCCATTTAATAACGGTCTATGGACTGGTGAGAATACTTCTAAAACTGAGCACTTTTTATATCCATACATTATAGGGTCGATTTTCAAAGGCTTCATTGGGATCTATATGGTACAGAATAGAGGGGCCCTTTTACAAAGCCACATAGGCGCCCACGTGCACCCAACGTGTGTCAATTTGGAGTTACCAACCGGGTACCGCATGGCCTGTGCAGTAATTTCATTTTTTACATGCATCCGCTATGCGCGCCAGAAAATATATTTTATTTTCTGGCGCGTGGTGAAAATCGGGTTGTAACTCTGATTTGTCGCGCATAGGTGATTACCACACGGTTTAACATGAGAGACCTACCGCTAAGTCAATGGCTGGTGGTATGGACTCAGACCCAAAATGGATGCGCACCAATTTTTGTTTTGCCGCATGTTCATATTCGCCAAAAATTTTAAAAGGGCATTTTTTTACAGGTGCCCAAAACCCATGCCTACACTGCTGCAAGCCATTTTTCAGCGCACCTTAGTAAAAGTACCCCAAAATTTATGCAATAGAAAGGCTAACTAGTTTCTACAGTCTTTGCTAGTGGTGGTTTACCCGTGTTAGAGCTCTGATTCATTGACACTCAACGTTCTCATATACGTGCAGAGGTGAAAACCTGCGCTTTTGTCCAGAGCTTATTACTTGACCCCTGATGTAGGCGCTTGTATGCGCTGAAGCATGGACCGCGTCGGGTCCTTTTATTTGCATTAATAAAAGACTGTTGGACAATATCTCCAGTGGTGGATTCATCTTTGGTCAGCCTCTACTTTTGCCTGCTGTGATTCTTTGTCGTAGAGGGATCCCCTGCTTTGTCCGTTGGTGCTCTGAAGCCTAAACACATACATTGCATATATACTCGATTACACTAGTATTCTATAAATGAAAGTAGGTGCCTTCTTTCCTTTATAGAGTAGGCTCCAAAAGGCACCTTCTAGATGCCTAAATATAAGTGCTGTGTGTAGAATTGTCCTCTTTGAGGCAATATAGGATAGAGGTATTATGGGGCCAATAGTCTCAAACAAGTTGAGTTCCTAAATTTAGGATGCTAAGTTAGACACCTTAACTTTTCCCTATTTTTAGTCAAACATAGCAGCGCAAGTTTCCCCTTATTTTGGTGCTTGATTACCATTAACTTCCCTTTGAGCATCAAAAGCTGGGTGCCTCCAGTGGCGTTCCTAGGGGGGCTGACACACGGGGTGGATCGCCGATGCGCCCCACCCCCCGGGAGCAGCGCCCCCCCCGGATGAAACCTAGTAGTAAGACTAACATGATCCAGTATCAGAAATATACACATTCAAGAGCACTCATATAACAGAATTATGAAAAAGTATAGTGCAAAACAAATGATACCATAATAGACAGCAAGGAAGAACATTCAAATAACATAGATATAATACAATGTCAGCATACTAGCAATGGAACACCCAATGTGCACACACCAGAACATTTGAATAACAAAGATATAATGCTAATGCTGTTCGTAAGATACAATGAGACATCTTACTCTGTAGCCAAGAGTCCAGGTGCAGATATATAGACAGGGACATGGAAAGCCAACTGAGATAAATAGATGGGTGGCTAAACTGAAGGCAAATTATGGGGCCCTTTTACTAAGCCGTGCAGGTGCCTATACACGCCCGTGTGTCAATTTTGAGTTACTGCCTGGCTACCGTGTGGCTCTTGTGGTAATTTCATTTTTGACCCGTGTCCACTACGCAAGCTGGAAAATATTTTATGTGCATAGACCATTATAGCTCGGTTACCATGTGAGACCTTACCACTAGGTCAATGGCTGGCAGTAAGGTCTCAGACCCAAAATGGATGTGTAGCCATTTTTATTTTGCACAAGCCATTTTCGTCAAAAATTTTAAAAGGCATTTTTTACAGGTGTGCTGAAAAATGATTCTGCGTTTGACCATAACATGCGTCTACCCTACCGCAGGTCATTTTTCAGCGTGCCTTTGTAAAAGGGCTCCTGTATGTATAGTTAAATAAGATATTAGGGGCTGGTCTAAGTTACAGGGTGAGTGGCAAGCTAGCCAGGTGTGGAGTGAGTGTATATTCAGTCTCCACATGTATTAAAGGTTTGGGAGAAGAGCCATGTTAGATGCAGCCACTCTGGGAGTAAGTTCCAGAGCATGGGAGCTACTCCTGAGAAAGCTCACAGGTGGATATCACATTGTGTAATTTCTTTTGATGAGGGTACAGATAATGATGCTCCTTGGCAGGAGGGTAGAGGCATCTATGTGTCTTTATAAATTAGGGCCCTATTTACTAAGCTGTGCTGTAGGTGCGCAAACTTTTTAGCGTACCCTAAAATTAGCATGTGCTAATGCTAGAGACACCTATAGGAATATAATGGGTTTCTCTATCATTAGTGTGTGCTAATTTTTAGCATACGCTAAAAAGTTAGTGCACCTATAGTGCGGCTTAGTAAACAGGGCCCTTAGTGTCAAAATAGGCACCTTCTCTGCTCACTTATTTATTTATTATTTATTTATTAGGATTTATTTACCGCCATTTTGAAGGAATTCACTCAAGGTGGTGTACAGTAAGAATAGATCAAACATGAGCAGGAGGCAATTAGAGCAGTGAAAATATTTGAAAAACAATACAAAGTATTGCATGGTATACTACTTGCAATGACAACACAATATGTACTAGAACATTATAATTGGTAGTGAAGGGTAAGGCAAATTTGTAACATATAGATGAGTAGTATACACACACACACACACACACACATATATATATATATATATATATATATATATACATATATATATATATATATATATATATATATATATATATATATATATATATATATATATATATATATCTGTCTGGTACAGACTTCTGATCTTAATCTGATTAATTTCAATACATTCTTTTTAAAATTCTTTCTAAACGAAAAGATTTCTTTCAGGTGTCATACCATATCAATTCCTACTATCATTGCCTCACCCCAGAAGGGCATGAAAATTACTGTTTATGAACGCTTTCTCACTAAAATTTCCTTTAAATAGTGTTCCAATTATTTTCTTACTTTAACCACTAATAATAGATTTAAAGTGTCTTTAAGGAACACCAAACTTCCCCCTGAGCTAAAACTCCCCATCTATGATTCCTAGCACAAACCTCTCTTAGTACTCTCACTCAAAGTGAGTTCAGTCACTCTTTTATTTATCTCATCCAGGTTTTATCATTTATCCAGGTCATTCAGTCCTCACACACAGACAGATGAATGAACAGGTCTTCCCTTGTCTGGATCTTCAGTTGCTCTCCTTCAACTGTCACCAAGCAAACCCTAACAAGAGCAGTGCATCCAATCAGAGGGCTCCATTTCCATACAAAGATTCCACTTTACATTTCTCATTAAAAGTAATACATTAAACCCTCATTTCTGGGTTTAAACCATATAACTTAGGTCAGAGCCATACTCAAACATTTACCCTGTGAAACTTTCTATGAAATTTGACCTCCATACACCCAAACTGGAACCCTTCACTCCTAGCATTCTTTAGGGCATATGTAATTAAAATTGTGCAACATGCAAGGTACTAAATAAATACAAACTTTTCTTCCACTAGTTACAGTAGGAAAGTAGGAAGAATTAGAAAGTAAGATGATTGATTTGAAGAAAGTTGCACGTGAGGTCAGAGAGATGGTTAAATATTATCTCAGCTAGGGTAGGAGTGGATAAACATGTCCTGCTGCAGTATGTGCAGCCCGAGTCAATCGTTGTGTGTGTGAGTGAGACTAACAAGTTAGTTACTTCTTCCATTAAAGGCTTGGTTGAAGAGCCAAGCTTTCACCTGCTTCCTGAAGTAGAGATGTGTTAAGTGCAGCCTTTCAGGCAATGCATTCCAGAGTGTGGGGGCTATTCCAGAGAAGGCTCGCTTGTGGGTACCACATCGTGTAATGTCTTTTGGAGAAGGTGTAGTTAGTGAAAGTCCTTGGGAGGACCTTAGTGTCCTTGGCGGTGTGTGGAGGATCATCCAATTCTTAAGATACTTGAGTTATAAAATTACCCTCTTCATGACTACTGTATTGCAATTATTCACATTGTCTCAAACATATGAATTTTTTTCAGATCAGCTGGAGCACTACATTCATTGACATTGAGGCATCAGAATCCTAGCAGTAGCCTAGTTAAAAAAAATGTTATTTTTATAGTCGTTTATCTACTTCTAAAAGGTTTTGAAGAAGGCAGGGAACTAACACTTCTCAAGACAAGTTAGCTCATAGTATATTTCCATCACTGGTTTTAGTCCATGACCCATTTTTGCCTGACTGTGACAGCAAAAATACAACCGTGAAGCCTCCATGTTTAACATTGTTCACGTTTATTCACAGATATATATTTATATAGTCGTAAATTCAGCAGAATTCAGAGATGTGCAGAAATTTACACAAATGAGTAAATCTGACAATATCTCAGGAGCTGACACAAATATATTTTTGCTGTTTGAGGAAAAAATGCCACCCAGCTCCAGATATCCTGTCATTTATGTGCCTTGAAATACACGTTATAGTTGCTTAAGCTGAAAAAAGACCAAGTTCAACTAACTTCTCTTTTTCCCTAGACACTTATCCTATTAGATAAACTGGCTGAAAATGAATACATTCAAATATAAATTAGCACAGTAAACATAAATAAATTCACAGCCCCAAATATAGTACCACACTAATCTTTCTTTCCCTTCAAACACCTGTCCAATTTTTTATTTGAAGGTATTTGGTGTAGCTAGGATTATCTCATTTGGCAGGAGTAAAATTTACTTTCCTTTTAACTTCAGAGTATACCTTACAGTTTTTTTTTTGTTGGTCTTAAGCTAAAGCAATGACTCTGTAGCAGGGGTAGGCAACCACAGTCCTCCAGGACCATAACCTATTCGGGTTTTCAAGATTTCTCCAATAAATATGCATACACTCCTTCTAATGGGTTTCTAAACTCTTCAATTGTCAAACAAATAAGCAAACATGCAAATCAATCTCGTGCATATTCATTGTGAAAATCTTGAAAACCCAACTGGGCTGTGGCCCTCGAGGACTGTGTTTACTCACCCCTGCCGTAAAGGTTTTTGATATAACTGTAAAGCATATAAAAATCCCCCATTTGTCTTTATTATATTTGGAGGAAAATAATATTGACTTGAGCATCCATCCTGTGCAGGAGTTCTCAACCCAGTCCTCGGGACACACCTAGCCAGTCAGGTTTTCAGGATATCCACAATGAATATGCATGAGATAAATTTGCATGCACTACCTTCATCGTATGGAAATCTCTCCCATACAAGTATAAGTGCAAGTCTCGCCAAATCCAGTACAAGTAAGCTCACCACATCTCTTTAGTAGCTTGTAGGAATTGCATTCATTGTAAGGCAAATGGTAAAACATGATGAATGAGGAGATTTTATGTCTGTATGCCTTTAAATGAACCAAATAGGTGACGGGCTGGTTTGAACTAAATCCTCATCAATTCTATTTGTTTTTATTAGCAAATCATGCCCTTGGGGAATGGGAAAGGCAGACAAAGCAGAGCTACTTTGGGACAAATAGAAGAGAAAAAACATGAGGCTCTTCAATTATGTTAAAACTTTATGACAATCATTCAAACAAACATATCTCTGCCACTCTTCCCCCAAATCCCATAGCTGATGATGTCATTAGTACCTGCCTAGGAAAATAAAACAAAGTTGCATCAGATCACCAGTTTCTGTCCTGCATTCAGATAGAGAAATGTGCTAACTAGAATAACGTTTTCTGAGGTCAAAAACTTGAGAACAAAATATCTGAGAAAGCTTCATAGTAGCATCAACTGAGCCCTGAGAGAGAGAGAGAGAGAGAGAAGCAAGAGAGAGAGAGATGTTAGAATGCATTCAGCGCAGGAGTCAGCTCGCATAGGAGACATCGACACACAGCATATTAAAATCTGCCAGAATTTTACCACTAGGTCTGAATCAGCATACAAGGGTTAACACATCCTACATTAGGGCTGAAATGCTAATGGGCCCCCTGGGGCCTCATCCCAAATTTCATCACCCTATTCCCATCCCTGAGATGACACCTGACCTCTCAACCCCCCCCCCAATTTCTGAACTCTGATCCCCCATCCCATAAAATGACCCCGACCCCAACTCACCCCAAAATATATGGGAACTTCACCCCCTGACCCCCAAAATATCCCTGGTGTTAATGGCACTCAACCCAACCCACAAACAAGTATCTCTGGTGTCTAATGGAACTCACCCCATCCCAGACCCTCCATCACTCCTACCTCTGCACTGCCATCTTGAAAAATGTGGAGCCGGACCTCATGTGGTGCATTCTAGGGGGTCAGTCTGCCAAATAAAGGAATTTTTCCCTTATTTGGAGGTCCAGGTGGAGTGTACCAAATAAGGGTAAATGGCCTTATTTGGCAGACTGATCCCACATGGTGCATTCCAGGAAGCACTGAGCAGGATCAAGCTTTACCGTTTTTCCAGATGGCAGGACAGAGGCAAGCACGAGTGGGCATCACTCCTGCTTTTAGAAGTATGCAGTGAGGGGAAGTCTGAGGGGCTAGAGAGGTCACAGGGAGTGGAGTGGTTGCTGCAAGACATCAGGAATATTTGTTTGTGAGTTGGTAGTGGGGCGGGTGGCTGTAGACACCATATTTTGGGGTCAGGGGTGATGGGGATGCAGTATATTTTTGGGGGGAGGGGATCAGGGGATCATCTTGAGGGGGATTGGGGTGTGAAGTTTTAGAGGGGATTTGCTCAGGTTGGGTTGAGAGAGACCACTAGACTATCAGGGATTTTTAAAGGAGCCAATGCGGAATCAGCTCTCCCCCCCCCCCCCCCCAGAGAGTGCAGGCAGGGTAGATTGTCTACTTTCCTCTGCCTATCATCTATTATTACTTATCATTTTTAATGTGCTGAACAGATACAAATAAGAGAGACAGTCTCTGCCCTTTACCACAGTGCTTGGTGGTAGAAGCAGAGGAGGGAAATCAATTTGTGCTTGTAAATAGATCTAAAGCCAGGATCAGCATTAGCGGAGAAGAACAGAGCAAATATTCTCCAATCCCTAGATATCCATCAGCCAAGATGAAGAGAGACCTTTTCATAGGAGAATACCAACAGCTATAGCTTCCAGTGCAACTTTTACCTAAATTCCAGTTGTCTGCTTTCAACTTCACAGGTGGGCAAATGAAGACAGAGATAGATGGGTAGGGGTGGAGGCAGGGGCGTAGCCAGACTTCGGCGGGATGGGGGTCCAGAGCCCGAGGTGAAGGGGGCAAAAGCACCTGACGGCGGCGGGGGGTTGGCGCGCAGGGGGGGGGGGTCCGAATGTGGCGGGGGAGGGTCAGCAGCGAGGGGTTGAAAGCATGGGAGCCCATGCCCCAGTGGCCCCACCTAGCTACCCCCTGGGTGGAGGTGAGAGACCAGCAAAAGTAATGCTAACCCAGCAGAGTTACAGGGGCATTCTATTTGCTGAGAAGAACATTGAGCAGCTTTTGGCAGAGACAGAATCTGATGAATTCTAATGTCAAGGATTTTGTTACTTACCAGTACTTGATACATTGCCTCATCAAATAATCCTGCATCTCACATTTTACATTTCCTCTTACTATTCATTCATCCTTTTTGCCTAGGCCAGCGATTCCCAAACCTGGTCCTGGAGGCACCCCAGCCAGTCAGGTTTTCAGGATATCTATAATGAATATTCTTGAGAGATATTTGCAATGTGCTGCCTCCACTGCATATAAACCTTTCTCTTGAATATTCATTGTGGATATCCTGAAAACCTGACTGGCTAGGGTGCCTTCAGGACCAGGTTTGGGAAGCACTGGCCTAGGCATTAATTCTAAATATCAAATGTGCTAATCAAAACCCCCCATCTTGTCAATATTCAGCCCACAGCAGTCAACATTTGAAAAAAAATGCTAACTGCCATGGGCAGAATTAGCACTGGATATTCAGTGTAGGGCCATGTCCAATCACCGGCATTGAATATGTGGGGCTAATTCGGCATATACTGTCCGCCGGAGCTTATGTGGGTCCTAGCCAATATTTAGCCAGGACCCACATACTACACTTCAAGACTGCCACTAGGGGTTGCAGCAGCCATTTTGTGACTGGAGCCATGATGGGCAGAAGTCTTGCCTGTAGGACCCCCTAGACCACCAGGGATATATAAGGTAGGCCTGGGGGGGGGGGGAGGGAGGGTCCTACAGGGGTGAGGAGTTGGAGAGTGGATAAGGAGAGCTCAATTAGAGTCCTCAGATCATTGGGGGTGGAAGGGATGGGGATCGGGGTCATGGTGAAGGGAGGGGGCAGCAACAACAACAAAAAGAGCACAGGAAGCAATCCCCATGGGAAATCTGATGTACAACAAGAAGAGTGGAGATGGACAGAATGACTTCCAACCAGGGAGTAAAAATTAAAGGCAGTCTTTGTTGAACCAAGCACCAGAGTAGGTACCTGAAATCCTGATGCCACTGCCCAGAAGTTAATCAGGCACTGGCCAATATTCAGACCAGTGCCCAATTAGCCCAGAGGCTAAATTTAGGACTTTTTGTCCAAATTGTAGCCGCTTATTTAACTGGATAGTGGTTAGAATATTGCTGCTAACTGGTTACGTACCGGTTTTGCCCAAGGAGGTTTTATGACACGAGACAGCATGAGCCTATTTAGCCCATTCTGTGGGCTGAAGCATGTATGACCTCAAACATTCACAGACACAATTGAAAACAATAGCAAATTTGTGAGGTTTCTGACTGCCTGTGTTTTTTTTTTTAATTTGACAGCTGTTTTATTTATTTGAAAGCTTCCCATACGTAACCCATGTTTTTTTTAACCTCTGAGGGGTCCCAGGGCCTGAGCTGTGGTCTGCGGGTGGGGGCGGTCTGGAGCTGAGGAAGGCTCAATTATTGTAGGGGGCAGCTTTAAGAAAGGCCTTGGCTCTGCCTGAGCCTTGGGGCTGAGTTGTGGGAACCCTCCAGGACCCCTCCTTCCTAGGTTAAAACAAAAACCTCGGGTTACATATGGGAAGCTTTCAAATAAATAAAAAAGCTGTCTAATAACCCCCCCCCCACACACACACACACACACACATAGGCAGTCATAAACCTCATAAGTTTGCTATTGTTTTCAATAGCATCTGCGAATGTTTGGGGTTATACAATATTGCTGCTGCGTGGGGGAGATGGCTTCAACTTTTTGATGTCATGTCATCTCCTGTCATAAAACCTCCTTGGTTCTGCCCATGAACTGCCCCTAGCACTAACTGGTCAGAGCAGGGACGGTTAGTGGTGACATTAGCAGCACTGTTTGGTTAAGTGCAGCTGAATATCAGTGGTTAAGCAGGCACAGGTGATTTAACTGAGCAGAAGTCTCTCCTGTCCACTTAAATTGCTTTGAATATTGACCGGTATGATTTTAACTGCTTCTTAATTTATCATAACATTGCATATACCTTAAATCAGCAGGTAGAAAGGACAAGATGACGCCCTGAGAGGGAGTGCGTTGCGTGAGCTCCTGCCCGTCTCTGCAAATTACCTTTATTTTTCACACTGACTCAGTTATGCCAAGAGGAGAGGGAAGCAGCGGGTGCTTCCTGACACATCTGTAGCTTCTGTGATGGGCCCAATGGATCGCTTTGCTGTTCCATCTACGGCACCTGCGGAGAGAGCGTTGAGAAGGGAATGACTTCCTCCGTTTGAGGCCGATATCACCTTTAGCCTAGAGATTCGGAGCCTGACCCCAATGCTGGCATCACAAAGCTGCAACCAGAGTGTGCTCGTGATGTCTCTTCAGGTTGTAGAGGACTCTTTGGCGAGACCTGCTCAACAAGCTGGGATACTGGCCCTTGTTGCTTCTTCTGTTGCAAGCCAGGAGTTTGAAGGCGTTATGGCTGGATAAATGATGATGACTAGAGTCGATCCAGAAGGATGTCTCTCGCACTTGCAAGCGGCTCTGAATAAGTCTAGTTTTCCTCAGTAGCCTATGGACATAACTCTTAATTCTTTGTGGGACACTTTGGCTGGAATAGAGGCATTGTTATCTCAAAAACTTTTGGTGGTCTCTCAGTGCTTTGCTGGTGATTTAGCACAGGCTAAAACATTAGAATGTAAGGTTGAAACAGTGGAGAAATCAATTTCAACTTTTGAAGTGAAAATAGATGAGCGTTATGTTACTTCGATGAAGGATAATTCAATTTTACACTGTAAAGTTGAAAACTTGGACAATACTATAAGATGTAAACATTGAGATTTATTAACTTTCCCAAAGTTTCTACTGAAGCACCTTTAGTGACCTTTAAGAAATATTTTGCTGAAATATTTATGGTTCCAGAAAATTCTTATCTCCCAATTTCAAGAATTTATTTTCTTCCACCTTTTGTTAAAAAAACAACAACGGATCAACCAGCAGAGGGAGCTACTAATTTAGATGCTTCTTTTGATTTATTTAATCTAACCCAGGTGGTAGAAACAGATGTTACAAATGTTAAAAACCAGCTACTTTGATTGTGACTTTTATTTTGGACATCCAGATTATGACTGGGTGCTATGGCTTTTTTTCGCCACTGTGACTTACCCTTTCTTGGATGTAAAGTGAGGGCTTTTCCAGATGTGGCAAGAGTGACAGCGTGGTTTAGTAAAAGAGGCTGTTAATTATCTATGCAAATGTGTTGTTAAGTTTAATTCAGTTAAGTATATATTTTTTGATCCAGAGCATTTAAAATTTTGGGTGGATTCTAAATCGACTCCTATGGTCACTGTTCCTTCTCTTGCCTTGTCTGTATCGACTCCGTAAATGATATGTGATACAATACATCCTTTTCTTTTTCTTATGTACTATACTGCCTTGTATATTTCCTTGTTCTTTCTTCAATTTTGTGGGCTGGAATGGCAGATTTAATAAGATTATTTTCCTTTGTTTTTATGTCATGTATAGTTTAATTTTATAATTTTACTGTACTAATATGTATTATATGCACACATTTGCCTTGTTTCTATTACAAGATTGTATTATCTTGGAATTTAATATATAAGAATCTTATAAATATAACATAATAATTAAAAAAAATCAGCAGGTAGACTGTTCCACAGTTTAGGCTCCAAAGTTCAAAATGATCCCTGTAGAGTGAAATTTAAATCCACTGAGTACAACCAAACAACCCTGTTAGGAAGAACAAAACATTCTGGAGGTTTGCATGTTTTCAAAAGATCCCATAAATGCCTAGGCCTCACAAGATGTAATACACTAAGGGCCCTGTTTACTAAGCCATGCTAGCGGCACACTAGCGTTTTTAGCGCACACTAAACATTAGTGCGCCCTAACAGTGTAGATGCTCATAATATTCCTATGGGCATCTACACACTAGCGAGTGCTAATTTTTAGTACGCGCTAAAAATGCTAGTGCACCTTAGTAAACAGGGCCTTAAATATTAAACACAACAATTTGAAATAAAGAAAAACTCACACTGTTCTAGTGGCAGCCAATGTAATTCTTCCAGAATAGGAGTAATGTGATTGCAGCCTTTCTTGTTCAATAGGAGTTGAGCCACAGTATTTTGTTCTGTGATCTTTTCAGTTGATATTTTAAGAAGCCCAGTATATAAAGCATTACAATAATGAAAGCAAGAAACCAAAAAAGCATGTATTAGGACAGCTAAATCTTTTTGCTCTAATAATGAAAGTAAGCTATGAAAGAGGTACAAGCTGGCAAAAGAAGTATGAACCACAGCGGTAACTTGTTCCTTAAAACCAAGGTCCTTATCAAAACCTCCAAGTTTTTGATCATGGAATGATTAGATACTGAAAGTATCCTAGAGAGGAGTATCTTGAACATCTAGGAGCTGATATTCAGCCTGTGGGAGGTAGCTGGGCCGCCTCCCACGGTCAGCACTGGCATTGAATATTTGGTTTATTTTTGGCTTGTTCCAATGTAATCGACCAAGCCAATATTCAACGCTGGCCAGTTAAGTTGGAACCGGCCAAAGATAGGCAGATTTGGCTGCCAAACCTAGTTGGCACTGCACCGAACCTCAGTGGATATCTGGTTGTATCATACAATATAACCGGCTATTTACTAAGCACTAACCAGTGATATTCAGTGGGAGACAGCCAGCCAGCTATCTCTTGTTGAATATCGCCGGATAGCCGGCTAAGTACCATTTCACTGGTCAGGTGCCGTTCCTGGCCAGTGAAATGGTTTTGAATATCAGGGGGCTAGTTAGCATGCTAAATGGTGAGGAGGTAGGAAATGATAATAGTCATATTTATAGGCAGGTAGTGGAAAATGTGAAGGATGTCGCTGACCTTTCCTCTTCTGCTCTGCTCACAGCCCCAGTTCCAGCTGCAACAGAAGCAAGAGCACCAGCCAGCTCCAAGGAAGCCCAGAAGTCATGCAAAACATCAGAGAAATTGAGGAATCGAATGCTGCTTGAATACTGCTGGAAGGGCATTAGCAGAGGAAAGCTAGTGGACCATCTTTTGAAAAAAGGCATGTTGTCCCATTTGCAGAAACAATACCCCCTACAACTAGGCTAAGAACAAAAGAATAGCCATAATGGGTCAGACCAAGGGTCCATCTAGCCCAGTATTCTGTTTCCAACAGTGGCCAATCCAGGTCACAAGTACCTGGCAGAAATCCAGAGTGCTGATACTAGGCTGGGTACTCCATCCTGCCCTGCACATCTATACAAAAGAGGCAGACTGTATCCCAAGCTGGGCTCCCAGCCTCTTCTTTCAGTGAGTTGACAGGCAAACAACCCAGATGCTCATCTAAGTAAGTCACTGTGGAGGAGATAGGGTGATGTTTGGCATCACTGCCCTGGGGCAAGCGGCCACTGGTATTGAAGATAGTGACACAGTGCTTCAAAGAAATGATTGCCCTTGATGACCAGTCCTAGCAAGTGGTTGATAACATGGAGTTTGAGGCTACTGATTCACCTATTTCCCAGTTAGTAAGTACCCTCCAGGACAACTTTCAATAGGAGGATGAATTCCAGTCTGCATAACCAGTGCATGCCAGCAGAAGGATACATGTGGACTGTGCTATGCATCCAGTGATGGATATAGTTATACACCGGTTAATATCTTAGCAGAAATAAGAGCTATAATCGGGAGCTGGCAGCTAGGCTGGAGAGCGAGAACCGTGGTTCCTGGCTATTTTGTCACAGATGACAGGAAAAATATAGTAAAAGCAGTGAAGAAGGGGCTTTATAGTATACCATGCTTTACAAGCTAGTTGTACTTGATAGTAAGAGACTCCCTGGGCCTGGGCAGCAAGGGCAGTGACAGTCCCGTCCAGAAGCTACTGAGAGAAATGGCAATAATTACAGGGTATTTCCATCAGATTGGGAAGTCTGGATAAGAATTGACTGAGAACCAGGAAGCAGCAGGGATACCTGTCCATCATCTCATTCAGGATGCTGGCTGCAAGTGGAATTCCACCTATCTGATGCTGCAAAGGTTAGTGGAGCAACAGACGATCCTCCATCATACGTAACTGGAGATTGATCTCAGTATTGAAAGCCCCCCTGGAGTGTCCAGATTGGACAAATGTGGCTCAAGTCATAGAAGTCCTATAACCCTTCAATGATGCTACAGAGGAATGGAGTTTAAGAAGAGTCACCCTGGGTGTTGTCATCCCGAAAATGTATATCTCAGAAGCAAAATTAGAGAGTCTTCTTTTCAGTGAGAGGTAATTTCAGATTTGGTGTGCACTCATAAAACCTGGATTACTTATTTATTTACCTCCTGCCTCAGATCACACACTCCACTAAGGACTAGGTCTAGAATTTTTCCTTCTTTTGTCGGCTCCTGTACCAGCTGCTCCATAAAGCAATCCTTGATTTTGTCAAGGAATTTTACCTCCCTAGCATGCCCCGATGTTTCATTTACCCAGTCAATATTGGGGTAATTGAAATCACCCATTATTATTGTGTTGCCCAGTGTCTTAGCCTCCCTAATTTCCGATAACATTTCTTCATCTGTCTGTTCATCCTGGCCAGGCGGACGGTACTACACTTCTATCACTATTCTTTTCCCCTTTACAAATGGAATTTCAATCCACAGGGATTCCAAGATATGTTTTGTTTCCTGCAGAATTTTCAATTTATTTGATTCAAGGCCCTCCTTAACATACAATGCTATCCCTCCACCAATTCGATCCACCCTATCACTACGATATAATGTGTACCCCGATATGACAGTGTCCCACTGGTTATCCTCCTTCCACCAGGTCTTAGAGATGCCTATTACATCTAACTTTTCATTTACTGCAATATATTCTAATTCTCCAATCTTATTTCTTAGGTTTCTGGCATTCACATTTAGACATTTCAAACTATGTTTGTTGGTCCTATTTACATCATGCTCAGTACTTGACAGTATTAATTTGCAATCTTTTGTCTGATTTTTATTTTTATTGAAGGACAACTGATCTACTATGGACTCTTTTTCAACCTCACTATCGGGATACCCTATCTTCCCTGTTTTAGTGATATCTTTAAAAGATACCTTATTCCGAATCATGCGCTTTTGAGTGACTGTCGGCCTTCCCCCACTCTCTAGTTTAAAAGCTGCTCTATCTCATTTTTAAATGCCGATGCCAGCAGCCTGGTCCCACCCTGGTTAAGGTGGAACCCATCCTTTCGGAATAGGCTCCCCCTTCCCCAGAATGTTGCCCAGTTCCTAACAAATCTAAAACCTTCCTCCCTGCACCATCGTCTCATCCACGCATTGAGACTCCGGAGCTCTGCCTGTCTCTTGGGCCCTGTGTGTGGAACGGGTAGCACTTCAGAAAATGCTACCCTAGAGGTTCTGGCTTTGAGCTTTCTACCTAAGAGTCTAAATTTGGCTTCCAGAACCTCTCTCCCACATTTTCCTATGTCATTGGTACCCACATGTACCAAGACAGCCGGCTCCTCCCCATATAATGGAGGCAGTGTATGCAAATCAAGTTCATGCATATTCATTATGGATATCCAAAAAACTGACTGGCAAGGTGTACTCTAGGATTGGACTTGTGAAACACTGCTGTAATGGACCCAAATGATTAGAATAATTTGGAATCTAAAGATAAACTGAACCATGCACTTCTCTTGTAGCTTAACACCCTTCTACCACTATGAAAGAACTACTGCATTGAGACACAGCTAGAATTTTCAGACCTCTACTTGAAAAGAAAAATGAAAATGATGGGATTTCTGATATGAGGATCTGAAGCTCTGTATTGAGTTGTGTGGACTGTGGTTAATGTTGCAGCAAGGTACAAAGGCCAGAGGCTAGCAGTATAAATGAACTGTTATAATTATTACAGTAAGAAATGGATATTATGACACTGCAAGATGGAGATGTGGAGAGAGAGAGAGAGAGAGAGAGAGAGAGAGAAGATCTGGGGCCAATGGAAAATATGTAGAAGGTCAGCAGAATGAAAAAAGGTGGAACCCTTGACAGTTTCTGATATTTCTTTACTCATTAGAAAGGAACAATGCTGTATTACAGTGGGCCATTCATACCTGTTGAACAAGTCTAATACATGAAGCAGTTGCTGAGGGTGGTGCAGATGATTAAGGGAGGAAAATGGACTTTGTGTTGTGTGGCTTAAAGGTTTGTGCTCCCTTGTTGGTTTCTCATACTCTTGTCAGATTATTTATTTGCTTATTTGTTAAAATTTGATTTACCAGTCTTGAAATGAATAGCAAAGTGGTATAGAGTAGATAAACCAGAGCAACAAAAAACAAATTCAATGTTACACATTAACACAAATTAACAAAATCAAACAAAACAACAAACACACAAGGAAAACAGATACTTATTACTAAGTAAAAGCAATGGGACATAAGGGATTCCACCTCCCTAGATTGAGGGACAATTAGCTTGATTATAAAGCCATGTTTGCACCCCCCATTATGAATTTCTTATAGGAGGTCTTCTGTCGAATATCCAGTGGAAGAATATTCCAGAACCATAGGGCCAAACAACTAAATGTATTTTGTGATTCCCTAATGTGGCTGTGCCACATGAACTTGATCTTAGCACAACATCACCCTGTATTTGTTCACACCGGAGCCTGCAAAGGCCTCTCCGGTAGTATGTAAGCCACATTGAGCCTACAAATAGGTGGGAAAATGTGGGATACAAATGTAATAAATAAATAAATAAATAAAATAAATCTGAGAATAGGTAATTATGCAAGTCAGTTCAGGGATCAGCAAGTTCTGGACCCTGTCTGCCTGGTTCACAGCTATGCCAGACAGATGCAGTCTCATCTGGCAGCAGTACAAATTGCTCTTAGTAGATATGATGTGGTAGTACAAGGAGTAAGAGGCAGAAGGACAGCTATAATAACTTAGTCCTTTTAGGGTTAAAGATACCAACGCTTTAGAACAGAGTATGTAAAAGAACATTTCTTTCTGAAATAATTTATGGAAATGCCGTGCTCCCTTTGAAGGCTCCATGTCACTGCATGGCACTCTGCAGTGTTCTTTTTCTTCACCTGTCAGGCGCGGACCACCTCGAAGAGTCTCACTGCTGATTACTAGTTAATTGTCATTAATAAGTGACAACTGACATTATGGGGGCTTAATGCAGAGAGAACAGAAAAGAGCCACAGATATTCTAATGAGCTGACTCCTACGTGCCCTCTATTGTTGTCGAAAATGAGGAGCTGCCGTCATTGTTCAGGAGATGGGCTTCAATTGCTCTGGAAAATATTCTCTTTTAATTTCTTTATGCATAGATAATTCCTGGCACATACTTAGCACATATGCATGCATATACACTCATATCTATACAATTTCTATCTATGTTGTATGAAGATGTTGAAAATCTCCCAAAGTGGTACTTGTCCAGACATGGCAGGACGCTTTGCATATTAGTACATGCCAGTTATGTATTAAAGTATACATTATAATAAGTATTACAATGGGATAATGACATGACTCCTCTATTCCTTAAATCACATTGGCTTCCAATCCATGCATAGATTATTTTTAAGATTTGTACTATGGTTTTAAAAATTATCCATAGTCAGTCTCCTCAGTATTTGTCTGACTTGCTGTTTGGTTCCAAATGATAATGCCAATGTACATCTGAGACAACAATTAAAATGGCACATTGTGTCTAGGAAGAATGTTAGATAGAAATGGATTTATATATCAACTTTTCCTTATCAGGCAGTTTGTTTGTTTGTTTATTTATTTATGCATTCTTGTATCACACTGTTATCTAAAAACAGGTTTCAGTTCAAAGTGGCTTACAATTTACAATTAGGTTGAAAATTACAATACTGGTTAAGATGTGGAATGGCTTACCTTTACAACTTAGATCAATATCTAAGGTGCCATGTGATCTGTCTCAAGATGGATGCATGAGAGATTCTGTCCTTCCAGTTTACTGACTAGTAAGCTTGCCAGATCATGGATAGTCCTCTGTTCTTTGATACTCAGTGATATTTCTGCAATTGTAGTTCCATGGTGTTTAAAGGACCCTAAGTCGGAGCCTCCGTTTGGTGTGCATTTGGCAACAAAATGTTCTGAACAAGAGCTGCTGATGCCGGAGAAACCATTGACAGCCTCATAGAGAACTGAGCCCAATGACACAGTAGCGCTGAAGCTTTGAGCTTTGCAGGAAATACTTAGGAGTGGAGGAGTGGCCTAGTGGTTAGGGTGGTGGACTTTGGTCCTGGGGAACTGAGGAACTGAGTTTGAGTCCCAATTCAGGCACAGGCAGCTCCTTGTGACTCTGGGCAAGTCATTTAACCCTCCATTGCCCCAGGTACAAATAAGTGCCTGTATATGTAAGCTGCATTGAGCCTGCCGTGAGTGGGAAAGCGCGGGGTACAAATGTAAATAAAAATTCAAACTAATCTATCTACTAAGGCAGAGGTAACTTCAATTTTGAGCTAACTGGCTCAATATCATGTGAGACTGACACTCTGGAAAATAAGATGTTTGCTCAGGAGTGGCAAATGCAAGAAACTCATCAGAAGTGAAGTAAATTCTTCAAAAAGAATTTGAGGACATGACAAACTGTACATGAAGAAACAATGTGCGCCTACTGGGGCTACCAGAGCAGATTGAAGATATAGATATGGTTTCATTTCTTGTTAAATTTATTCCATAAACACTGGGGCTTATTTTTGAACCACCGCTTGGAATTGAATGGGCCCTATCAGCAGCACGGTTTCCATGTACAATAGTCATGAAAATTCTTCACTACCCCCAAGCCTTACAAATCATTGAATATCTTGTGCTAAGTCTAGTGTTAGTCCAAGAAAACAGCAGGGTAATCGATCTGCAAACTCCAAGATGGACACCAAACGAAGCAGATATGTATGTGGAAAACAATATTTAATTGATATGGATCAATAAAAGATTAACAAGCCCGACACAGGCCATGTTTCACCCCACTGGGCTGCATCAGGGGCTAATCGATATCTATAAAATCATATAGTCTCCACTTGAGTATCTATTTGTTGAACTCACAATTAAAATGCACACTTTGACAGATGGCACTTCACAAAAACAAACCTTCTGAAATCGTGAACCGACATATGCCACCATATTCACGATTTCAGAAAGTTTGTTTTTGTGAAGTGCCATCTGTCAAAGTGTGCATTTTAATTGCGAGTTCAACAAATAGATACTCAAGTGGAGACTATATGATTTTATAGATATCGATTAGCCCCTGATGCAGCCCAGTGGGGCGAAACACGGCCTGTGTCGGGCTTGTTAATTTTTTATTGATCCATATCAATTAAATATTGTTTTCCACATATGTATCTGCTTTGTTTGGTGTCCATCTAAGTCTAGTGTTATCCAAGAGGTTAATACGTTATTTTTGTTTCAGATTTGGCCAAGACCACAGCAAATAAATAAATAAATAAATAAAAATAAATAAAATAAAATAAAATAAAAAATAAGTTACAAGCCGTTGGTGCACAGTATGGCTTATTTTATCCTGTGCGGTTATATGTAACCTATCATAATATTACAAATAATTTCCATGAGCAGCATGATTTACAGAAATTCTTGGATGACCATACTGAATCGATAACTTGAGCTTTCAACATTGTATTGGAAATAGATGTGTTTCCATATGTCTCTTTTTCTCAATATCTGTTCTGGTAAGTGAACCTTTTGTTTATCATTTGTTTTTGACCGGGCTGAATCCCCACTGTCCTGACTGTGGCACTGCGTGGTCGCATGAGTTTAATACAGTTGTCCTTCCATGTTTGGAGGGTGTTTTTTTTCTTTTCTTTTTAAATCCTGGATTTTTTTGCTTCTTTTGCCTGGGGTGTTACAGTTAACTTCTCATAATGTCAAAGGAATTTCACATCCAATAAAGCATAAAAAATTACCGATATATCTTTGTAGATTGTGCGGTGAATGGTTTGGACATTGTTTCTCATCACCAGTTATGGGAAAGAGAACTAGGTAATTACTTTGTTATGCAAGGGATTAAATTTGCAATTGATATCTAATCTTTTCAATAACTTTGGCAGGTGATCTCACATTGAGGGTGATATTGATGGCAAGCATATCGTGATTTTTAACATATATGCATCCAGTGTTGGAGCTCTTTGCCAGAGGATGTGGTAACAGCAATTAGTGTATCTGGGTTTAAAAAAGGTTTGGACAAATTCCTGGAGGAAAAGTCCATAGTTTGCTATTGAGACAGGCATGGGAAGCAACTGCTTGCCCTGGGATTTGTAGCATGGAGTGTTGACATGATTTGGGTTTCTTCCAGGTACTTGTGACTTTGCTTGGCCGCTGTTTGGGTAACAGGATACTGGGCTAGATGGACCATTGGTCTGACCCAGAATGGCTACTCTTAAGTTCCTATTACTCAAAATTTTCAACAATTACCTGCTATTGGAGATTCTGATAATATTTCCCGTACCATCCTTGCAGGAGACTTTAATCTTGTTCTTGACAAGTTTTTGGATAGAACATCAATGTGCCATCCATTTCATTCTAAAGCTAGACTTATATTGAAAGCGATTATGGAGAGTACAGAATGGATGGATATTTGGAGGTTATTACTTCCTTCAGCTAAGGAGTACTACTTTTATTCACCAATTCATCAAACCTACTCTCTACTGGACTACTTTCTGTGCTCTAAGGACATAATATCAGCATTTGAGATTACTGTTCATGATATATTGGTTTTGGATCATGCAGCTGTGTCATGCATACTACAGTGGTTGTCGATTCTGCCTCATAGAGATTGAACCCTTTCTTATTGCGAGATGAATATTTTCATACCCTTATATCTACAAAAACTGCAGATATTTTTTCAGGAAATACTTCCCCAGATTTTTCTTTTGATACAGTTTGGGAGGCTTATAAGGCTTTGGGGTGAATATATCAGTTATGCAGCATTTAAATGCAAGCAAAGCCAAGGAGAATCATAATCTCTTGAATGACAGATACATAGTTTAGATGAAGGACTTCTGGATGGATTTGATAGTCAGGCACTTATTTGTTTGCAGCAATTAAACTTTCATTACAACTCCTCATTGAGTCAGATGGCCAATGTTATGACTTTCTGTCACCAGGTTACATATTACAATGAAGCTAATAAAACTGGCCACTTACTGGCTATTTATTTGAAAAGTCCCCAGATCAAGCAGAGGATTGCAGCTATAAAATCTAAAATGGAACTATATTTGCTGATTCTTATAGTATATTGCAACTATTTCAAGTTTTTAATGATCAGCTCTATGGATTAGAATATAATACTTCTGAGGTGGAATCACTGCCTTTCTATCATCATTGTATTGCTCATTCTTTCTTCTCAACAAGTTGCACCATTGAAACAATCAATTCAACCTTCTGAAATCCTTAAGGCCATCAAATGTTTATCTGTGGGTAAAGCTCCGGGCAGAGGATCTACCCTCTGAATTAAAATGTTTTTGTTTTTTTAATAGAGTTTACTCCCTGTATGCTCACTTACATCAGACCCTTCTTTCTAAACCATCAGTTATGGGGCATTTTTTGGAGGCTTCTGTGATTATCTCACCCAAGCCAAACAGAGGTCCTCAGCTTATCTACAACTATCACCCTATTTCTTTGTTGTATTTGGATTACAAAGTAGATACTAACATTTTAGCAATATAACACTGATGTCCACCCTAGTTCACAGAGACCAAGCAGGTTTTTTACTTGGTCAATTTGGTGCTAACACCAAATTATTTTGTGCTTTGCTCTACTTGGCCCGGTCAAACCCTAGTCCAGTTATTGTTATTTTATTAAATGCTGAGAAAACTTTGACCAGGTCAAGTGGTGCTATTTATTGTGTTTGGTCACATTTCAGGTTTCCTGAAAATTTTGTTCACATGAAAAGGTTCCTTTATAATTCTTCTTTTACCAGGATTGCTGCCAATGGTAAGGTTTCAACTCCATTTGCATTGCATCGGAGTACCAGGCAGAGGTGCCCATTGTCACCCCTGTTATTTAATCAGGCACTTCAACCGCTGTTGACAGCCATTTAGCAACATGCTGGTATTATAGGATTACTTCTTGATGACTTGGAGTTTAAGCTTTTCGCATACATAGGCAATGTCCTCCTCTATTTGACTAATCCGCAACAATCTTTAGTGAAGCTTATTGCCCTAATTTTGAGATTCTCTTCCTTCTCTGGTTATAAAATTAACTAAGAGAAGATGGAGATTATGCCTATGAATGATTGTGCCACACCTGTGTACATCGATTCTTGTCCCTTGAAGTGGGTGAATGGATCAATGAAATATTTGGGTGTTTTTTAAAAGTATTTTATTTCCAAATGTACTCAAACAATGTCCAATATCAATACAGTTACAAACAGTGCAATCGGGTTATCCTTGGCATTGATTAATAAACTATCTGCCATAAATAACAACTTAATGGGAAAAGGTATACAGAGAGAACAAACCTCTCTAATACAGAAAAAAAACACTTCCAATGCACATTGCTCTAGCACTTTTAAATGGTAATTAATCACCCATCTAATGTGTTATACCTTCACATCCATTCCACATCCAGCCAACATCTATACATCTGATCAAACACTTCTCTTTCTATTTCCATACTCTCCCTTATTCAAATCCCTCAAGCTGTACATACTGTAGATGGCCACAAAGTTAAGAACCATTGTAAGAACCATGAGAAGGCAACCAATATCAACAGTCCGTAATAGGGATGCATAAATTATGTAAACATCTTTTTTGCATATTGAGACCATAAATATAAGTAATGGTGCTGATCAGGTGTCAGTTGCTTTTCTTTCTCTCTCCAGGTCTCAAAACTGGCAACATCTTTCATTTTCCGGTACCATGATTCCATTAATGGGCTGTCTTCCGAGGTCCAGAACTGTAATATGAGTTTTTTTTAGTATGGTTAGGGCAATGAATCGGCATTTTAGATAGAGCAGCTTTTAAACTAGAAACTGGGGGAAAGCCGACAGTTGCTCAAAAGCGCATTGTTCGGAATAAGGCATCTTTCAAAGATATCACCGAAACAGGGAAAATAGGGCATCCCAATAGCGAGGTTGCAATACAGAGCATAGTAGTCCAGGTATCTTTAAATAAAAAGCAGAACAGAATAATAATGGGTGATTTCAATTACCCTGATATTGACTGAATAAATGTAACATCAGTGCATGCTAGAGAGGTGAAATTCCTTGATATAATCAAGGACTGCTTTATGGAGCAGCTGGTTCAGGAGCCAACAAGAGGAGGAACACCTCTAAACCTAGTCCTTAGTAGAATGAATGATCTGCTGCTGGAGGTAATGGTGCTGTGGCCACTTGATAACAGTGATCATAACATGATCAGATTTGATATAACCTCTGGAGTAAGTATACACAGGAAATCCAATATGATAAAATGAGAAGAATGGTGAAAAAAACAGAGGATCAGCTACAAAGGTCAAAATTTTACATCAGGAGTAGATTCTGTTCAAAAATACCATCCTGGAAGCACAGGCCAAATGTATTCCGTGTATTTAAAAAGGAGGAAGAAAGACCAAATGACAGCCGGAGTTAAAAAGTGAGGTGAAGGAAACTATTAGAGCTAAAAGAAAATCCTTCAGAACATGGAAGAAGAATCCAAATGAAAATAATAGGAAGCTACATAAAGAATGGCAAGTCAAATGCAAAGTGCTGATAAGGAAGGCAAAGAGAGCCTTTGAAAAGAAGATTGCATTGGAGGCAAAAACACATAGGAAAAACTTTTTTAGGTATATTAAAATCAAGAAGCCGGCAAAAGAAGCAGTTGGGGAGGAAGTGACGTCGCGGACCTGAATGGCTGCCTAGGTTCGTTGCTCTGCTGCACCCCACTCCTCTAGTAGCTAAAATTAGCGTTACTTTGCTCCTTTATCGGGATATAATTGATCGCATTGAGTACCACTTACTGTGCTGAAACAGACGAGGTAATTCTTTTCAACGGCTATGGCGGCTGCGAGGAAGGAGAGCGAACGACTTTCCAGTCGGCAAACCGCCAAGAATTTGCGCCGCCATGTGCTCGCGTCCGATCCCGCCTCGTATTCCGACTCCGATTCGGCCCCGTCGCTGTCTGAGGCTGGTGCAGTCTCGGTGAAGCGCGGGCTTGCTAAGGACTTGACAAAGTGTCTGAAGGAAATTCGGGAGGAAATTAAAAGCTCAAAAGACGAGATCTTGGAGAAAATGGACGCCCTGAGAGTGGACCTCCGTGAGTTGGGAGGCATGGTAGAAGAGCTTGAGGTCAGAGTGGACGAGCACGAGGCAAAGTTTGGCGATGCAGAGGAGCGCAGCACGAAATTATTTGACTTATACACTGACTTGCAGTATAAAATAGACGATCTGGAAAATCGTGGGTGACGGAACAACTTGAGATTTCGGGGGGTCCCAGAAGTAGGGGACAAAGAAGATGCAGTTGCGATTGTGAAATCCCTGTGTAGCAAGCTGTTGGGAACGGAGGAGATTGCTATTGAAAGAGCCCATAGAGCACTGGGGAAAAAACTAGAAAATAGACCCAGAGACATTGTTGTCTGTTTTGCCTCCTTTATTGCAAAAGAGCAGGTGTTGCAGCATGCAAGACAGACTCAGCATATAGATTTTAATGAAGCACAAGTGAAAGTCTTTCAGGACTTGTCCGCCCATACCCTGTCTTTGAGGCGAGAAATGAAGCCAGCCCTGGAGATACTAACTAAGCACAAGATCCCCTATCGTTGGGCATTTCCATTTGCCCTTTGTTTCTTGGCTGGAGGGAAAATGCATCGAGCTCGTACTATGGCGGAGGTCTGGCAGATCCTGAAAAATGAGGGGTTGGTGACAACGGAGGCTCCTGTAGCTGAGTTAGCTGATGCAACGCGCGCCAGACTGCAACAGTGGAAGAGAGTGCCAAACAAATCTAAGAGCACCAGATCTGTCTCTTGATCGGATTATATACCTATGAGTCCTTGTATTACAGTTAACACAGTTGCTTTGGTACCTAAGGGAGTGCCTATGCACTGTTGTATGTTTCTGTTTGCAGCATTATTATCTTCTGTAAAAAATTGACTTATATGAATGTATAGGAGGCGGGATTAGTGAAGGCGTAGAAGGGTGAGTGTGTAAGAGGAGCTTAGTGGGAGGGGCGACTAGAATAGATCTGTTTGAAAATGCAGTGTTAGGAGTGGGGGATGTGGATGGAGGGAATCGTGGGTAGTTTTTGGGGTGTGTGCGTTCTTTCTCTCTACTCCTAGCTTAGGAGTGATGTCCTGGGCTAGTGGTGGGAGTCAGGGGGCGAGGGGGACAACGACGGCTGAAAGGTCATTAATAGGGGATAGGGTATTCCGAAGGAGGAGGGGGGGGAGGGTGGGTCTGGTAGGGAGTCAGCTCCTTCTGTTATTTATGTTTGCTTACCGGGAAAAACCAAATGATAAACTTTAAGATACTTACCTATAATGTAAAAGGGCTGAATTCTCCATATAAAAGACATGCTCTGTGGCATGAACTCAGTTTGTTGCACCCACAAGTGGTTTTTGTGCAGGAAACTCATCTGTTAAAAAGACATGAGGGGGTTGTATCCTCTAGACAATATCCGAAGATGTACTTTGCTTCTGATGTAAAGGGGGCCAAGAAAAGAGGGGTGGCCATTATGTTTCATAAGAATGTACAGGTGCAAATACTTCACCAAAAGAGGGATTCTGAGGGCCGATTTCTCTTCTTACATGTTATACTGGAACAGGAAGAATACACCTTAGCTAGTGTGTATGCCCCGAATGAGAGGCAGGAAAATTTTTTTGTCCATCTTCAAAAGGAGTTACAGAGTTTTGTTCGAGGCAAATTGCTGGTGGCAGGAGATTTTAATGCAACCATGCAGCCGGGGATTGATAGATCTGCCTCTCCGGCCCCTCTTGACTATAAAATTGCTCAGGCTTTAAGGAACTTTGTGGATGTTATGGGTCTGTATGATGGCTGGAGGCTGGGGCACTCAAGGGGAAGAGATTACACTTTCTATTCACGTGTTCATCTCTCCTACTCTAGACTTGACTATGTCTTTCCGGACAAAACTTTGACAGAGGGGGGCGGTGACACTAGCATAGGCTCTATCACAATATCTGACCATGCTCCGGTCTGGGCAATTCTTCCTTCATTGAGGGAGGAACACAGGGACTGCAGATGGACATTTAACAACTGTTTGTTGCAGGACCCAGACATTGTAGCTAATTTTATACCAGTTTTGAAGGAGTATTTTGCTAACAACTTGGAGTCTGGACCGCCTCTCGGCACTGTCTGGGATGCCTTTAAAGCAGTGTCGAGAGGATATTTTATTAAGTGTGCTAGTCAGAAATCCAGACTGCATAAAGAATGTTTGAAGCAGTGTATCGAAAAAGTAACTGTCTTGGAGCAGGCCTACAGGGCCTCTGGCTCCGTGTCTGCTTATCGAAAGCTTCAAATGGGGCGATTGGAGTTGAATGCGTTACATGAGGAAAGTTTGAAATTTGTGAATGCACATTTGAGGCAAGTGCACTACGAATGTTCTAACAAGCCTGGGAGGGAAACTCGCTGCAAAACTTAGAAAGTTGAGAGTGGATAGACAAATCTTGCGAGTGAAGGATGATAGGGGTGCCTTGTTGCATAGCTCTGCCCAGATTAGGGAACGTTTTGCTAAATTTTATGAGACACTTTATGAGGAGGATGCCGATGTACAGACTGGGGAAATTGATGGCTATTTGAAGGATAAGAAATTACCAGTTTTGTCTGCAAAACAGAAGTTAGAGCTGGATGCCCCTGTGACGAAGGACGAGGTGTTGCAGGTAATTAAAGCATTGCCGATGGGGAAGGTGCTGGGCTTAGATGGCTTCACAAACGAGTTCTTTAAGATCTTTGCAGATGTGTTGGCACCCTATTTGGTGTTGATACTTAATTCGGTTAGGGAGGGAGTATCCTTCCCTAGGACGATGATGGAAGCTTGGGTGGCGGTTATCCCGAAGCCTGAAAAAGACAAAACTGATTGTGCTTCTTATCGCCCTATTTCTATATTGAATACAGACATAAAAATTTTAGCCAAGGTGCTTGCCAATCGTCTGGGGAAGGTCCTTCCTGATTTAATCCACCCAGATCAGGTTGGCTTTGTTCCGCAGAGACAGGCAATGGACAATATACGCAGAACTATAGACCTGCTTTACGCGGCTCAGAGGAAGGCCTGTCCGATGGTGTTATTAGGGCCTGGATTCAAGCATTATATACTTCACCGCAGGCTTGTGTTAAAATTAATGGGGGGCTTTCTGGTGCATTTTCCTTGGGCAGGGGAACTAGACAGGGTTGTCCGCTTTCCCCATTGCTGTTCGCTATGGCTATGGAGCCGTTAGCGGCTGCTATACGAGAAAATGTGGACATTAGTGGCTTACCCGTGGGAGCTCATGAACACAAAATTGCGTTATTTGCGGACGATGTGCTCATGTCTCTGACCAAACCTTTGATCTCCTTACCCAATTTGATTAAGGAAATAGAGCGATACTCTCAGATATCTGGCTACAAATTGAACACCTCTAAGTCTATGGGACTAGAGGTGGGGATCCCGCCACAGATGAGAGAGGTGTTGAAGACTTCTTTTGCCTTTAAATGGTCGGACAGAGATATACGGTATTTGGGAGTTAGGATCCCTGGAGATCTGTCTGAATTATTTGCTCTTAATTACCTGGATCTTCAGAGGGCTTTACGTAGAGATTTGGATAGGTGGGCGAACATGGGCTTGTCTTGGTTGGGCCGGATTGCGGCAATTAAAATGAATATTCTACCGCGCCTTCTGTACTTATTTCAGGTTTTGCCATTGCGGGTCTCTCGGTCCTTTTTGTCTAGCTTACAGGAAATGTTGATTAGATTTACGTGGAATCAGAAGAGGCCGCGATTACCAAGGGCCCTATTATATAAGAGTACACGGGTTGGAGGGCTGGGGGTACCTAATCTGTATTGGTACTACGGTGCTGCACAGGCCAGGTCAGCTGTTGAATAGTTCAGGTGTGAGGAGCATAAGCTGTGGGTACACATAGAGCAGTCTTTGGTAGGTTCCCGTAAGTTGGGGCATTTAATGTGGCTCGCGGATAAATATCGAGGACAGGTTGCTAGATTTCCTCCATCTGTGCAGGCCACCTTTTATTACTGGGATCTTATGTTTCCAGAGCGCTGTCCTCCTGTTTCGGGATTGGCGCCAATAGTGGACAACCCTCTATTCGAGCCGGGAGTGGGGAGCACGCCATTTAGTAGATGGGCGGCAGTGGGTCTGGATATGCTAGGGCAGCTCCATAGTGGAGAGGACTTGATCCCTTTCGCGACATTACAGGAAGATTATAAACTTAATCCTAGTGACCAGTACGGCTACTTACAGTTGAAACATTTCCTGAAGGGGCCTGTATATGGTAAGTGCCTAAGGAGAGATGTGCACTCGATGGAGGAAGTCTGTGTGACTCCTAGGAGTACGCGTGGGATGATTACTTATCTGTATGGAGTGCTGGCGGCGTGACAAATTCCATCCTTGGCGCATAGGAGGAAGTGGGAGCAGGAATTGCAATTTGTCCTCTCGGATGGGGAGTGGTTGAAAATAGAGAGAGGGATACTGCGATCAGCCTCAGCTGTGTATATGAAAGAGAATGCCATTAAAGTGTTTTACAGATGGTATCTTACTCCGGCTCGCTTGAATCACATGTTTCCTACAGTGCCAAAAACATGTTGGAGACAATGCGGTGATGTGGGGACTATGGGACATATTTGGTGGTCCTGCCCTAAGGCAAAGGCCTATTGGAAAGGCGTGCAGTCACGTCTTCAGGTGTGGGTGGGAAAATCTGTGCATTGGCATCCGCTGGTCTTTATACTGGGGCAGAGGCCGGAGGGGTTGTTGTCTCACCAATGGTTGCTAGTGAGGGGGGCCTTACAAGCAGCTCGACTTAATTTAGCTCAACACTGGAAGTCTCCAGTGGTTCCCTCTCTAGTAAAGTGGATCACCAAGGTGCGATATATCTGTGAGATGGAGAGACTGACTGCTGTCCAAAGGAGAATGTTGTCGAAATGGGAAAAGATATGGACACCTTTTTTGAATGTACGTTCTGGTTGACTGAGGAATGGATGAGTGAAGGAGGGAGCAGACGGGGGGGTTGGGGGGTTTAGGGGGGGGGGGATATGACAAAAGTTGGGTGGGTTTGGGTTTGAGAGGGTGGGAAATAACCTGTAAAAAACAAAAAGTCTTGGAGTCAAGTTGATAGTAGATCTAGATCTGACACGTATAATGTTCTTGTGGACCTGTTTGTTTATTAGTTCCTGTTAGTTACGCTATGCTTTGTACAAAATAGTATTGTATGGAACTGCATACGCTTTGTTATGTGTTAACAATATTTAATAAAGACTTCTATAAAATAAAAAAAAATAAAAAAAGAAGCAGTTGGATCGCCAGATGACCGAGGGGTAAAAGGGGCACTCAGGGAAGACATGGCCATAGCAGAGATTTTAAATGAATTCTTTGCTTCGGTCTTCACCGAAGATTTGGGAGAGATACTGGTGCCAGAAATGGTATTCAATGCTGATGAGTCAGAGAAACTGAATCTAATCTCTGTAAACCTGGAAGATATAATGGGGCAATTTGACAAACTGAAGAGTAGCAAATTACTAGGACCGGATGGTATACACCCCAGAGTATTTGATAGAATTGAAAAATGAACTTGCAGAACTATTGTTAGTAATATGTAATTTATCTTTACTATGGGATTTGCGTTACAAACCGTATGAGGAGAGACTTGCAGACCTAAACATGTATACTTGGAGGAAAGGAGAAACAGGAGTGACATGATACAGACGTTCAAATCTTTGAAAGGTATTAATCCTCAAACAAACCTTTTCTGGAGACGGAAAGGTGGTAGAACTAGACGACATGAATTGAGGTTGAAGGGGGGCAGACTCAGGAGTAATGTCAGGAAGTATTTTTTCTCAGAAAGGGTGGTAGATATGTGGAATGCCCTCCCACGGGAGGTGGTTGAGATGAAAACGGTAATGGAATTCAAACATGCGTGGGATAAACACAAAGGAATCCTGTTTAGAAGGAATGGCTCTATGGAATCTTAGCGGAGATTGGTTGGCAACGCCGGTAACTGGGAAGCAAAACCAGAGCTGGGCAGACTTCTATGGTCTACGCCCTGATCGTGACTGAATAGATATGGATGGGCTGGAGTGTAAATTTTAAGGGGCTTTGATGTTAGCTTCAGAACTTTTAGCACAAGAGCAGTGCTAGGCAGACTTCTACGGTCTGTGCCCTGAGAATGGCAAGGACAAATCAAACTCTGGTCTACATATACAGTAAAGTATCACATACAATGTAAAATGAGTTTATCTTGTTGGGCAGACTGGATGGACCATTTAGGCCTTTATCTGCCATCATTTACTATGTTACTATAAGCATGGTACCAGAAGATTGGAGGGTGGCCAGTGTAACACCGATTTTTAAAAAGGATTCCAGGGTGATCTGGGAAATTATAGACCGGTGAGCCTGACATTGATGCCGGACAAAATGGTAGAGACTATTATAAAGAACAAAATTACAGAGCATATTCAAAAGCATGGATTAATGACACAAAACCAACATGGATTTAGTAAAGGGAAACCTTGCCTCACCAGTCTATTACATTTCTTTAAAGGGGTGAACAAACATTTGGATAAAGGGGAGCTGGTTGATTTGATTGTGTATCTGGATTTTCAAAAGGCATTTGACAAAATACCTCATGAAAGACTCCAGAAGAAATTGGAAAGTCATGGGATAGGAAATAGTGTTCTATTGTGGATTAAAAACTGGTTAAAGGATAGAAAACAGAGAGTAGGGTTAAATGGTCAGTATTCTCAATGGAGAAGGGTAGATAGTGGGGATCCACATGGGTCTGTGCTAGGAATAACTAGTGAGGTAATTAAATTTGCCGATGACACAAAGTTATTCAAAGTTATTAAATCACAAGAGGATTGTGAAAAATTGCAAGACGACCTTACGAGACTGGGAGACTGGGCATCCAAAAGGAGAGTCTCCATGTAAAAGATTTATCAGAGAATAGTTCCAACACCAAGAGCATAACAGCTTCAGGGGGAAAAATATCTGGATTCCCGTGATCATCTCATGAATCCAGCGCAGCAATGCTGCCACATTATATTTGAATATCTGGAAAGCTTAAACCTCCCTATGTCTTATCTAGAATTAATTTGAAATACCCAATTTGAGCTGTCTTCCCCCGCCATATAAACTTGCGGAGTGTGGCCCTTAAGACCAGCTTCTCTTTACGCTGAACTCAGATGGGTAGAGCTTGTAATGGGTTTAGTAGTTTAGGGATCATTATCATTTTAACCAATGCTACCCTCCCCATAAGAGTATGGGAAGATCTATCCATTTGAGACACAAAAGTATTGCAAACAGTGCCTGGGTAAAATTGCTCTGCGACTGAGAAGAATAAAAGATAAGCAAAGTGAAAGCTATGTTCAAACAGACTCTGTGGTGCTAAAATCACCACTGCAACAGTTTCCAAGAAACTGAGGCAGGCAGATTTTCCTGCCGAAACATCGTCCCATGTCAGGTCTTCTCTGGGTGTTCTTTGGTGTCTAATAAAGAATACTTTTGACCACACTCCCCTTTGGAAGGTGTTTATCCTTTCTAGATTCGAACCTTTTTTTATAAAGTTCCTCTTATCTACCGTGTCTGTGCGCATTGACTAGCTTGTAAGCTGTACAATACAACTCTTTCTTATATGTGTCTGTATTGCACTGTGTTGTAATGCTATATAAAAGAATAATTAACTGTAGTAGAGGCTTCTACTGTCATGGTAGCAAAGAGAACTCTTCCTTTTCCTGGTGAGGATAATCTGCAAGTTGTTACCAATGTGCTTGGAAAAACAATGAGAAAAGGAAGTAGTGTGATCAACAGGACACTTCCAAAAAACCACGGAGATGAGAGATAAAAATAAATGTTCTTTAATAGGAGATAAGATCGACATGGCACTGTGTTTTGGCGAACAAAGCCTGCCTCGGGAGTCTGTACTCGATAAACTACTACTACTACTACTTAACATTTCTAAAGCGCTACTAGGGTTACGCAGCACTGTGCAGTTTACCAAAGAAGAACAGTCCCTGCTTAAAGGAGCTTACAATCTAAAGGACGAAATGACAAGTTGGGGCAATCTAGATTTCCTGAATGGAGGTATAACGGTTATGTGCCGAAGGCAACATTGAAGAGGTGGGCTTTGAATAAGGATTTGAAGATGGGCAGGGAGGGGGCTTGGCATATGGGCTCAGGGAGTTTATTCCAAGCATAGGGTGAGGCGAGGCAGAAAGGGCGGAGCCTGGAGTTGGCGGTGGTAGAGAAGGGTACTGAGAGGAGGGATTTGACCTGTGAGCGGAGGTTTCGGGTAGGAACGTAAGGGGAGATGAGGGTAGAGAGGTAATGAGGAGCTGCAGATCGAGTGCATTTGTAGGTAAGTAGGAGAAGCTTGAACTGTATGCGGTACCTGATCGGAAGCCAGTGAAGTGACTGGAGGAGAGGGGTGATATGGGCATATCGGTCCTGACGGAAGATAAGATGTGCAGCAGAGTTCTGAATGGATTGAAGGGGGGATAGATGGCTAAGTGGGAGGCCAGTGAGGAGTAGGTTGCAGTAGTCATAGTCCTACTTTCTCCACCAGTTTTATTTGTGCTTTGATCTATGTATCTTGTATACTTACCAATTACAAGCCTTTTTAAAGGCTCTATTTGGTTCACACTTCCTTCAGTTACATCAACCGGTGTTTACCAAGTACAGACTCTTGAGGCAGGGGATGTTCGCCGAAACACGGTGCCGTGTCGAGTCTTATCTCCTATTAAAGAACATTATTTTTAACTCTCATCTCCGTGGGTTTTTTGGAAGTGTCCTGTTGATCATGCTACGTCCTTGTCTCTGCATTGTCCTTTGTAGTGGATCCAGTTTCTCCACTTTGGTGGTTGCTGTTTGAAAAAAGACTGGCCATAATCAATCTAGCTCCACATGGAGCAGCCTCCCAGAAAAATGATTTTTACAATAATGGCTACTGGATAAAGTCAAATGTTGGCAGCAATGCTTTAGTTCATTTGTATATTCAGTCATTCCTACATGTTTAAATAAAAACTGCTGTAAATATGTTAATGTGGTGACCATTATCATCACTTATCTTTTTGAGCTATGCCTACTCATTTGCTGGTTTAATTTCAATGGATTACTTATTTGTGTAGTGGATGAGTTTTGCTGCTGAATGGATAAAGGTTGACATTTTCCAAAGACCACTCCTAAGCTTGCCTACTCATACATGTATCTCTTCATTTGAAAAGATAAACTCAAGGCAGGATAATGTAGGAACCTGCCACAATGAAATCTTACTCCTACCACAAACTATGGAGCTATATTGAAGAAAGGGATGTTATAATTTTTGTTTTATAACACACATAAAGAAACAAAGGAAAATATAGGGGCCCTTTTACTAAGTTGTGGTAGGCTCTACGCGCGTGCAGCGCACCAAAATGAAACTACTGCCAGGCCAGCATGCCCTACTGGCGGTAATTTCAGATTTGGCATGTGCCCATAACGCCTGGATTAATTGTTTATTTCCTCCTATGTGCACCAGTTCCGGCGGTAATCGGCACTTGGCGCACGCCAACCAGTCACCGCACGTGTAGCACATGAGCCTTTACCACTAGATCAGTGGGTGGCATTAAGGGCTTAGGCTGGTTTTGGGCTCACGCTGGTTTCATTTTTACCTCAGGCCCTTTTCCCGTCCTATTAGAGAACCCACATTTTTTTGTAGATGCGGTAAAAACTGGCCCGGCGCGCACCCAATACATGTGCCTACACTACTGCAGGACACTTTTTACCGCAGCTTAGTAAAAGGACCCTATAAAGATAAAGACCATATGGTCTATCCAGTCTGTCCATCTATGCCATCTATTCTCCCTATCACTCCCTTAGAGATCCTATGTACTTGTTTCAAGCTGTCTTGAATTCAGATACTGTTTTCATCTCCACCACTTTCACCGGAAGGTCATTCCATGAACTCACCACCCTTTCCATGAAGAAGTATTTCCTCAAGTAATTCCTGAGTCTATCCTCTTTCACCTTCATCCTATGCCCCCTCATTCCAAACCTTCCTTTCAATTGAAAGAGACTTGCCTCCTTTGCATTTATGCCACATAGATATTTAAATGTTTCTCCCCTCTCCCGTCTTCCTTCCAAAGAATACATATTGAGATCTTTAAGACTGTCCCCATATGCTTTATGATGAAGACCACTGACCATTTTAGTAGCTGCCTGCTGGACTGACTCCATCCTGCTTATATCTTTTCGAAGATGCGGTCTCAGAATTGTACACAATATTCTAAATGAGGTTTTTTGGTTATTTAGTGTAAGTGTAGTGATTTTGCACAATTTCAAAGATGACAATTAGGAGCACTGGTGTTATGTCCTGGATAGTGAGCCCATGGGCTGTCATATGGGCCCTACTCTGAAGAGAGCTCCAGGCAACAACTGATGTGTCACTGGGAGGTTGAGCAGTGTGGGACTGCAGTCTGGATACAGGAGCAGGACCTGGCAGAAGTGGAGAGGAAAAGTTGATGCTAGGCAGAAACTTGACAGAAGCTTGGCTGAAGTGAGGCTGGAGCTTGGCTGGGGCTTGGTGGAAGCTTGGCTGAAGCGAGACTAGAGCTTGGTGGAAGCGTGGCTGGATCAAGGCTGAAGCTTGACTGGAGCTGGGCTGAAGCGGAGCTTACAGGGGCTTTGCAAAGGTGGGGAATGCCGCCACCAGCGGTCTAAAGTAGCGCCCCAGAGTGACATCATCTGGGGCACCTGGTGGAGCCTTACCAACCAGATGCACAGGAGCATATGTACGTGTCAATGCACAAGAGTCTGTCTATGTCAGCTCTCATCCTGCCAGTGGTTCCAGCGATCAGCGGCGGGTGGATCAGTGTCTTTCCCCCGTCACGAGAGATAGGTCCGGGATGGCCGTGACAACTGGTCACATCAGCTGATGATCAGCCTAAGCTTTGTGTCTAAGAATCCCTTTCTACATTTTTGATAGGAGTAAGATTTTGTTATGGTGGTTCATACATGCATAACATTTATGCGTTTAACCTGCAATGGTGTTTTTTACTCAAAGAGTAAAACATATAAAATACCTGAAATTAAAAAAAAAGGCTTATACAGTTGGTAGTGGAGTTGGTGACAACCACTTATGTCTTTTTGAATATTAGGTCCATTGTATTTATTACCTGAAGTGAACGATATGAAAGAAGATGCTTTTGCTATATGAGCCCAGTTAGACTTCAGCTAGGTAGAAATTTCAGCTTTAATGTGGGATCATATTTATCTTTCAAGACAAAATGAAGCCCTCAGCAATAAACTGCATTGATTATGGGAATGGAATTGTCTTGTTTTATACCTGGACTGTTTTATTTCAACTTTTATTACTATATTGAATTTGATTTTATGTTTTATTGAATTGTTAACTGCTTTGTGGGTTATAAAGAAAAGGCCAACAATCAAATGTAACTAATTAGCCTTTAGTAAACAGGCCTTGTTTTCTCCCATTTTGAGTCTGAGAGAGTCAATTTTCAGCTGCTGTGGTCAGCAGCTTAAGTTAAACACTGGTGCTGGTGTTTAACTTAATCTGTATATTAGTGCTACTATCCATATAGGTAGCAGCATTGAATATATGTATTTTCCAGTGACCACACTGGCACATTTAGGCCTGCTCTGCATACGGCAATAAGTGCATCTATTCTAATTGCAAATGCACGTACCACCTGGTAAACAATTTTTTTGCGTGGTAATCCCCAACAGTTATTTCACAGCCTTTGACCTTACCAATCGTTCATTTTTGAATGCAACACACAGTAAGTGTAAAACGTCACTTCACTTTAGAAAAAAGAGGCCCCTTTATGTTATGTTAGCATAAGGTGGAGCAGGAGTAGTGGTGGCATCTTTATACTATTTTGACTGGCTTTAAAGTATATCTGGTTTTAAGTATCCCCGATTTTCATGTATAACTGTTTTTTATGCATTTTATAACCGTTTTTATAGTATATCCAGCTTTTAGTATCCCCGGTTTTAAGCATTACAAGCTTTGAATACGACTTTCATAGCATATATGTTTTTCATGGTGGTCTGTCTTTTAGGTTATCTGTTTTATTGTAGCCATAGTTTCTTTTTAACATTTTATTTATATCTTTCTAGCTTTTTTTTTTTAACTCAGAATTAGTCTTATATATACATACCCTCTTCTCTTTTATTCATAGAAGTGACACTGTGTGTTCTCTATTTGCCTGCACTATAGTAGACCTTTCTCTCATAACACCGCATACCAGAGCTTAGTTATTCAGAGGTGGGTAGCCTATCCAGCTTATAATTGAAAAAGAAAAACGCCTATATTGCGACCCAAATTGGGAGATAGATGTTTATCTCACAAAAACGAATAAAGCGGTATAATCGAAAGCCGAATTTGGACGTTTTCAACTGCACTCCGTCACGGATGCGGACAAAGTTGATGGGGGCATGTCAAAGGCGTGGTGAAGGCGGAACTGGGGCATGGTTATCGGCCGATCAGAGATAGGCGCCTTTCGCCGATAATGGAAAATAAATATGCATTTTTAGCGAGAATTTAGGGCACTTTTCCTGGACCCTGTTTTTCCACGAATAGGGCCCCAAAAAGTGCCCTAAATGACCAAATGACCACTGGAGGGAGTCGGGGATGACCTCCCCTGACTCCCCCAGTGATCACAAACCCCCTCCCACCACAAAAATATGCCGTTTCACAACTTTTTATGTTCACCCTCAAATGTCATACCCACCTCCCTGGCAGCAGTATGCAGGTCACTGGAGCAGTTATTAGGGGGTGCAGTGGACGTCAGGCAGGTAGACCCAGGCCCATCCCCCCACCTGTTACACTTGTACTGGTAAATGGGAGCCCTCCACACCGCCCCCCAAACCCACTGTACCCACATGTAGGTGCCCCCTTCACCCCTTAGGGCTATAGTAATGGTGTAGACTTGTGGGTGGTGGGTTTTGAGGGGGATTTGGGGGGCTCAACACCCAACAGAAGGGTGCTATGCACCTGGGAGCTCTTTTACCTTTCTGTTTTTTTTTGTAAAAGTGCCCCCTAGGGTGCCCGGTTGGTGTCCTGGCATGTGAGGGGGACCAGTGCACTATGACTCCTGGCCCTTCCCATGAACAAATGCCTTGGATTTATTCGTTTTTTGAGCTGGGCGCTTTCATTTTTCATTATCGCTGAAAAACAAAAATGTCCAGCTCACAAATTGTCGAATAAAACATGGATGTCTATTTTTTCCCAAAATACGGTTCGGTCCGCCCCTTCACGGACCCGTTCTCGGAGATAAACGCCCATGGAGATAGACGTTTTCGTTCGATTATGCCCCTCCACATGTGTGTTATTTTTGAATTAAGGATAGTAGTTTTATTATACCATTGTTTTATGATTGCTAGTTTATTTTTGTTTCATACAGTTTTCATTGTAGTAAGTCTGCCTTTCTATGTACACTCAACATACGTGCAATTATGGTTATTTTATTCATATTCATTTTTTGTTTTTAAAATGCGCTTTTATGGGGGTGCTGTGGAGCACTGACTGAGATGGCAGCATAATCACTGAGCTCTCTAAGACTCCTATAATCAATTGGATTATCAAACAACTTTATGTAACTAATTACAATCTAATTACTACATTAATAACCCTATAACTCATGGCATCTGGTAAAAATAGCAAACGTCATTGGGTTGAACCCGTGTCGCCACAGAAAGGGCAGACTGGAAAACCCAACGAACCCGGCACAGCGGCCATCTTGGAAGAGATACATGCTCTCAAAGAATTAATCACAGACACCAAGGAAGGTCTAATCGACATAAAGGAAGACCTCTCACTCATCAGATCCGATTTATCTATGTTAAACTCCAAGGTGCTTACGTTGGAGAAGAAAACCGACATTTCGGAAGCCAACATAAAAATGATACAAAAGCAAGTTAAGAAGATCACACTGCTTCAGAGAGAAATGGAGGACAGCAACAACAGATCCAGATGAAACAACATACATACATATACTAGGCCAACTAGAAAACCAAGAAGGCTTCGATCCCATGCAATTTGTAGAGAAAAATTTGCCAAGGATTTCGAGCTAGAATGTGCACACAGATTACCATCTCAATGTGGCCCTAAAGACAAATACCCTCAGCCTATCATCATGCGTGCACTGCGTTACCCTCAAGTCACGGAAAATTTTCAGCGTGCCCGCATACGTGCTCCAATACAATACGAAGGCCAAGAGCTACAATTTCTGCCTGATCTATGCTATGCAACGATTCAAGCATGGAAACAGCTTTTGGCCTATCGACCTAAACTGAAAGAGATCAACACTAGATATGGCATGCTGTACCCTGCCAAGCTACGAATAACATACAACAACGTTACCAAAGATTTTACTTCTCTCAACACCTTGGCTTCTTATCTGGAAGAAATAGCTCCTAGCAAACTTGACGCAAGTTGAGCTTAAATTTCTATCATGGCTGTTTATATTACAATTTAGTCGTTATATGGGCTGTAATGTAATTTATGTGTGAGATTTCCTAACCACTATATTTTTCTCTTCTCTCTCTTATCGATCTTATTTTCTACCAGGTTAGGCTCAATCAGACCTAAGTTTTCTTGATATTTTTGTATGACTTATAGTAATCATATATGGTTTCCTTAAATCCTCGGAGTCAGTGAGGGGATGCTGGTCATCCGGGTATCCATATCTCATGGTTAGAACATACTGTGTTTGTTGTTCACACACTGTTATGTTATATGTTATTGTACTCGGCTCTAAAAATATGATACTTTCACTACATAATACTGACTTTATTCTTAGGAGTGTATACATAACGCTGTTCTTATCATTTCACATGCTAGGTGTTACATGACGCTTAATATATTATCCTTCAATGTTAAGGGGTTTAACAATCCAGTTAAGCGAAATTTTTTTTTAATTCCTTAAATAAGTATGTACCCGATATAATCTTCTTCCAAGAAACACATTTATCTGACCGTGAGTCAATTAAACTTAAAACGTCATGGTCTTTAATCCCAGTTTTCTCTGCTGCTGATGGAAAAAAAATGGTGTGGCCATTCTTGTGAGGAAGAAGGATAATATTAAATTAATATAATCTGACAATGACTTATTAGGCAGATGGGTTAAGGTACACCTCACAGTAAATGACAAACCCTTAATGTTATTGAACTTATATGCACCAAACACAGATTGCCCTGATTTCTTCCACACTATTGCTGACCTAATTGCATCTGAAGGAGATAAACCATACATAGTAGGAGATGATTTTAACCTCATCTTCAACCCTGAAATTGATAGGAAATCCACGTTTCCATACAAGAAAACCAGAGCTTGGTTCATTCTGAGAGACATGATGTTACAACAAACTATGTGATGTATGGCGCTTCTTACAAGATAAAGAGCACGATTACACATTTTACTCCCTACCACATAATTCTTACTCTTATATTGATTACTTCTTAATTTCTGAGGCTATACACCTATCAGATCATGCACACATTTCTCTACAACTCATTAATCTTTCATCTAAAGCACGGGCAAAAACTTGGCGCTTTAATTCTAGTCTACTAGCTCATCCTGAATTTATAGAGGAAATAAATGGTGACATTACAGAATATTTTCAATTTAACACATTAGACAACACTAAATAGACAACTAGATGGGTCACTTTCAAAGCTTTTATATGTGGCTCAATTATATGTTTTTCTGCCAAACAAAAAAAGAAACAAACGTGTGAATTTATTGAATTGGAAAAATCTATATCATGTTTTGAAAAAATTCATCAGGAAACACCTTCTGATCTAGGTACTTTGGAAAAGTTACAAAAAGCAAGATATAAATACAACTTAATATTAGTTAATAATGCTAATAAAGAGGTATTCATGAAATCAGCTCAATATTATGCCAACAATAATAAAACCGGCCATTTGCTAGCCAGCTACCTAAAATCAAGAGCTGAAAAAAATGATCTCTGTCATGAAAGATGACAATAATGCACTAATCACAGATCAACAAAATATATTAAAGGCCTTCCAGCATTTTTATGCGTCTTTATATAAGTCAGAATCTAATTTAGATGACAATGATCTGGCTTTTCTTAAGACCTTGATCACCACACTCTTGACGATAATGATAATTTGGCATTGATGGCCCCCATAACTGAACAAGATGTACTATCTGACATAAAATCTATGGCAAAAAAGGCCCCTGGACTGGATAGACTTACATTGGAATTCTACTTAGCTTTCTAGGCAACACTTACTTCCATCCTAAGTTCATTCTATAATCACTTAATTACATCTGGCGAGGTTAGTGGGAGTTTTACTGAGGCTACCATTATAGTTCTCCCGAAACCTGGCAAAGACCCCCAATACATACAGAACTACCGTCCCCTGTCACTTATCAATCTTGATGCTAAGATATACGCTAAGATAATAGCAGAGAGATTGCAAGTTGTTTTACCTAAAATTATAAACGCTAATCAAACGGGCTTTATGCATGGTAGATACTCCTATGATAACCAGATTGTTTTCTAATGTAATTCTACAAGCACAGGCTTCAACTACTCCTCTTGTAGCCATTGGGCTAGATGCCGAAAAGGCTTTTGATTGAATGGAATAGCCTTATATGTTTCAAGTACTCAAATGGTTTGGTTTTGCATCTGACACCATCAGAATGATCCAAGTTCTATACACTCACCCCTCTACTAAACTATTCATAAATGGTCTTTTCTCCTCCTCATTTTCCCAAACAAGAGGAACTAGACAAGGTTGTCCTCTTTCTCCACTTTTATTCAACATTGCACTTGAACCTTTATTAATAACAATTTTACGATCAGATCAGATCAAATGTGTAGAATTAGGTAATATTTTGGCTAAGCTATCAGCTTATGCTGACGATGTTCTACTGTACACAACACCTTCATCCATACCACATATTCTGGAAGCAATTATTAACTATTCCAAAGTCTCTGGTTACAAACTAAACCCCACAAAAACAGAAATGATGCCATTAAACACATCTAGCCTCCAATACAACTTTACTCAATCCCCCTTCAAATGGACTCCTACAGGTCTGAAATATTTAGGTGTTTTCTTCTGTACCACTCTGTCAGAGTCTGTTAACCAAAAGTCTGCATATCTGCTGAAATGTATTACTGAGTTGACTACCAAATGGTCTCCACTTAAATTATCTGGGTGGGGTAGACTAGACACCATAAAATGATGATTACACCAAAAGTGAACTATATCCTCAGCATGCTTCCAATACTACTTGAACCCTGTACATATAAACAAATGGAACAATTATTGACTAAATTCCTATGGTCTAATAAACCTCCACGAATTGCATTAAAGAGACTTAAATGCTCCAAACAACACGGAGGTGTCAACTTCCCTAGCTTCTTGGAATACCACATGGCTTTTATGCTAAGACAGAGTTCTAAATGGATAACTTTATCTGAAATTAACAAAGAGCCATTATGGATACAATGGGAGTCAGAGAAATACAAATCAATATCTTTGCATTAATTACCTTGGTCATACTTGCCTAAATCAGACAATAACCTAATATTAGCTGCTTCCCAAATATCCTTCAAATCTATGGACTCCTGTGTTCAGCACTCTTTTTATTCAACCACAAACTTACACATATGGAATAATCCAAAATTCAGGATCAATGATAAATGTGTCTCATGGTCTAAATGGATAGAAGCAGGCATCTGGTACATACACCAACTTCTTGATCGAAATAAGTGGATTCCGTTTACAACACTACAATCAACATATAAACTGCACAACCAATGCTACTTTCAATGGTTACAATTAAAACATTGCATATCTACAAACATTGATATTGACCTTTTAACAAATGCTACACCAAGTTGCTGGGACTTATGTCATCAATTCTCAAATGAAAGAAAATTGCTTCTAACTGGCATAAAATTCTATAAGACTGGTCTTTTCATGCACCATCCACTTTAGAAAGCATATGGACTAAAGAACTTAATACTTCATTAACATCCGATCAATGGAAAAAGTTTGGTCCTCTTTATACAAATCCTCTAAATCAGCAGCATACACACAATCTTCTTTCTTTGTGCTACATAGAGCTTTATGGACTCCGAATAAACTATCTAAAATATCCAAAAGATCATCAAATCGCTGTTGGGCTTGTAATTCCAACATAAGTACACTGGCTAGCTTATTTTCAAAAGGAAAGGACGTAAATCGGGAGATGGGCGTCCTTCTCTCAGGGTCGCCCAAATCGGCATAATCAAAAGCCGATTTTGGGCATCCCCAACTGCTTCCTGTCGCGAGAATAACCAAAGTTCCCAGGGGCATGTTTGAGGAGTAGCGAAGGCGGGACTGGGGCGTGCCTAACAGAGGGGCATCCTCAAGCGATAATGGAAAAAAGAAGGGCGTCCCTGACGAACACTTGGCGGAATTTACTTGGTCATTTTATTTTACGACCAAGCTACAAAAATGTGCCCTAAATGACCAGATGACCACCGGAGGGCATCGGGGATGACTTCCCTTGACTCCCGAAGTGATCACTAACCACCTCCCACCCTGAAAAAAACAAATTTAAAAAGTTTGTCTTTTTTTTTTTACAGTATGGGTGAAGGACCTCCTTCGCTATACCTCTGTCCCTGCAACGGCAGTTGAGGACAGTTGAGGACGTCCTTCACTATGCCTCCGTCTGTGCGATGGCAGTTGAAGACTTCCAAATTGTGGATGTTTCTGAGAAGGACATCCATGCCTGGATGTTTCTATAAGAAGGATATCCATGCCTGCTATGCCTCCAACACCCCGTTTATTTATTTGGATTTTGGATCACAAGTAGCAGCAAGGGGATTTGAACCAACCACCACTGGATTGCAAGACCAGTGCTCTAACCACTAGGCCACTCCACTGCACTCTCTTTAAATTTGTCCATTCCTGTAGGTGGAGGCAGTATGCAGGTCCCTGGGGGGAGGTATTCAAACATTTTGGATGTCCTCAACTGCCCCCCCCCCCACAGGGATGGCTAAATTTCAAGGGAGTAGAGTGGAATGGTTAGAGCACTGGTCTTGCAATCCAGAGGTGGATGGTTCAGATCCCAGTGTTGCTACTTGTTATCCAAAATCCAAATAAATAAAGGGGGTGTCAGAGACATAGCAGGCGTGGACATCCTTCTCACAGAAACATCCAGGCATGGACATCCTTCTCACAAACATCTTAATAAATAGCAAAGGACATCCTTCACCCATACTCTAAAAAAACCCACAAAAGTTTTAAAGTTGTTCTTTTCAGGGTGGGAGGTGGTTAGTGACCACTGCATGCCTTTTTCCATTCAGTTAGTGCATCAGTTAGTCCACTGCAGTGCCCCCTAGGGTGCCCGGTTGGTGTCCTGGCATGTCAGGGGGACCAGTGAACTACAAATGCTGGCTCCTCCCATGACCAAATGACTTGGATTTGGTCGTTTTTGAGATGGGCGTCTTCAGTTTCCATTATCACTGAAAACTGGGGATGACCATCTCTAAGGTCAACCTAAATGTTGAGATTTGGGCGACCCCGACCGTATTATCGAAACGAAAGATGGACACCCATCTTGTTTCGATAATATGGGTTTCCTTGCCCCTTCACTGGGACGTCCTTAGAGATGGGCGCCCTTAGAGATGGTCGTCCCCGTTCGATTATGCCCCTCTGGATCACCTTATATATTATTGCCCATTATTGGAAGAATATGGGTCTCAAATTTGGAAAACTATATCTAAAATATTGGACATAAAGGACACCTTATCATACAATATCATCATCATGGGTGAACTTGGTCTAAACACTTCTGTGAAGCCACATGCAGCTAAGTTACTACGCATATTATTGCATATAGCAATCAAGATGATATGCCATTGTTGGAAAGATAACCAATTTATCATACGACATGTGGTGGAATAATGTCTGTTTAACTGCCAAATATGAACACGCATCTGCTGATAGATGTGGATCCACTTTGTCTTTCAAGAAAGTATGGTCTCCAGTACAAACTTATATTTCTAAAAACTAACAGCGCTCTACTATTGGGTACTATAGCTATGTACTTATGTATACACTTACCTAATTGACCACTATTAAGATTGATGTGAATAACATTATCACTATCATTTCATCTTATTGTATCATATGTGCTTACTTTTGAGCTAAATTCTCCATTGCATTTTGTCTTCCTGAGTACGTTTATAACTTGTTAATTTTGTCACAATTGGCTACTTATATTTTGTTATAAAAAACAATAAAACTAATTGAAATTAAAAAAAATGGGCTATTACATTTTTTAGGTCTGGTTGTTTAGCATATGTTTTATTTAACTATGTTTTAAAGTTCATTTATTTAATATAACAATTGTTTCAAACCCCTGACACAGGTAGAGTCTTCTGCTGAAACACGGACCCGTGTCAGGTCAAGTTTGGTGCTTTGAATAAAGATTGTCTGTTCTCCTTACACGAATGAAGTTGTGCGTCATTCTCTACTCTTTGGAATCTCTTCTGATCTTCATCATTCTCTACTATTTGGAACCTCTTCTGATCTTTGTAGAGGCATTCTCCTGTTCTTCTTTGGCATATGGCGGTATATCAAGCCTTTGTAAATAAATACATTTATAATTTGGAGGAGGAAATTTATTAGGGTTCCTTTATTGATAAGGGTATATACATTATCCTCTGGATTCTATAAATGCTGCACAAATTTACGCATGCAAAATTACACGCTGTCCTGAGATGCACAGGCAACTAAATTGGCTAATGAGCCAATTAGCACTAATAACTGAGTGTTAAAAGTCAATTGGCACTAATTTGCAACAGTTTGGATTTGCAGATATCTTATTACATGCTATTCTATAAAGATCTGCGTGCAGATCTTATAAAGTGCAACTAAAAAGGGGTGTGGCCATGGGTGGGTCAGGGGTGTTCACTAAAGATGCATACAGTGTTACTGAATATATATATATATATATATATATATATATTTTTTAGTTACATTTGTACCCCGTGCTTTCCCCACTCGTGGCAGGCTCAATGTGGCTTACATATACAGGTACTTATTTGTACCTGGGGCAATGGAGGGTTAAGTGACTTGCCCAGAGTCACAAGGAGCTGTGCCTGAAGTGGGAATTTGAATTCAGTTCCTCAGGACCAGAGTCCACCATCCTAACCACTAGGCCACTCCTCCACTCCACTGGATCTGTGCCTAATTTACATGCTAGGATTAACACCAGGTTTCAGTTGGTGTAAGTCCTTATGCCTACAGTTTGGTGCAGAATTGGCTGTAATCACTATTCTATAATTGGTGCCCAACTTGGAGCATCATTTATAGAATTGTGTTCTGTGTAGATTTTTTTGGCACCGTATTTTCAGCGCTATAGGTTTATCAAAATTATTTTCAGCATATTGGAGGTAATTCTATAAGGAAGCACTTCTTTTTAGGTATCCTGATGCCATGCCATGAAAGTGTATTCTATATTGCCACTGGGCACCCATATCCCATTACAGAATACTAGCGTAACTTATTCTTATGGGTCCCAATATTTAGCCGGTGGTGATCAGTGTTTTGCTGACCACCACCAATATTTATTTATTTACTTAGATTTTGCTCACACCTTTTTCAGTAGTAATGCAATGTGAGTTACATTCAGGTACTCTGGATATTTCTCTATCCCAGGAGGGCTCACAATCTAAGTTTGTACCTGAGGCAATGGAGAATTAAGTGACTTGCCCAAGATCACAAGGAGCAACAGTGGGATTTGAGTCAACTACCTCTGGATTGCAAGACCAGTTCTCTAACCACTAGGCCACTCCTAAACCTGGAAATTCAATGCCAGACCATGTCTGGGCACTGGCATTGAATTTACGGGTTTCCAGAGCCAGTTAACGCATTGCCGATTTAGGGGACCTTTTTACTATGCTGCGTTAAAAGGGGCCCTGCGCTGGTGGTGGCAACTATTTTTGCCAAGTGCCAGGGCCCCTTTTAATGAAGTGGGTAAAAAGGCTGAAAAAGGAAATGGCCATGCGGTAAGTTCGCACTTGTCGTACGGCCATTTGGGGGGAAGCACTTACCGCCACCCATTGAGGACTTTAAAAAAGTAGAAATGGTGGTGCAGTAAGTGTAACACTTGTGTGGCCATTTTCAGGGGAATCCCTTACAACCACCGGAAATGCCACACAATAGGAGTGAGCACTACCGCTGGGCTCCTGTGGTAGCCCAGTGGTAGGGCCAAATCGTTGCATGCCCAGCCCATGTTAGTCCTATTGTGTCTTGGTAAAAGGGCCCCTAAATTAATAAACAAAATGTGGAGCTAAAAGAAAGAAAACTATATTTAATTATTTGATTTTACAAAGAGTTTTGGCTGTCAAAGCATTAATGATTGGCACCAGTGGTGAATGATGACAACACTCAAGATTGATACCATCTATCCACTACTTACATAGTAACGTGGAGGGGCATAATCGAATGGGGCGCCCATCTCTAATGACGGCCCCATAAAGCTGCATACCCGACCGTATTAATTAGATTGTAAGCTCTGTCGAGCAGGGACTGTCTCTTCATGTTCAAGTGTACAGCGCTGCGTACATCTAGTAGTGCTTTAGAAATGATAAGTAGTAGTAGTAGTAGAAATGATAAGTAGTATTATCGAAACAAGATGGCCGGCCATCTTTCATTTCAATAATACGGTCGGGGACGGCCAAAACTCAACATTTGGGCCGCCCTTAGAGATCGCCGTCCTTAGAGATGGCTGACATTGGTTTTCGCTGATAATGGAAACTAATGGTGGCCATCTCAAAACTGGCCAAATCCAAGCCATTTGGTTGTGGGAGAAGCCAGCATTTGTAGTGCACTGGTCCTCCTCACATGCTAGGACACAAACCGGGCACCCTAGGGGGCACTGCAGTGGACTTTACAAATTGCTCCCAGGTGCATAGCTCCCTTATCTTGAGTGCTGAGCCCCCCAACCACCCCCCCAAACCCACTACCCACAACTGTACAACACTACCATAGCCCTTAAAGGGTAACAGGGGGCACCTAGATGTGGGTACAGTGGGTTTTGGGTGGGTTTTGGAGGGTTCCCATTTACTACCACAAGTGTAACAGGTAGGGGGGGATGGGCCTGGGTCCGCCTGCCTGAAGTGCACTGCAGTACCCACTAAAAACTGCTCCAGGGACCTGCATAGTGCTGTGATGGACCTGGGTATGACATTTGAGGTTGGCAAAAAAAAAAAATTTTTATTTTTTTTTTGGGTGGGAGGGGGTTGGTGACCACTGGGGGAGTAAGGGGAGGTGATCCCTGATTCCCTCCGGTGGTCATCTGGTCAGTTCGGGCACCTTTTTAAGGCTTGGTCGTAAACAAAAATGGACCAAGTAAAGTTAGCCAAATGCTCGTCAGGGACGCCCTTCTTTTTTCCATTATCAGCCTTGGATGGCCATCCCTTAACCATGCCCCTGTCCCGCTCGGTACACTGCCAACACGCCCTCTTGAACCTTGGCCGGCCCTGCGACGGCAAGCAGTTGAGGCCAGCCAAAATTGGCTTTCGATTACGCCAATTTGGCCGCCATTAGGAGAAGGGCGCCCATCTCCCGATTTGTGTTGGAAATTGGCCGCCCTTCTCCTTCGAAAATAAACTGGATAGTAACATAGTAAATGACGTCTGATAAAGACCTGTATGGTCCATCTAGTCTGCCCAACAAGATAAACTCATTTTACATGGTATGTGATACTTTATATGTATACCCGAGTTTGATTTGTCCTTGCCTTTCTCAGGGCACAGACCGTAGAAGTCTGCCCAGTACTGTTCTTGTACTAAGTTCTGAAGCTAACATCGAAGCCCCTTAAAATTTACACTCCAGCCTCTGAGATATTTAATTGTCTTGCCTTAAAACATAAATTAAGCATTTTTTGGAGCAAGGCTTTAGAATCCCAAATGCACTGATCCTGAGGTATACACCAATGAGATGAAATTATATCTATCTATACAAAGAAGAAAGGTTGTTTATCTGTCTGTTTGTTCTTCATGTATTTGGACACAGTACGAGCAAAGGCATCAAAACTTTGTAGGGTCGATCCTCTCATCCACTGTTCCCTTTAGGCTGAGTGGGAGTCCTCTAACTGCATTGCTGCTACTAGGGTGGGGTTGGGGGTGGGGTTTCATTATTGTGTTTTCAAATCACTGGGGACAGGCAGGTTCCATGGATTCCTGCAGAGCTTGCCTGTCCCTCACTATTGAAAATGTGATAGTAAAACAGCACCCCCTGCTGGCAGGACTGTAGGTGGAGGAGTCCCACTCAGCTTAGAGGGAACAACGGTCTAATCCAGTAAGAGGCCAACAACTACTTTGGGGTGAAAAATTATTTGTCCCCTGCTTGCAACAGCCCACTTATCTATCTGACCAATGAGACTCCAGCATTCAGTTGTTAAAACTATTGAACAGTGCATTGTGAGCAAGCAGTAAACATGTACCTAGAGGTTCTCAAGTGTGCTCAGTTGTCCATTTGCCTGAAAATTTGATTGGATGCAATATAATTTTTCCTGTGCAATGCTGGATACTCTGTTAGTCGTGTATAAAAACCTCTTTCTATCATTCAGGCTGACAGTACTTATATTACCTAAATACTGCTCGATAGAGTACAGAAAAATCCAAGGAGAAAAAGCTTCAGAATCCTTCCTCCACTTTTGTATTAAGGAAGAAATAATAGCAGGAATATGCAAGGTAAAATCACTTCATAGGCATAAAAAACTCCTTAGAACAGGTCTGTTAATGCTCTAATCGAACCAGCTTTTAAGGATCCAAAAAAAGTGACGTGAATTATTTAGAAACTTACCTTCAAGCTGCTTCCAAATTGGACACACACTGGCTGTATGTTTCACCAGTATGACTGTGTCAAGGTATAATACTTGTGTCAGCTCTTCAAGAGCTATGACAGTCTCAAATGTTAAAGTCAGGTCTATTAGGGCAGCATGCAAGCCCCTGGAGTAGTGTAGTGGTCAGTGCAGTGCATAGCGGGGGACCCAGGTCCCTATCTCCCCTCACCTGTCACACTTGTAGTAGAAACTGTGACCCCTCCAAAACTCAACAGAAACCTACATATAGGTGCCCCCTTCACCCATAAGGGTTATTGTAGTGGGATACAGTTGAGGATAGTGGGTTTTTGCATGGGTTTTGGAGGGCTCAGCAGACAAGATAAGAGAGCAATGGTGAGATGTGTACCTGGGAGCATTTATATGAAGTCCACAACAGTGCCCCCTAGGGTGCCCCATTGCTCTCTTGGGATGTCTGGAGGACCAGTTTCCTAAAAATGCTGCATCTAAATGGCTTGATTTTCTCTGTTTTTCACTTGTACTTTTTTATTTTTTTGAAAATGGCCTGAAAAAATAAATGCATAGAGCACAAAAACCTTGTTACAAACGGTATCTTTGGAAAAAAAAAAGATAGATGTTTCGCGGTTTTGAAAATGGCCATATTACCTATTTGGATTTGGGACGTTTAGCACAAAATGGCTAAGGTCCGACTTAGATGTCATATCAAAAATGCCCCTCTTTGTAACATAGCACCACTGTGGCCTGCGAATAAGTTTTCCAGCAACAGCGGCAGAAAACTCATGAAGAACACAAAACCATTGTGACACTTAGTGAGGAGTAAAACTGGAAAGAGCTTTTTTGGTTCCAGAACCAACAATCTCACATCACATAGACTTGAAAAAGAACCGTGATTTGACATACAGTAGGTGTTAAGCCAGCTGGAAAAAAAAAACCCTTACAGTCACTGCCATGGTGAAGCGGGTGAAAGGGAAGGAATGAGAAACAAATGAGGAAAGAAGTCAAAGGTACTACAATGTTCTTTTTTGATTCACTCCCATTCAAAAGCTGCTGTTTTGATTACGTAATGGTTTAAGCTGTTATTAACATGATTTTTGAAAATATTAAGCCCTATAAGTAGGTTCACAGCTGACACAAGACTATTTCCCTCCCCCCCCCCCCAAAAAAAAAACAAAAACTAGATTGTGCTTCTGGAAATTTATGTGAAGCAGTGTATTGGATATTATTTCATGAATGGATGTAGCCAGATGTACACGTATAGTACATTGTCTTTTGAACTGTTTTTGTTGCCTGGGTGTGTAGTGTCACTGCTGTAGATTTGACCTACAAGTAGAAGCACAATCATGCACACCGAACAGAACATGAGGACATTGATAAGCCTGACTCCTGGTGAAGGGCCAGTTCAGAAAGCAGATTAGTACAGCTGGAGTGCAGTCTTCAGCAAACACCTGGAGGATGGCAGACAGTAAGAGGCCTTTGGAGATAAAAGGTGATGAAAGATATCATGTGCAAAGGGCTGGTGCTGTCACACCTGTCTGTGTACTTTAACCAGGCATTCACTGTGCACAGGGTGGTTCTGCAGATAAAGACTATATGGTGCTCAGCAGCCTTCATCAGGAAACGTGCGACAGGATGATATCAGAGATAAGATTCCAATTATTGTTGGGGTAGCTACGGCATGCAGCGATGTTTTGCCGAGGTATGAGGCCTAAAGTTTATCTGAAGCTTTTCAAGGTGCCAAAATATGGAAGAGCATGCCGATTGGATTACAATTCCTTTCCAATTATAAAGATTTTAGAAAAACATTGAAAACTTTTTTTTTGTTTAGGAACTATGTTCTTCACTGCAATGCTTGTAATTAGGCATTATCGATTTTATATTTAACTGTAATTCCTAGAAGATTGTCTAGCTTTTGAAATTATATCTGCTAAGAACTTCACGGTTTTAGCGGAATACAAGACATGAAGCTATGCTATTGCATCCAGAACCGTAGACAATTCTAGGTCACACAGAACAATCTGTGATCTGGGAAATAAATATTTCCTTTTGGCAGCAGAAAGTACCATGGGGCAATTCTATAAGTAGGCATCCCACCGCTGCATGGTAAGAGCCTTTTCTATAATGGCATCTGAGCACCCAGATTTCATTATAGAATTCTATCGTGACCTGGCATCAGCTCACCTACATGTCATAGAACTGGTGTGACTGTAGGTGCCTAAAATTGACAGAAGTCCACATACCACTTAGTTTTTCAGGCGGGGTATAAATTGTAAAATGAATAAAATAGCCAACAGTATTTTGGAAGTTGCATGTGTGAGTGGCAGCCCCTCCCACGCCCCCTTGCATTTACACGCTATAGGGAAAATTCAACAAGTGACACCGAAAATCCATCGCCGATAATAATTAGCACTCAATGTTATTCTATACGGGTGGTCCGAGATGAGCGCTCTTTATAGAATAGTGTTGAGTGCCAAATTCCTCACTCAACTTTGGGCATAAGGACTTACACCAGCTGAAACCTGGTATAAAACCTGGCATGCAAGTTGGGGCACATCTCCCCGCTATTCTGAAACACTGCACGTATTTTTTGTGATCATCTCGGACCCACCCATTCCCCTCCATGGCCACACCCCTTTTGAATTGTATGTGATCCAATTTAAGTGCCCATTGTTACAGAATAGCGCGCAGCCAGATTGGACCGAAATCATCATTAATACCAATTAAGTGCTTGCTAACAATAATAATTCAATCAACAAACTAAGGGGCCCTTTTACCAAACAGCGGTAAAATGTGATCTTAGTGCACCCTTACGCAGGTCTTTTCTGTGCGCTAATGCCATTTTTCCATGGGTTAAATGGACGACTTTTCAAAATATTTTTATTAATGGCCATGTACTAATTTTTTCATTAGCGCATGGCCATTAGTGTGTGAGCCCCTACCCCAACCCATTATGTACACGGTAAGGTCTCATGTGCTAAGCAAGCACTAATTGGTCGGCATGTGACATTATAGCTGCGCTAACCAATTAGCATAGAACATGTCCACGCTCTGCCAGAGACATATTCCCTGCACCAAAAAAGTTTTTAGCGCATGGATAGTCCACACACATACCTAAAATAACCATGGGATGCCTCGGTGCACTCCACGGTATGCCATCTTTTGCTGCAGTAAAAGGACCCCCAAGATCCGTGAGAGAAATATTGAAGCATAACGAAGGTCCTTCTATCACAGAAATAGTATTACAAAGAAAGAAAAGGAAGGTTGACTATGCCAGAGAAGAAGAATATAAATTGTTTTATTAAATCAGCTTGTCCACTACTGTCCGTGATGGCAGGGCCGGTCTTAGGGCGAGGCGACCGAGGCGACTGCATAGGGCCTCGCGCTCAAGGGGGCCCGCGCCTGAACTTGCCCTGCCCCGACCGCCCGAGCTCCAGTTCCCCCTCCCTCCCTCTGAATTTTAAAAGTTTACCTCGTCGACATCGGGTTACAGCGGCTGGTAGGTAGCAGCAGCAGTGAAAAGCGTGCGAGCTGCTCGGCGCTTCGGGAGCCTTCCTTTCCCTCTCTCTCAGCTCTGGTCCCGCCCTAGCTCGCACGCTTTTCACTGCTGCTGCTACCTGCCAGCCGCTGTAACCCGACGTCGATGAGGTAAACTTTTAAAATTTGGGGGGGGGCAGGCCTTGGAGCTGGGAGGCAGGGGGGCCTTGAAGCTGGGTGGGAAGCAGGGAGGGAGGGGGAGCCCTGGAGCTGAGAGGCCCTGGAGCTGGGGGCCCTGGGGGGGAGGGGGCCTTGGAGCTCGGAGGGGATGGCCTGGGAGCTCAGAGGGAGGGGTGCCGCCCTGGAGCTCAGAGGGAGGGGTGGCTGGCCCTGGAGCTAGGGTGGGGGTGGGGCTAGGACGGGGCCCCATCAAATTGGTCTGCATAGGGCCCCGCACTTGCTAAGACTGGCCCTGCTTGATGGAGATTTGGTTATGAAACCTAAAAGTTGCTTTTATAGGGCAAAGAAGTGATTTGACTAATAACTGGGGGTCCTTTTACCAAGCTGCAGTACAAAGGGCCCTGCGGTAGCGGGAGGGGGGCTGTTTTGCCATGCACCAGGGCCCTTTTTACCACAACAGGCAAAAAACTCCTAAAAAAGACATGGCCATTCGATAACATTCTTATTTTTACCACCACTGTGTTAGCACTGTGCTAGAAAATCTGGAATTATTTTCTGTAGCACTGGAAATGGCATGCGCTTGAGGCCAGGGCCGGTCAAACCCGGTAAGCGGGGTAAGCGCCGCAGGGGGGCGCCTGCCTTCAAGGGCGCCGCTGCGGTGCCATACCGCACCGCCCTTGGTGCTTTAAATCTTTAATTTACCTCCGTTCCAGCAGCCGCATCATTTGAAAGCCCTGCCCCGTCTCTAGCTTTCCCTCCGTGAGTTCGTTCCGCAGTCCCGCCTTCTGATGTTATTTCCTCGAGGGCGGGGCTGCAGAACGAATTCACGAAGGGATGGAAGGCTAGAGACGGGCCAAGGCTTTCAAATGACGTGGCTCCTGGAACGGAGGTAAATTAAAGATTTAAAGTACCAAGGACGGCGGGGGATGGGGGTGAAGGAGAATCACTGGACAGGGGCAGGGTGGGAGAAGAGAGAAAGGAGATTCTGGGGGGGGGGGGGCGGGGGCGCGGGTGCCAACTCATAGTCTGCAGGGGGGCGCCAGAGACCTTAGGACCGGCCCTGCTTGAGGCAGAACTAGCGCCGGTGGCCGTGTTGGGCTGGCAGTAGTTCTGGGTTGCCACATGGCAACCCTTTAATAAAAGGGCCCCTGGGTTAGCATGGGAGCCCTTGCCGCCACCTATAAGGGTGATGGTGGGTGCTCCCCTCGAAATGGCCGCAGAGTAAGTGCAAACTTTCTGCAAGGTCATTTCTTTTTTGGGGCTTTTTACCTGCTGCGGTAAAAAGGGCCTCAGTGTGCAGCAAGAATGGACGCTGCCGCTAGCACAGAGCCATTTTACTGCAGTTTAGTAAAAGGGACCCAGAAATTCTGGTGACCTGTGCATTCTTGGTGCTTAATTTTTGGCATTCTTTTCTATAAAATTACCTCCATAATGCACTGTCTTTTGTTTTTCCTTTTTGAATTAAAGCATGATCACTGAATACTTAACTTCTGAAAGAATCGAAGGATGGTTAACTTTCATTTATCTATCACTGTGATATCTCTAGTCTGTTGCATATTTGAATGACCAATATGTGGAGAGAAATGTTGTTTTCTACCCTTTCCACAATGTCATTTAGATATTTTTGAAGGTTGATCTGGTACTGATCCTCATAGTATCTTGCTAGTCACTCTTCCCTTATTCAAGTGGACTCTATTGAGTACCACTGAGTTCTGATCCTAAATTCAGAATATTGCAGCAAGACTCCTAGAAGGTTGTAAGTGATGTGACCACATCACACAATTTTTACAAAAACTTCACTGGTAACCAGTACAATACAGAGCCAAATTTAAAACTCTATGTTTGACCTTCAAGGCCCTTAAAGGAAATGCTATGTGTTGGCATTGTAATGTAGCATACTATGCCATACTTTTTAGTGTTTGAATACTTTTACTGCTGTAATTGTCTATAACTTATGTTTGAGTTGTTCTTGCTGTACACCAGTGTGAGTTAATTCCTTCAAAAAGGAGGTAAATAAATCCTAATAACTAGATAAATAAATGGAGTGGCCTAGTGGTTAGGGTGGTGGACTTTGGTCCTGGGGAACTGAGTTTGATTCCCACTTCAGGCACAGGCAGCTCCTTGTGACTCTGGGCAAGTCACTTAACCATCCGTTGCCCCATGTAAGCCACTTTGAGCCTGCCATGAGTGGGAAAGCGTGGGGTACAAATATAACAAAAAAATAAATAGCATTTTTGTTCCTTGGCATGCTCAATGCTTTCTACTCTTAAAAAAAAACAAAACAAAACACAAAACACAGAGCCTGAATTATAAATACTATGGCTGGGAGCATGTATGGCCAGATAACCAAGAGAATTGAATAGTGAAGAGGTGGATAAGTATGTGCTGACCATATCTTTAGTCATCCGCACGTGTGATTTTCTGATCCACTATTAGGAGAATCTGTCACATTTATTTGCTTTATACAAATGTAAACACCACTAAGCATCCTGCAATCTCAACTGCTGTCACACTCACATTTGATACGATCTGTGAAAAATGCTGTGCCCTGTTTTGAAGTGATCTCTCACATACTTTACTTATAAACTTAAAACACGTTTTCTTCTGCAAGTCAGATTTTTTTTTTAAATTCATCAAACCTTTCTCTTTCAGATACTGCACAAGTGGCCTGCATCGTATTTTTTATTTATTTATTTGTGACATTTATATCCCACATTATCCCAAACAAGTTTGAGTTCAATGTGGCTTACAATAAACAGTATTGGATACATAGCCAAGAATAACGCATAAGAAAGTAATGCTGTAAGAATCCAATTTTACAATAGAGTATCATAAACATACTGGGATAGCTATGGATGTTTAACATTTGGAAAATCTATTATGAATGAGAAATTGTAGATGAAGCAAAGAGAAAGTTAATGGTAAATAGAGTAATAACCAGTTCAGGTAATAATTAATTGTTTGAGATATGGTTGTTCTTTGTGAGGGTTTGTTTGAATAGGAATGATTTGAAGATTTTGTGGAATCTAGCATATTCCTGTACATTTCTTATTTTGGGTGGTAAACAGGCTTATTTTCGAAAGTGATCGCCAGCCATCTTCCGACATAAATCGGGAGATGGCCGGCGATCTCTCAAAAGTGGCAAAATCGGTATAATCGAAACCCCCTTTTTTGACACCATCGCCGCTTTCCCGTCGCCGAGCCACGAAAGTTCAAGGGGGGAATGTCAGCAGTGTAGTGAAGACGTGACATGGGCGAGCATCGGCATGGCTACCAGATGGCCGGCTTCAGCGCATAATGGAAAAAACAAAAGCAGCGTTAATGAGTATTTCGCCGGTTTTACTTGGTCCTTTTATTTTCACGACCAAGCCTCAAAAATGTGCCCCAACTCACCAGATGACCACCGGAGGGAATGGGGGATGACCTCCCCGTACTCCCCCAGTGGTCACCAACCCCCTCCCACACTAAAAAAATAAAAATAAAAATCTTTTTTGCCAGTCTGTATGCCAGCCTCAAATGTCATACCCAGCTCCTTGACAGCAGTATGCAGGTCCCTGGAACAGTTTTTGTTGGTTGCAGTGGACTTTAGGCAGGCGGACCCAGGCCCATCCCCCCCTACCTGTTACACTTGTGGTAGTAAGTGTTGAGCCCTCTAAACCCCACCAAAACCCACTCTACCCACATGTAGGTGCCCCCTTCACCCATAAGGGCTATGGTAGTGGTGTAGAGTTGTGGGGAGTGGTTTTTTTGGGGGGGGGGGGATTTGGGGGGCTCAGCACCCAAGGTAAGGGAGCTATGCACCTGGGAGCTATTTGTATACTTTTGTTTAATTTTTAGAAGTGCCCCCCACTAGGGTGCCCGGTTGGTGTCCTGGCATGTCAGAGGGACCAGTGCACTACCAATGCTGGCTCCTCCCATGACCAAATGCCTTGGATTAAGCCGGGGTTGAGATGGTCGCTTTTAGCTTCCATTATCGCTGAAAAACAAAAGCGGCCATCTCAAACCCGGCGAACTCTGGCATTTAGCCGGTCCAAACCGTATTATCGAAAGAAAAGATGGCTGGCCAGTGCCGTTCGATTATTCTCCTCAAGGAGATCCACTATTTGGTTCCTAGGTAAGTGTAAGGGAGTATAAATATTTTGGACTACGGCAGTACCCCCAAAGACACTTGGAGGAGCATTTTTGATATGATATCCAAATGTTGAAATAAACATGTACAGGAAAATGTTTAAAAACGTGAGTCCATAATAGAAAAAAAGTGTTCTATATTCGAAAATACACAAGAAAAATGTTTAGAAAGAAGATGCAATGCAAACATCATAGAAGTTTTAAGATAAACATCTCTGCCAATCAGAAATACACTATGCAAAATGTGCAACGGCGGTACTGGTCTCCGCAATGGGAAAACATCTGTGGCAGTGGCAGCATGTTCCCTCCATGTGGTAAACGTGCATATATACCTCCTGCACATGGAGGCATGTTCCTCAGTGGATTCCAGCCAGGAGCCACCTACATGGGAGGAATAGGAGGACCAATTACTGGTTGAATCCACACACCCTCACCCAGATATGCCAGATGCCCTTGTAGAGGCTGAGGAGCCAGAAAACAAGCCACAACTGGCCCACAGGGGACTGGCCCAAAATAGGTGGCAGGTTGTGCAACTAGCTATCAAATTTCTGGCCTAAAATGTGCAGCTGGCTGACTACTGGTGGCAAAACCTGTAGCTGCTGCATGAGGGAGTCCAGTTTCAACAGCAGAGGCTCCAAGCCCAGGATGACTGCCTGCAGGTGCTGTGTACCTTGCAGCAGGAGAGCAGGGAAGCTAGGCACAATATGGGGCTGCAGCTTCAGAGGATCCAGTGAGATCTTCATGATTATACACAGAGGCCTTGTCAAGCACATTGCCCACCCAGAAGGCACCTGACCCTCTCAGGGGAACCAGTGAGGTCAGTATTCCAGCAGCACTACCCTCTACACCAGTTGCTAGTGGCACCAGTGCCCATACCACCCAGATCAACTTCACAGGACTTCCTCAGCTCTGGCCAAGCAACAGGCATCCAAGCGGGCGCAGATGGGATTCACAGGTCCCTAGGCCAGTGGGTTTAACTTGCAGCTGGGACAGCACACACTGCTTTGCTGGGTTTTGGGCCTAGCAGCAACTCAGTCACAGGCCCAACCAGGTCCAGCTGCATATCTTTGACACCTCTGAGGGCAGTGGCAGCCCCATAGGCGAGGACTTGGACACGGTGTTTGACCCTGCAAGGCCTGGACCATCTCCAGCAGCTGGTGGGAGGGGTGGGAAAGGTGACCCCCAGATGGTATGGGGAGGGAAAGGGGAGGATGAGGTAGGGCTGTGAGGCAAATACCATGCTGTGGTGGTGTGTGCTGGGGGGGGGGGGAGGAGTGTATGTGTGCTGGGAGAGGAGGGGTGGTGGTATGCTGGAAGAGGGGTGTGTGTGCTGGGGAGGGGGAGAGGGTGTGCTGTAGGGTGGTGCTGGTGCTGGGGGAAGGGGTGGGGGAAGGTAGGGTGGTGGGGGTGAGTACAAATAAACACTGCACTGAAATTTACTGGAAATTGGTCTGTATGAGTCTTTGGTGTGGACTCCCAGTTGGTGTGGTCCCTGCTCAGCTCTATGGGTAGGGGGAGAGGGGGTCATCATCTTGTTTTGCCTGCTGCTGCTCTGTGTCCTCTGACAGTGGCTGTCTTCATTGTAGTGTGAAGTATAAGTCATGAATATCTTGGCAACCTTTTTTGAGCTGTAAAGGAGCTTCTCTCCGGAATGGTCCAGGCACCTGAACCTGTTTTTCAGCTGACCAAAGTAGAACTCAATGATTGTGCGGGTGGCCTTGTGGCTCTTGTGGGAGCTGAGGAGGGCAAGTGAGAAAGAGGACTGAACTAAGCCCTGCTGTGCCTTCTATAGTCTATCTATTAATGCAGTGTCAGAAAATTCAAGTTTTCAAACTATGGGGAAAAGGGTATGCAGAATAGTTAATAAAGTTTATTTTTTTTCTAATTCTGTGTTTATCAATAACCTATAATTCCTCTTTTAAACCCAATCTTTAAGTTACAAAGCACAGAGCAAAATAATGACACTTACGCAGAGAAATGTCCTCTTCTTTCAGAACTTCTTAGAAAGAAAGTTAAGTGGGACCTTTCCTCTCTTTATAGTTTGGATTCTAAGCAGGGTCGCAGAGAAACTGGGCCAGGCCTGGGGCAAGGCCACCCCCAGGGCCCTGTCCCCACCGCTGCTGCCTCCCGAGGTCATCGCTGCTGCCGCCGCCCCCCAAGGCTGCCACGCCGCAGTCCCCAGTCTCCACCCACCCACCCCCAGTTCCCAACAGCCCCCCTCCGGGCCCCTGCATTCAAATCACAGCGCCTCACCTCCTTGTGAAAGCGTAGTGGCAGATCGCCTCTGTTCGGGCCTTCCCTCCCTGTGTCCTGCCCTCGCAGAAACAGGAAGTTACATCAGACGAGGGCGGGACACAGGGAGGGAAGGCCCGAAGGGAGGCGATCTGCCGCTGCGCTTTCACATGGAGGTGAGGCGTTGTGATTTGAATGCAGGGGGCCCAGAGGTGGCTGTCGACGGAGCCGAGGGCGGGTGGGTGAGACCAGGGACTGCGGCACCGGGTCCCCCATTGGAGGCCCAGGTCCAGGGAATTTTGTCCCCTCTGCTCCCCCCTCTTGGCGGCCCTGATTCTAAGGAGACTGCTTCAAACAAACCCTTTGACGCTAATCCAGTAATCAGATTGCCCTTAGTAACCTTTGCAAATATTCTAATTCCTCACACCTTAATAAACACCTAATTCAGGTCAGTAGCAGTGATACCTCTCCAGCAGGTAAAGAACAGAAAATAACTTGCTTTTAGAACAAAGTTTGAGACTTGCAACTATCCTTTTTAATACAACCTGACTGGATTTCGGACCTCAAAGACTGATGTTGAATACCCCTGCCATACATAATAACATAGTAACATACACAGTTTACTTGTTTGTTAATGGCCACTGTACACTAAAAGGGCTTCTGCAATGGGGGCATTGTCCCATCCCCCATAAATCCCCTGGCCCTGTTCCCTCCCACCCCAACAATATATTTTAAAAAATTCCTGTGGCCCACCCTCTCCCTCCCTTGGGAAGAAATTTTCCCCTGGTGTCTAGTGGTCCAACTGGGACCAGGACTGTGACTGGACTGATCAGCCTTTCTCCCTCCCTCCCGCAACCCAGAATTTTAAAGACATGTCCATGTGTCCCTGGTGTCTGGTGGCACCCTTCTCTCCCTCCAACCCCTCACCCCCAACCCGGGACTTCTGAATGGCAGGAGCCATTACCACTGGGTCTTGTCTCCAGAGCAGTCTTTCTGAAAATGGCAGATCCTGCCCTGCCCAGAGAATTCTGGGATATATAAGGAGAAATTACCTTATATGGCAGACGGCCCCACTCAGTGCATCCCAGAATGCACCGGGCATGGCAGGAGCCACCATTTTCAGAATGACAGTGCCAGAGGCAGGAGCCTGTGGGCATGTCTTTAAAATTCTGGGTGTGCGGGAGTGAGGGCTTCCACCAAACAGGAGGGCTGCTGTTTGGACTGGACTGGAAAAACGCCACGTCATGCTTGCCTTTATTTATATATTTACTGTCAACCTTCCTGTTAGTGTCTGAGTCAATCACTGCTCAGCCACTGAAAGGAAAGGTGACATTTATCAATGAACTGCCCATTACTGCTGTGATTTTAATGCAACTAAATCAACAGTCAATCCCTAAATCAATAAAAGTTTCCACACTCTCCAAAGAAATGATAATGATAACTTGTCACCAAAAATTTGGTATTTATGTACTGTAATGTTTTAGTATTTAAAAAAAAAGGGAAACACAGGGAGAGTTCAATATAGGCTGATCCTTCAGCTGAGCTTGTTTGTTAGTGAGACTAGCTGTAAAAATGGCTCACTATCATGCTCTATACATAATCAGTTCTCCTGAACTTTGAAACCCTTCAAAATTCTTTTTAGTGCTTATTAAATAACACATAAATATGTGATATATCAAAAAATTCAAGTGTGGAAAGTTTTAGTGAAAGTCCCTACAAAAATTACAAAAGAGGAACTCTGAAAATAAAACAGTTCAAAAATATATAGAGAACAAACGTGCCGAAGTAATTCAAGATGGCTAGCACCAGTACAAATTGGAAAAGAACTGTTACAACCACGGACCAAGGGAGATAACTTAATTTCTTTTCTCCTCACTATTGTTCCATCTCTGGTAAACATCCAACAGGAATCCCTGTTTCAAAGATTCTTCTTCAGGGATGCTGGTGCTCTAGAAAAGATGATGATGTATAGAGCATGATAAAAATGAGCCATTTTTACGGCTAGTCTCACTAACAAACAAGCTCGGCTGAAGGATCAGACTATATTGAACTCTCCCTGTGTTTCCCTTCTTTAAAATACTAAAACATTACAGTACATAAATACCAAATTTTTGGTGACAAGTTATCATTTCTTTGGAGAGTGTGGAAACTTTTATTGATTTAGGGATTGACTGTTGATTTAGTTGCGGTTGGTTTGTCTCTACCTCAAGGGATTCCTTAGATAGTGATTTTATTATTATTTATTTATAAGTATTAACAATTTTTTTTACAAGAACTCTTGACTTGGAAAAAATGGAAGAAATTATACATCTTTTCCCAATACAAATTCATATAAGGTAATAAAGTTCTGTCTCGTCCATTTCAAGTCCACAATATAAAGGGAGACAAGGTAAAATTCCATGAAACATTTTCTGTAAGTACATAGCTTAGAAATAGAAGAGAAATATAATATGCCTAGTCCTATTAGTTTTACGGAGTAGATGTAAGCAACGCCACAGATTGTTGACTAGGTATGGCAGCTAACTTAGAATCTAGAAAATTACTCAATTGAATTGCTTTATAGAAAATATATTTAACTGAATTAACTTTTACCACGCATTTACAGGGAAAGTTTAACCAAAATAATCCTCCTAACTGAAGAACCCTTGGGCGGAGCTTTAGAAAAGCTTGACGTCTCTTTTGTGTTGCTCTAGCAATGTCTGGAAATATTCTAATTTTATTGTTCAAAAAGAGTTCATCACGATGACGGAAAAATTGTTTGAGCACCCAATCCCAATCAGGTTCTAATACAAAAGAGACAATCAATGTTGCTGGTATCGTCTTTTCTTCTTCTTGAAGTGTTTATGTTAAATTCAATATATCAAACGAAGCTTCAGATCTTTGTTCCTGTTGGTCCGCTCTATCTTTTTGTTTCTCTATTTTATATGGTGGTAAATAATAAATTTTTGAAACAGGTGGATAGACTTGTTCAGGTATTTTTAAAATATCTGTCAAGTATTTTTTGAACATTATTAGTGGAGCCATTAATGAGGTTTCTGGAAAATGAATGAACCTGAGAGCTTTTGCTCTCAGTTGATTTTCCAAATTTTCAGTCTTTTGGTGCAGTAGAATATTCTCTTTTATCAGATTATTTTGTATCTGCTGGCAAGCTTTTAAAGATTCATTATAAGTCAACAGAGTTTTCTCAGTATTACTCATTTTTGTTTCTAGATTTACAATCTTTTCCATAGGCAAGTTAATAACTTGAAACATCTGAGACATTTTCTGAGTAAAAGAATTCTCCAGCCCCACTAGGGCTCTCCATATCGAGTCAAGAGTTATATTTTCAGGCTTAGTAGGCAAAATTGACTTACTGGTTACTGCCAATTCAGTCAATTCCTTTTCAAACTTCTGCTCATGTTTCTCAGCTGTCAAATCATTGACTTTTCCCTCTCCGACTCAAAAAATCGGCAATTCTTGGCTGACAGCAGGTCCCTCTGCAGGATGTACTCCCAAGTCTTCGACACCAAGTACTTCCTGCCCCTGCAATCGACCCCTTGCCGGAATCATCGGAGGGCTCCATTCTTCGGGGCTAAGGGTGATCTCTGCCTCAGGCTGGGGGAGCGAGGAACCTCCCATCGCTCCCTCCAGCAGCGAGGAATCCAGCCCCGTACTTCCTCTAGGCGTTGTAAAGCGGTCCATTGGTCCCATGGCTCCAGCAGCTATGGAGGGAATCACATGCTGCCTGCCCCTCCGCTTCGGCATACCCAGGTAATTCATTTTAAAGTTGAGAGAAATCAGGAGAAGAGCCGCTTAACAGCGTTCTCTTCAAGACACCATATTGTCTCCCTTAGATAGTGATTTTAATGCAGCAGTAATTTGCATGCTCATTGATTATAGCATGCTGTGGTATTTTTCTGACGGTATTTTGCAGTAGAGCTGCAAAGCTTACTGCATTTCCCCCTCAGTCAGTAGTCAGTACAAAGGAGCAAGAAGTGTTATTGAGGGTCTTGTTTTGGACCCTTCCTGTAGGAGGCAATGTGGCATCTACAATGTGCTTATAGAGAGAAAAAAAAATAAGCCAATACAGAAAAGAAGTAGTGACTGTTTTAATTTTGAAGAGATAGTACGAACCTCACCCAGTCACTACATATAACTATGTGGGAATTTCCTATATTAAAGAAATACCATCTCTGTCAGTGGGCTAAGACAGATCAGGATAGACTGGAGCAGGCTTTGACAGCATATACAGTAGTTAGAACATGAGGTCATTGTTGGGCAGACTTCTACAGTCTGTACTGAGAATGGCAAAGACAGATGAGGATCAACTATATGTGTCTTATTCAGCCATGTTGGACAAACTGCATGGACCATGCCAGTCTTTATCTGCCATCTTTTATTTATTTAGATTTTGCTCACCCCTTTTTCAGTAGTAGCTCAAGGTGAGTTACATTCAGGTACACTGGGTATTTCTTTGTCCCAGGAGAGCTCACAATCTAAGTTTGTACCTCAAGCAATGGAGGGTTAAGTGACTTGCCCAAGATCACAAGGAGCAGCAGTGAGATTTGAACTGGCCATCTCTGGATTGCAAGACCGGTGCTCTAACCACTAGGCCACTCCTCCATTTACAATGCTATTATGTATTCTACTATGAAAGGGGCAGTGAAATGGGATTTGGCTCTTTCCACAGAAATGTGGTCAAGGGAATAGTGATGAGGTCGTTGTGTTTCTGAATTGTGGTGTGTTTGCAGAGAAGAGGATTCTTGCCTATTTTCTGTACCCAGAAGCAGACGGGGTACTCACAGGAAGGAGTCTCAGGCTACGTAAAGGGTAGACCCTTGAGTAAGCAATTCAACATGGAAGGGTAATGCTATAGGGTTTCAACATTTAAGCACCAAGAATTCATGTAAATGACTAGAATACTAATGTATATGCACATACAGGTGTAAATGCCAAAGTTCTGGCTACTTGCTATTGTGAAGTTTGAAGGGGGACGTACACATGGGCAGAGTCTGGGAAGAATATGGGCATGCACACGGTTTTAGTAATCTTGGCATGAACATTTACACCAGCTCTCTGGCTGGTGTAAGTGGTCGTGCCTATATAAAAAGGTTTGCTTTTGTATTATTATGCTACTGTTCTATACAGAAAAATAGGCCCCAACTTTTCTTTATAGAATAGTCTTCAGCTAGGTGTCTTCTTGCCACCTACAAATAGGTGCCCCCTGACAGACTTGCCCTCATACTGGTCACTGAGATCTGCTTCTCTCAATATGTTAGATGTTGAATCATTCAGGGCTCCTTTTACTAAGCAGCGGTAAGCCCAACGTGGGCTTACTGCTCGCTATAGAGCAAGTGCTGCAGGGCTACTGCAGCAGCCTCGTGGTGCTTCCCACCCCTAGCGCATTGTCATTTCCGGTCCTACAAAAATTTATTTATTTTTGTAGCACCGGAGTGTACCCGGCAGTAACTGGGCAGTGCCGCGCTGCCCAGTTACTGCTGGGTTAACGTGGGAACCCTTACCATCATCTCAATGGGTGGCGGTAAGGGCTCTCCCCCCAAATGGCTTTACTTGTCGCATGGCCATTTCCTGCAGGAAGGCGAGACTTCCCCTTTACCAGCTGCAGTAAAAGGGGGCCTCGGCGTGAGTGTGAAACATGCACCGATGCCAGCACCAGCCCCCTTTTGCCACAGCTTGGTAAAAGGGACCCTCAAAAAGGTACACCTTGATAAATATAGAAATTCAATTTTCTATACTGCAGGATCAATTTTTTGTAATGCTTTACTTCAAAAGATGAGAGTGCTGAAGAATTTTAAAAAGGTCTTAAAAACCTGGTTGTTTCAGCGAGCGTTTAATATTTTTCCAGGATAAACATCTCTGATATGACTTGTTGTTTTGTGAGAACAAATTGTGTCATAAAGTTTTTACTTACATGTGAGCTTGTTTTATATTGATGTAGGTGATTTATGGAAGTGCAATGTTGGTTCTTATTGTTATCTGATAAAAGCTGATTATATATGTTTTTTTAACTCTGCCCAGATGGTGTGGATTAGACATTTTTAAATAAATAAATAAAAGAGAAATTTTTGTTCTTACAATATTTCTTTTCTGGATTGGTTTCTACGGAAAGTAGCTAACCAGAGTCGGAAGTGACAGGTAAAAGATGCATTTCCTGAAGTGATAATTGGAGTGGAGTACCAAAGATGAACTACTTTTGGGGGGAAAAAAGACCAGAAATGGAGGTACTTGCAGAAAAACTTAGGGACTCTTACCATAGACCATTATTAATATGACTTGGGGAAAATTCACTGCTTATTTCTGGGCTACCAAAAAACTAAGCCAGCACTCCGTCGAGTGTAGAAAAATCGCAAAATATCTATACAAATATGAATGTAGGTTTTTTATATATATCTGTAAAAGTGGAGTAAAGTCTCATATAGATAACACGAAGAGAATAATTTTCTCACTCAATAACTGAATGTATAATTCGTGTATACGATTTTAATCATTGACTTAACCTCAACCAACCTTTATTATTAACTAACTTATAGCATATGTTGATCAAACTCTCATAGTCTAATCATAATCAACAATAAAATGTGTCTAGCACTTAGCTTAGGCAGGTTGGTGCACTCAAAAACCCCGACAGGTCCCCGTTTCGTGCTGACTTTATCAAGGGGGAGTCACCAATTCTGTTGTGCAAAAAGGAGAGATGAACAAACTATTAGTTCTTTCTAAACAATGTTGTAACCTACATTCTTTTCAAATCGCTCGTGGCTTACCCGGTAGCTGCCTCAAGTGCGTATGTTGCATTGCTTTGTCCAACAAAAAATGGCGCCGGCGTCTTTATATTAATACTAACCCGCGCCAGCTGATTTAATGACGTCATGAGAAAGAACTTCAAAATCGGAGTCATCCCTATCTCATGGCTCAAAAGGTGAATGAAAGTACATCTGTACCTCGATATCAAATTAAAAGTATTGACATGTTCGAGCCACAAGGGCACCGTGCATGTAGCCCTGTGTAGGATGTAAGGTGTCAGAAACAGATGATCACACCACGAAGGCGCCGGAGTCGACCAGCGCTGAAGAGGACTCTTCGGCTGGCGGGGATTGGGGACCCCCGCCAGCAAACAAGGTACCTGATGCGGCGGCGGGGCGGGGGGTGGGCAGTGGCGGCGGGGGGGGGGGGGGGGGGGGTCAAATGTAGAGGGGGCCATGTGTAATCTGTGGGGGCCCATGCCCCCATGGCCCCACATAGCTACGCCCCTGGTGTGATGGTGCCAGACCTCATGCATAACCTAGAAAAGATTTTAGATGGTACTGAGGAGTCAACTGTCTTGGTACATGTGGGCACCAATGACACAGTAAAAAGTAGGAGGGAGGTTCTGGAAGCCAACTTTATGCTCTTAGGAAGAAAGCTGAAATCCAGAATCTCCAGGGTAACATTTTCAGAAGTGCTCCCCATTCTACATGTAGGACAAAGAAGCAGGCACTGCTCCAGAGTCGCAATGTGTGGATGAGATGGTGGTGCAGAGAAGAGGGCTTTAAATTTGTTAGGAACTAGGCAACATTCTGGAGAAGGGGGAGCCTATTCTGAAAAATGGTCTCCACTGTAATAGGGATGGAACCAGGCTGCTAGTACTAACACTTAAAAAAGAAATAGAGCAGCTTTAAAATTAGAATCTGGGAGAAAATTGCAGTCATACATGGTTTGGAGTCAGGTATCTTTGAAGGGCTACTATCACAACAGGGAAGTTAGGGCATCCATAGAGAGGTTGCAACAAAGGCAAAAGTATTTCAGGTGCCTTTAGTGGAGCAAAGATAGCAAATGTTTAAGCCCCCTGGTGGCAGAGGTGGGTATTGCAATGATGTTACAAATATGTCATGGTGTTTTCCCAATATACTCCATGCCAAACCAGGGAGTTTAACAATAAAAATCAGTTTTGTTTGCAAGCATTTACACAAACTAACAGTAGTATCTACCATTTCCCCCATTCACAGAGCTCTCACTGCATATCAACAACTTGTGATGACTGGATACTACCAAAATATCAGATAAGTACCCCTTCTCTTAGGTTTAACAGTTCAATACAATAAGCGAATATTGAAAGTTAACTTTCTTCCCCAGACTTAATTTTTTATGTTAACATTTTGTTTTCCAGGACCACCCTCAAGGTCAACCTCAGAATCAGGTAAGTAAAGGTTCTAAATTTCCTGTGTTAACTGCTTAATGCAACTTAATAAAACAGCTACGTAGGTACACTTGTACAATTACTATACCTTCCTTAATGACCTGATATTCAAAACAAGTTACAAGTTGAACACATAAATATAGGGTCCCAAGTTAGGTGGCTAAATTTATTCCTTATTTTCAGTCAATCACAGGAGCCTAAGATTTCTGCCCAAAAGTCACCTACATTTAGAAGCTTAAAAGTTATGTTCTTAACTTAGGCCTGCTATTCATTTGCCTGGATCTATAAGCCTAATTTATGAGCCTAGTGCGGAAAATCAATGCCAAGCTCTTAACTTTTTTCCCTATCCTAAATCCACTCCTGTTTCCATACACTTTTATGGCCCTAAATTTAGGAGTTTAGTAAAATTTTGAGTATAAATTTAGGCACTTAACATTAGTAGATTTTCAAAGAGGCCAATTTAGGACCCTCCCCCCTCCCCCCCAATATTCAGCCAATGTCGGCTGCCGATGCTAGCGCTCAGACCGTATATTCAATTTTGACCTGTATCCAGTGACTGCATGAATATTTGGTTTCACTTTTGACAGTGGCAACTTAACTGGTTAAGCTGATATTCAACGCTAACTGATAAAGTACTTAATGCAGTGATTCCCAAACCTGGTGCTGGAGGCACCCCAGCCAGTCAGGTTTTCAGGATATCCACAATGAATATTCAGGAGAGATATTTGCATGCACTGCCTTCAATACATGCAAATCTCTCTCATGAATATTTATTGTGGGTATCCTGAAACTCTGAATGGCTAGGGTGCCTCCAGGACCAGGTTCGGGAACCATTAGCTTAGCGGTTAAAGGATAGGTCTGCTATTTATGCGACCTATTTTAACCACTACACATAGGGAAAGGGAAGGGGGAAAGGAAAAGGTGACTTGATATACTGCTTTTCTGTGGCATTTTGCAACTACATTCAAAGTGGTTTACATATGTACAGGGACTTATTTGGTACCTGGGGCAATGGAGGGTTAAGTGACTTGCCCACAGTTACAAGGAACTGCAGTGGGAATTGAACCCAGTTCACCAGGATCACAGTTCACTGCACTAACCACTAGGCTACTCCTCCACAACATAGCCAGTTAGTGGTTATTGCCTGCTGAATATCCAAGGTTAGGCGCTAAAACACTATTTAAACAGCCAGGAGCAGTTTCTGGCTGGTTGAATAGTTTTGAATATCGACCAGCTAATTCTCAAAGTTAGGAACATAAAGTCTTTCAATATATACCTTAAAGTTCTTTGAATCTGTGTCTTTGCAGTGTCTATTTAGAGCTTGGCTGAAAGAGCTGTAAAAACCTTGCTGCTCTGTTTCTCTATCAAAGCCACAGAAGACTGAAAAGACGGAGAGGCTAGAAAATGTAGCAGGTGTAAAAGCTTGACAACATCAGGGGTGGTCAGGGACCTGGCTGTCAGAAGAAACAGATCTTGCCCGGTGTTCTCAGATAAAGCCATGATGGCATTAAAGCTCAATCAGTACCGGAATATTATTACTTTATCCTTGCAGAACAGTTCTAGGCCTGAATTTGCAGTAGAGTAGTCCAAGGACTAAAATTCCTGGGCCTAAGCTCTCCATGTTCCTTTTTCTGTAAAGAAAGTTGCTGCAGTTTCTTGCTTCTCTGCTTTTTCTCCCATCATCTGATGCAACCAGAACATAAGAGATTCCACTGAAACCTCCACCCCCCCCCCCGAAAAAAAAACATAGAGAGAAGAAAGTCCAGCCTTTTATATAGCAACTAGTAAAAAAGGCCCGTTTCCGAAACCAATGAAACGGGTGCTAGCATGTGGCTTTTTTTTTTGTGTGTGTATGTGTCACAGAGTTTTTGTGTGTGTGTGTGTGTGTGAGTGTGTGAGGGTGGGGTGTGTGTGCAGGTTGTTGATGTGTGTCTTTTTTTTTTTATTTGTTTTTTGGGTGGGGGGTTGGGTGATGTGATGTGCTGTGCTGTGCTGGCAAAGTGGGATGGATTGGTGTGTGGCTTTGAGGGTGTGTTTCTGTTGTATTGTGTGTGTGTGTGGTTTTGTCTGTCAAGGAGGTTTGTGCAGGGGGGTCTTTCTGTTGGTGAAATGTAAATGTGGTTGTAGGGGGGTCAGCCTTTGCTGAGTGGTGGATTGTTTTTTCCGTGTTTTTTTTTTGTGTTGTGCTGAGGCAGCAGTGCTGTTTTAGATGGGCGGAAGGTAGAGGAGCACGTTCTTGGTCTGTCGGTATTTTTTGGCCGTTTCAGGGCTGCTGTAGGGGAACGCTGGAAGTGAAATGTGCTGTGGGAAGCAGCGCCATCTTTTTCCGTTGGGCTGGTGTTCTGGGCATCCTGGAGGTGGGAGACGGCTTGCCTGAGGACGCGGATGGTTGTTTTAAGTTGGCGGAAGGGAGAGGAGCACAGTCTCGGGCCGTCGGGGGGTGATCCGATATGTTCTGTTCATTTCAGGCCTGCTGCAGGTGAATGCTGGAACATTTATGCACTGCGGGAAGCAGTGCCGTCTTTTCCGGGTGCTTGGGGAATCCCCGAGATGGGAGATGGCTTGCCTGAGGCTGGGGATGGTTGGGCACGTCCTTGGCCGCTTCAGCAAAAGGGGAAGAGGAAGGGGGTAGGGAGTTACCTGCAGCCGCGTGAGAAACCGGGTATTCTTTGTTTGTTTTGTATTATTAGTTTGCATTTCTGTTGTAGAAAGAGTGGATGCCTTTCGAATGATGGAGGTGGTGTGCCGGTGTGCGGTTGTTTCGTTAGTTTTGCAGCCAGTCTCCAGTGATTCCTAGGCAGGGAAGGAGTAGGGAAATTTGCTGCTGGCTGGGTCGCGGGTAATCCTTCCAGCTGGGCATGGGCGTAGACTGGGGGGGCGAGGGGGGGCTTTGCCCCCCCCAAACGACGACGACCCGCAGCGGCGAACGGGTGGCCAGCAGTAGTAAAAGCAGCAAGCAGCAGACAGGCTCGACTCCGCTTTCCTGCTCTCTCTGCGTCCCGCCCGAAAGGAAATGACATCAGAGGAAGGCGGGACGCAGAGAGGGCAGGAAAGTGGAGTCGAGCCTGTCTGCTACTTGCTGCCTTTACTACTGCCGGCCGCCCGTTCGCCGCTTCAACTTCAGTACCAGGGGCTGTTGGTAGCGGCGCTGCAGCGATTACAAAAGTCTGCCTCGGCCTTCCCTGCCACACGTCCCGCCTATGCGGAACAGGAAGTTGTACCAGAGGAGGCGGGACATGTAGCAGGGAAGGCCGAGGCAGACTGCTGTTATTGCTGGCTGGCTGCAGTGCCGCTACCGGCAGCGATCAATGCAAGTGAGTGAGGAGGAAGGAAAAAGGAGAGACGCTGGAACCGGGATGGGGGGGTGAGAAAAGGAGAAAAATGGAGGTACTGTTCAGCTGCACCTTTGGGAGGAGCGAGGTGATGGAACCATGTGGGTAGGGGTGAATGGAGGGCAGAAGGAGGATCTACAGGATGGAGGGAGAGAGGTGCAGGTCTGCTGTGCTGGATATTTTTTTTTGGGGGGGGGATGATGAACAGAGAGGAAGAGGTGATGGATTGGGGGGGGGGAAGGGATTGTTAGATGTGGATTAGCTGGTAGGAGGGAAGAAGGGAGAATGGATGGTAGGAGGAAGGGAAGAGAAAAGAGAGTGTCAGGGAGACAGAGAAGCGAGATTGTGGTCATTGAGGGAGCATAGAGACAGGGACACAAAGGGACAATGCTGGACAGAGAGGGGATAAGGGCATACAGGGACAATGCTGGGAGGGAAAAAGGGATATTGGAAGATGATGGACATAGGGTGAGTAAGAAGACAGGGGAGATGCTTGAAATGGGGAGGTAAGAAAATGATGGGGGGGGGTGTGCTAGACATTGTATGGGGATGGGGACAAAGAGGGGATATGCTGGACATAGGAGAAATAATGATATAATGGAGAAGCTGACATGGAAGGGAAGGGGACATGGAGGGATGCTGGATTGAAGTAAGGGAAGGAGGATATGCTGGACAGAAGAGGGTGAGAGAAAGAGAATATACTGGTCAGAGGAGTGAAAATAGGGAGAGAGGGTGCTGTATAGAAAGGAGGAAATAGAAAGAGAGGGTGCTGGAAGAGGGGAGAATTAACAAAAAACACAGGAATAACAGGATGAAGATTGGGGTGAGGGACACTTTGAGGGCAGATACTGAAACTCGAGGAAGGGTAGAGACAGGGCTACTGCATAAAGAAGGCACTGCATAAAACAGAAGACACTGGGACCAAAGCGAATAGAAAAACTAAATGATGAGACAACAAAGGTAGAAAAAAGTATTTTATTCAGAATTTATTAATTGGAATATGTCAGCTTTTGGAAATGTGTATCTGTGATATTTTGCATGTAAGGTTCAATTTTTCTGGTATTGCTGCATGCTGAGTCTGTCCTTGCAATTAGTGCTGTTATGGTTTAGTAAGAATATGAGTGTGTTTTTGTACAAGTTTGTATATAGCGTTTTGCAGTGGAGAGATTGTGTGTTGGCCTTACTGAGGTGGCACCAAAACATCAGAAAGGGTGTAGAGCCTAAATCACGACACACTACCTCTTGAAGGATTTACATATAGAGCCTATGCATTTCTAAGGTCAACACTGGTATGGTATGGGAAAGGGGGGCGGGAAATACTACTGGAGATGAAGAGGGAGTGCTGGGTAAGGAGGAAAGAAGGAAGGAAGGGAGGGAGGGAGAAAGAGCTGGCTTGATATCTCATACATATTCATTATGGTTATTCCCCCAAAAAGCCAGCTCTTTTTCCCTTCCTTCCTCCATATTAGCATATTCATTTGCATATGTATATATGCAAATGAATATGCTAATATGCTCCGCCCCCATCCCTTGCCCCCCCAAATAAAACAGTCAAACTACGCCTATGCAGCTGGGCCACAGCTTGTCCTGTTCACCCACGTCCCAGATGGTGAGGGGCACACTGCTCTCCGGCTTCACCGACTCCACGTCTAGCGAACCCAAATATAGTCTGTGCTATAGGCCCTCAGTACTGGCATTAGGCATTTAAAAATTTCTTTCCCCCCCCCCCTCCCCTTTCCGGTCTATTTTTGCACATACCCACAACAGGAATATTCTTCTCTCGTTCAAGCGGTGGTTCTGTGCTCTCCGTGCTGCACAGATAATGAGCCATTCTGCTGGTGAATGCTCCTCCCTTATTGCCACGTAGTTTCCTCTGATAGGTCCGTCTTACGTTGCCTAGCGTTGCCTGGGAACGGTTTTGTGATGGTCTTTTGTGTTTCAGAACATTGAGTGTGTTTTTTCTGATTGGTCCGTCATGTGAGGGCGGGGCTGAGAGACATGGTCAGTGTTGTGGCTTCACCACCATGAATCCATGAACCCTTCAGGGAGTGACTGAGTGACTTCAGAACGTTGTCTTCAGAACGTTGAGGGTGAGTTTTTTTTATAGTAGATAATGCAATCTGCATTCACTGCCTGCCTCCATATAGTGGAAAAATTTTATGCCTTGTATAGCATGTGTTATTTAATCACAATTGAATACCTGCTATGGGATTATTTAATTTTGGATTTACTTAGCTTCTGTATAAAAATTAACAGAAAAAATATTGATTTATTTCTTGCTGCCTATACACTCTACTCTTCTGTGTGATTTAAAAGCATGTTACATATGTGAAGCAGCGTAAAACACAGATTCTGATGTATACATTGCAGTTTCAGTGTGGCTCAGCTGCTATTCGGATATTCTGTCCTTGGCAATATACGATTAAATAAAGGTGTTTAATTGGGGGAGTTTCAGGTATCAGCTCCATCTCTAATACAAGTTCCTATTAGTGTGATGGTGGGTTGGGGGTATTTGGGGAGGGATGAGTAGATGAGTGGGATAATTTGATATATAATATTAGTGTTGTGGAGAGCTATAAGGATCCAGGCCCTTCTGACACGATGTGATTGGATGAGATAGAATAGGCGGAGAGGGTTGGGAGGGGGTAGAGAGGTTTATGTAGGGTTTATGGATAAACAGAAGCAAATTTGTATATAGGTTTTCACTGTTCTTATTCATTTTTCAATAAAATGCTTTAATGGTAAATGTGGCAAGAAATTGGCCATTTGCATGTGCTATTTGGCAATATAACATTGTATGTTTCAGCACATACATGACTGTGTGCTGGTTTTCAACCAGTTGAAATCTCTACATTTCTTTTTCTACAATGGATGTTTATGCCACATGCACTTGGTACATAAACATCTGTTTCTCTTGTATTTTAGAACAGCTTCTATGTCAGCAGATTCTGTTCTAAAATACTAGTGAAACTTGAGATGTCCTGACTTGGACATCTCAATTCCGATTTCTACGTCCTTTCTAAAATGGGGTTTTTGCATGATGTTCCATCATAACTTCTACTATGATGTGAAGCTTCAAAACAGCATTAATGCCCCAATGTTCACAACCTAAAGTGGGTGCTAGAGGCTATTAGCACTGGACTAGTGCCCGCAATAATGCATGCAGCATGTTCAGAGGCTCTAGTGCTGGAGACAATGAGCGAGACAAAGATTAGTGCAAAAAGCATGCTAATTTTTTCTTTACTCAGTAGAGAGGTGTGGTAGCCATGTTGGTCCACTTTTAAAGGTAATCAATAGAAATAAAACAAAATAAAACATGGAAAAGAAAAGAAAATGATACCTTTTTTATTGGACATAATTTAATACATTTCTTGATTAGCTTTCGAAGGTTGCCCTTCTTCGTCAGATCGGAAATCTGACGAAGAAGGGCAACCTTCGAAAGCTAATCAAGAAATGTATTAAGTTATGTCCAATAAAAAAGGTATCATCTTATTTTCTTTTCCATGTTTTATTTTCTTTACTCAGAAAATTTACTCAGAGAATTTTTCTTTACTCAGCGTGTAATCCGACTCTGGAATCCGTTGCCGGAGAATGTGGTTAAGGCGGTTAGCTTAGAGTTTAAGAAAGGTTTGGACGACTTCCTGAAGGAAAAGGCCATAGAATGTTATTAAATGGACATAGGGAAAAATCCACTATTCCTGGGAAAAGCAGTACAAAATGCTTTGCTCCGTGGATTTTGTCGGGTGATTGTGACCTGGATTAGCCACTGTCGGAGACAGGGAACTGGGCTAGATGGACCTTTGGTCTGTCCCAGTGTGGCGATGCTTATGTCTTATGTCTTAATGTAGTCAAACAGATGTTAATGAGGTCATTTCCTATTCCCTCCCAATGCTCAGAGAACAGCGCACAAAAGAAATCCACCGTACCACTGAAAAAAAAATCCACCAGCTTGAAGCACGCGTTAGGGTGTTTGAGAATAGGATTTCTTTGGATTCTTTCTTTTTAAAATCTGCCAGTTTTTATATAATTTGGGAGCAGCAGGAAGTCCGTGCAAGCCCCTAAGTGCTGGTATTGAGAAACAGAAGTGTGCAAATCAGATCAAACCCAAAAGTGAATGCACACAGTGGCGCCTGTCCCCTGTGTTTAAATATAAGCCTTCCAAGTTAAAAATAAAAATCGAAGCGCTTATATTTAAAGGCACAGGAAACAGATGCCAATATGTGCTTCACATTCAGGTTTACCAGGCGCCAATGTGTGCTTCACATCAGGGGCGTAGCTACGTGGGGCCACAGGGGCATGGGCCCCCGTGGATTTGGCCCTGGCCCCCCCGCCACAACCCCTTCGACCCCCTCCCTCCGCCAACCCTCTCCCGCTGCCACCATCGGGTACCTTTGCTGGCAGGGGTCCCCAACCCCCACCAGCTGAAGTCCTTTTCTCCGGCGCGGCCGCGTTCCTGATCTGCAAGGGCAGGCTTTTGTTTCTGTGAGTCTGACATCCAGCACATATGTGTAGGACGTCAGACTCACAGAAACAGAAACCTGCCCTTGCGGATCAGCAACAAGGCTGCACCGGAGAAGAGGACTTCAGCTGGTGGGGTTTGGGGACCCCTGCTAGCAAAGGTACCTGATGGCGGTGGCGGGGGAGGGTTGGCAGCGGGGGAAAGAGGGGGTCGAAAGGGTTGGCACCGGGGGGGGGGGGGGGGGGGTCAAAGGTGGTGGTGGCGGTGGGGTGGGGGGTCAAAATGGCAGGGGGGGTCGGTGGCGCCGGGGGGGGGGATAAAATGTTCCCCCTCACCTCGGGCTCTGGACCCCCCTCCTGCCGAAGTCTGGCTACGTCCCTGTTTCACATTTGGATTTGCCAGGCGCATGCACACAGAAGCTGAGCTTACGATGAAACTCTTCTGCACATGCACCAAGCACATCCCCTTCCTTGCTTTTGTTTTTACAGCATGCACGCAATTTGAATATCGTTTCCTTTGAGTATTGGCAAGCTAGGTTTCAGTGCTGTTCTGGTGATATAGTTTCTGTGCTTTTGGCTTACCACGGCAGTTCTGAGCATCGGCCTGTAACAGCTGCTTATTCCAGACTTTTGACCTCACTGTACCACCCTAAGTGTCTGACTTACAGTGTTTTTCTCCCTCAAAAACATAAAATGGGAGAAAAGTCTCAGCAAATCAGGCCTAAACCACATCAATGGAGTTTAGTACATATACCCAGAGGCGTAGCTAGGTGGGCGCCAGGGGAGCAACAGCTCCCCCAAATAGACTTCTGATGGCACCGGCGCCTATTTTTCAGCAGTCTGTCATGCCTTTGTAGTGCGCACGTGCTTAAGCAGTCCGCTCTCCGCTCCCCATGGCGTCACAACCTGGCTACGCTTCTCACTCACATTTCACCAAAGCTGAGCAAGTACAGGTCGCCTGCTGCTTTAATGGATGTAACAGAATGTTATGACAATGGTTCCCAGACCGGTGACCCCACTAGTCTTGTTATCAGCATAGTTATACTGTGGCAGTATATGCAAATATCTCATGGGAGCCTGGTGGCAGATCCTCCAGGCTAGGTTCAGAAATCACTATTTTAGGGGGTTACTGAAGGTTTCCTGTTTGCTCTAATTGTACTTTCCTTCATTAAACCAGGACCTTTTCCTGATTCATCATGTAAGGCCATTACCTCTGCCAGAGCTAACTGTGGTTAGAAAAAATTGTACATTCAGGATAAGAAATTCATTCCCTGTTCTCATGACTCTATGCTTCTAATGTATGTTCCATTAACAGGAACAAAGAGCTGTGTTCTTAAATCCCAGTGCATTGCACTGAAAAATATATCCCTAAAGGTTCACCTTCTGCAAATTTTGAGCAATTGAGTGGGTGAAATGCCCCTTTACAGGTGAGAAAGGACACTCAGAGGCAACTCACAATTATCTTAAACCTGACACACAGTATTTGCCTGAATAATTCCTAAATTAATTCTTCTTTAGTGATTTCACACAGTGCCTACCTTGAGGAGGACGTGAAAAGATTTGAAGTGAAGCCATATAACCTACCATATTTCTTTCATCATTCCCTTTAACACATCATTTGTCGAAACCTTCATTTTCTGGCCATGTGTTGCGATGAGAAACCCTGCACAATCTCATGAGACTAATATAGTATAGCAAATCTTTCATACTGCCTTTGCAGCCCCTCATATGTTTGGGGATGGAGACAACTTTCTATGAAATAGCTTCCTGGCATCTTGATTATCCAATCATATCTTTTATTAGATCATGTAAATGTGCTAAGGGGATATTATATTTGGGCAAAATTCCTCAAAATGTAATTCCTGGTTTCAGTTTTAAAAGCCTAAAAAGTACAAATCAGAAACAGCTGCCTACCCCTGAAATATATTAGCAGTTTGTCAGGAATATGATTCAAGCTGTTACTAGAATTTCTCTCAGGTACCCTTAGTAGTACACAGGATGTACCCCCTGGCTCTCACAAAGAAAAAAATAATACTATTTTCATATTACTGTACTCCAGTGAATTTCAGTGTGGGATGCTTCTTCATCACTGCTTTATAAAGTGGGCAGCTTAAGAATAGAGGAAGCTTAATTACTATCTCCATACTAGTACGTTTAATTAATGATTAGGAAGTCCTTGCCTCTTTCCCCTACAAACCGTTTAATATACAGTATTACTTGTGCAAATAACCCTGTTCTCCCAGTTCTAACACATAGGGGTGAATTCTATAAATCGCGCCTAAAAAATCAGTGTGGAAAAAAACCACTTAAGTGCTATTTATTTATTTTAAAATTTATATTCCACCTACAACTAAGCGGATTACAATAGCACATACATAATCAAATTTAAGCAAATAAAACTCAAATCACAAAGGACACAAATAAAACTAAAATTAAAATAACAAAACTTAACATATTAGCTCGATGCTTATGCACACAAATATATTTTCAGTAGTTTAAAAATATTGTGCTGATACAATATGCAGAATTTAACATACTAGCTCCATGCCTGTACACTCAAATGTGTCTTCAATAATTTACGAAAAGTTGTCATACTCAGTGGCATAGCTAGGGAGTGCCAGGGGAGTGGCCACTCCTCCAAAAGGACTTCCGCCGGCGCTGACGCCTATTTTTTTCCATGATTCATCGCATTTAAAACATGCGCCGTTGCCTTTGGAAGTAAGCTCTCCACTCCCTCAGTGCCTTCAACCTGCCTACGTTTCTGGTCATACTATTATACTATCTGATAACTCTAGGTAATGCATTCCAAATCTGCGGGCCAGCAAGTGGAAAAAATGAATTCCAAGTACAAACATGTTTTACAGAAAGCTAATCTCCAGTTACCAACAACATTACGTGATCTGACCTCAAAGCCCTTAAAGGCCGATATTCTATATGCTGTGCCTAAAGCTAGGTGTGGTTTATAGTGCTTAAGTAGCGCGTAAATTTAGGTGTGTCAATTTGCACCAATGAAAATGTGGTGCAAATGTCCTCGCCTAAATTTACACGCAGAACCCCTTATTCTATAATTGGATATGTAACTCAGATCCACGTCTGTTCTCCAACCCGAAATGCCCATGATCCTCCCATTTCTGTGCTCCCTTTTCCGGGACACGCATAAAATTTAGGCGTGGATCATGCACCTTTACGCACATACAAACAACAAGCGCACCAGGCACTACGAGTGCGCCAGGCACTAGTGCAGATAGCATGCAAATGTAGTCAAGCTCATGTAAATGAGGTCATTTTGTACTCTCTCCAATGCTCAGAAAAGAGTACCTGGAACAAAACTGCCTTTCTGCTGCAAAAAATAATGCCAGGTCGGAGCAGGCATTAGGGTGCTGGAAGAGAGGAAGATGATTCTCATGCTTCTCCCTGAAAAATCTGTTGGTTTTGATTGCAAGCCCTTAAACGCTGGTCATGAGAAACAGTAGACCCATGTGAAAGTACACATTGGCGTCTGTTTCCTGCATCTAAATGTAAGTATCCAAGCTACCCCCCCACCACTTATATTTAGGTTGCAGAAAACAGACGTCAATGTGTGTTTCACGTTCAGGTTTTACCAGGCGCATGTGCACAGGAGCCGAGCTTACCGCTAAACTCTTCTGTGCAAGCACCAGCGCAATCCTCCCATGCCAAAGCACAATCCTCCCGTCAAACTCCCTAAATCTCAATGCTATAAATGCACCTATATTTGCATCTCATTAGTGTTGAGCCAGGGGCGTAACCAGACCTCGGCAGGAGGGGGACCAGAGCCTGAGGTGGGGGGGGGGCACTGTTTAGCCACCTCCCCCGCCTCCCCCCCTCGCCGCTGCCTCCCCCCCACCACTTTGGACTGCCGCAACCGCAACCCCCCTGCCACTTTGGACCACCACTGCAACTGCAACCCCCCCCCCGCCACTGTATCAGGTACCTTGTTTGCTGGCAGGGGTCCCCAATCTCCACCAGCCGAAGAGTCTTCTTCAGTGACGGTCGACTCCGGCGCCTTCCTTGTGGGATCATCTGTTTCTGACGCCTTATGTCCTGCATGGGGCTACATGCACGGTGCAGGACATAAGGCGTCAGAAACAGATGATCCCACAATGAAGGCGCCGGAGTTGACCGGCGCTGAAGAAAACTCTTCGGCTGGCGGGGATTGGGGACCCCTGCTAGCAAACAAGGTACCTGATGCGGTGGCGGGGCGGGCGGCGGCGGGGGGGGGGGGTCAAATGTAGAGGGGACCAGGGCGTAATCTATGGGGGCCCATCCCCCCGTGGCCCCACGTAGCTACGCCCCTGTGTTGAGCATTAGGGCGTTGTTCTAAAATGTTCTGGTGGTATTTTTACAGCATTATTCGGAACAGCATCGGAGTTTTCAGCATCGGGGCCTAAAGGCTGAAAATGGCAGCCAGTAGTCTTATCTAGCACAGTTCATGTTAATCTTATGCAATTCAAATTGTTTCCTGGATGGGAGTCAACCAGCAACCATCAATCTGTTAGCTTTTATCCAATCAGGAAAGAGATAGCACAGGAGTTATCATCATCCAATCAGGAGGGGAAAAAATAGCTGAGTCTGAGAGAAAGAATTCACTTACCTTTTGAGCCATTAGATCTTGAAAAGCAGCATATTCTAATCAGGGGTGGACTGACAATGATTTGGGCCCCAAGTAGTGAAGGTCATCGGGTTCCTCTGACCACTGCCAGGCGCCCTCCACTGCCGCTGCTGATGCTGCTGCCCCCCTTCTGCACACTACAGCCTCCACTACCACCTCAGCTGCTGCCCCCCTCCCACACATTACAGACCCCTGAGCTTCAGTGGACCCTCCCTAGTCCTTCCTTGAAGGTCTATGGTGGTTTAGTGGCTTCTTTGGGGGCAGGAAAGAACCCCACTCTTTCCTGCCCGCTGATGCTACTCTGCCCAGCACTGCTGTGCTTCCAAAATGGCTGCCGAGACTTCCCATGGTAGTCTCGTGGGTCTTGGCAGTCATTTTTAAAAACATGGTGGTGCCAGGCAGAGTAGCGGCAACGGGCAGGAAAAAGTGGGTCCTTCAAGGTGGGACAGGGTAGGGGCCGACAGGCTTTGTGGGGGAGAGCTTCTTGGCCCTTGAGCACTGCCCAGTTGCCCATATGGTCAGTCTGCCCCTGATTCTAATAGTCTGGCACTAAAGAATCAGAAGGGCCTCCCACCTATTGCAGGGGAGCTGTGTAGGATTAATGTGATATCCACATGATCTAAGATCATGATATTGCCAATTCAAGCTTCCACAATGCTAGGCATTAGAATGATGGATGTAAGAAAGTAGTCTATTCTAGTATAGGACTTGTGCAGCAACTGCTAGGCAGTGGCGTAGCCAAGGGTGGGCCTGGGTGGGCCCAGGCCCACTCACTTTGGGCTCAGGCCCACCCAGTAGCAGCACACCTATGGTGTGGCTGGCAGGGATTCCTAAGCCCCACCAGCTGAAAACTCCCAACAACTGTAGTAGTAGTAAATAGCAGATGGCATGCAGGTGAGACAAGGAGAGACCAAATCACCTGTGGGACAGGGAGGGGTTCTTCTGCCCACCCATCTTGAGTCCAGGCCCACCCAAAGTTGGGTGTCTGGCTACGTCCCTGCTGCTAGGGATCCAGTTACCCTGCTTCCCACATTAATAACTGAATGGCTGTTACAATTTCATTGCCTATCTACCTATAAGAACATAAGAATAGCCATACTGGGTCAGACCAATGGTCCATCTAGCCCATTATTCTGATTCTAAGAGTGGCCAATCCAGGTCACAAGTGCCTGGCAGAAACCCAATTAGAAGCAACATTTTATCTATCTATCTATCTATCTATCTATCTATCTATCTATCTATCTATCTATCTATCTATCTATCTATCTATCTATCTATCTATCTATCTATCTATCTTCAGGGGTAAGCTGAAATCTCCAACCAATATACTGGAAATGTTGTCTTCCTTGATGATTTGAGAAGCCAGGACTCAGAAGAAATGTGAGGAGTCTGTGGCAGATACATTCATGATAAAGCTCGCTTCTGCACCGGACTTCTGTGATAATAAAGGTAATGTCCGACGGTAGTACAGCCCTACTAGTAATGTACTCTTTCCCTTCATGCATGGAATTTCTATCCACAAGGATTCCATGCTGCTGTTTGTATGTACAACATATATATATATATATATATATATATATATATATATATATATATATATATATATATATATATATATATATATTTTAAACTCAATGCCCTCTTTAACATATAGAGCAACCCCCCTCCAATTTGATCTACTCTGTCATTGCAATATAATTTGTACCCTGATAGCAGTGTCCCATTGATTGTCCTCCTTCCACCACGTTTCTATTATGTCTACCTCTTCATTTAATGCTATATACTCTAACTCTGCCATATTATTTTTTAGGTTTCTAGCATTTGTATATAGACATTTCAAATTGTGCTTTTTCCTAGCATCTACAAGCTGCTTTGAAGTTGAAGGGGATAATTTGCATCCTTTACTCTATTATCCCATTAAACACTTGTGGCTTTCATAGTAACATAGTAAATGACGGCAGAAAAAGACCTGCATGGTCCATCCAGTCTGCCCAACAAGACAAACTCATATGTGCTACTTTTTGTGTATACCCTACTTTGATTTGTACCTGTCCTCTTCAGGGCACAGACCGTATAAGTCTGTCTAGCACTATCCCCGCCTCCCAACCACCAGCCCCGCCTCCCACCACTGGCTCTGGCACAGACCGTATAAGTCTGCCCAGCACTATCCTCGCCTCCCACCACCAGCTGGCTTTGCCACCCAATCTCGGCTAAGCTCCTTAGGATCCATTCCTTCTGAATAGGATTCCTTTATGTTTATCCCACGCGTGTTTGCATTCTGTTACCGTTTTCATTTCCACCACCTCCCGCGGGAGGGCATTCCAAGCATCCACTACTCTCTCTGTGAAAAAAATACTTCCTGACATTTTTCTTGAGTCTGCCCCCCTTTAATCTCATTTCATGTCCTCTCGTTCTACTGCCTTCGCACCTCCGGAAAAGGTTCGTTTGTGGATTAATACTTTTCAAATATTTGAACATCTGTATCATATCACCCCTGTTTCTCCTTTCTTCCAGAGTATACATGTTCAGGTCATCAAGTCTCTCCTCATACGTCTTGTAACGCAAATCCCTTACCATTCTCGTAGCTTTTCATTGCACCGCTTCAATTCTTTTTACATCCTTCGCAAGGTACGGCTTTCTTTCACTATTATTGAAACCTCTCTATTGGGCTTCCCTAAAGATCCTGTTTCAATAATATCCTTCAAGGATACTCCACACCACACCATGTGCTTCTGGGCTTTCCCCCCCATTTTAGTTTAAAAGCTGTTCTGCCTCCTTTTTAAATGTTAGTACCAGCCAGGGGCGGACCGAGAGTGGTGTGAGCCCCCTGCCCGGCTGCTGCCTGCTGCTCCCTACCTCCTCGCTGCTGTCCCCTCTACTGCCACAGCTGATGCCCCCACTATCCCGGTCCTACCTGAAGGGCCCTGGTGGTCTAGTGGCAGCTGTGGGGGTGAGCATGTTCTTTCTTACCCACTGTGCTACCACTATTCCCCTGCCTGCCAGCGTCACCGTATTTTCAAAATGGCGGCCGAGACTTCCTGTGGTAGTCTCGCGGGTCTCAACAGCAGATGCAAATTTCAAAAACAGACATATTTCAATCACCAAGGGGGTGGGTTCCTGGGTAAGCTGCAGAAGAAAATGTCTCTGGCTGTTGAATGACAGTAGGGGAGGAGTTAGTAGTTAATAAATGTTAGTGCTGGAGAGAGCACGAGGTCTTTGGTTGTCTCTACCTCCGCTGGGACCCTTGAGAAGAGGGAGGTGTCCTGGATAGGTTCAAGAAACTGAGGCTGACCAAAGAGAGAGGTTTCTGCCAGTAAAGCATTAACTGTGAGAAGGAGGAGTGGGAAGTAAAGGATCCTAGCCTGGGAGCAGGAACAGTGAAGAGCTCCTTGGAGCCAAAGGTGGGAGCCAGGAGAGATACTTCTTTGGAAAACAGGAGTGTGGTCTGGGGAGGTCTGGTCTAGGGAAAGATCTGCTTGTTGCACAGGTGCTGCAGGCATAGCCTTGGGTTGTTACAGCAAGAGGGGATGGGTATAGTCAAGAGAAGCTGTAAATATGTACATAATGTAGGATTATAAATTGTATTTAAGAAGATACACCATATCTCTAAATTTGCTCTGAATTTACAGTTTGAATCTGTTATTGTCGGATTACAAATTGACTGTTTATTTCAAAGATTTAAACTGCCTGTTGCAGAGTTCAGTAAAGCTGTTATGCATAACATACAAATCCTTGGTATGGAGAGTATTCTTGAAAGTGAGAGTGAAGTGCTTGCTCCCGGACTGATCAAGAGTACTCAGGTAAAGCCCAGCCTAATATCCTATGGCCTCCAAAGTAAGTCTGACCCCAGCTTACACCCAAGCTTGAGTGAGAAAGATTTTGTTTTGTGGCCTGGATAAGGGGTGCCCAACCCCAAGAGCTAGTCAGTGCCCCAGGATGCTGTGCTGGTGGCGTTGAGACCTGGGTTACACAAATTGGCACCCAATGTGGGGAGATGGGATTTAAGTTGGAGAGTCTTTTTGATCAAGAATTACAAATTTAATTTCCCGGTACTGGAGAAGTGTGGCATGGGGTGATAAAATAAGCCTGGAGACACTGTTTGATTCAGACCTGAGACTTAAAGGATATTTTGAGTACCAGAGCAGGAATACTTGATTGAGAGTTCTCAATCAAGTATTCCTGCTCTGGTACTCAAAATTTAAACTGTGAGTTTAAATTTTCCTGCCCAGGAGAACTGCAAAACTGGCCATATCAATTGCTAGGCTGGACCAAAAAAATACCATCTAAATTGTGAGTACCTGAAAGTGGCGGGAAGGGTCCGTGAAGCCAAGATGGCCACTGTTCCCATGCTTGGTGTAGTAAGGGAATGAAGGATATCACACCAAGTTACTAATCAGTAATGGGAGAGCTGGGAGCAACTTGTCATTAGCAAGTGCAGCTAATGACATCAGACGCAGTGCTGAAGGATGGAGGGCAGGTACAAGGAGAACGAGGGAATGCAAACATACAGAGCAGGGAGTGAAATTCAACTATATTCCTAGTATGGCCCATCAAGCATTAACCCAGATTGAAGTGTCCCTGAAAGATGGGAACCGGGTAGGCCGGTTCGTATGCCGCGGTTGTGAGGCATGAGGAGAAACTATGCTTATCCTGATCCTGGGATGATGCAAAATGACCCAGAGGAGGAAAACATGCCTGGCTGGGAGGCCACTCCTCTGAACCATGAACCCAGACTGGTTTCCTCCGGATGCTGAGGGGGAACTGGTTCAGATGATGAGTCTGTTGGGCAGGGCATGGTCAGAGTTGGGAGGCTCCAGAAACTGCATTCTGTCAACAGTAAAGAGTCCAAGCAGGGAGAAGATAACATCAGAGGGACCTCAGGATCGAGGCCAAAGGCTAGCATGCCATGAGGCTGGTGCGCATGCCCGATACCCAGTGCTAGAGTCCAGGAAGAAGGATATCGCTCAATAGAATTCTGGTATACAATGCAAGACCTGCAACCTGGATCAGACCTGCTGCTGGGGTTTGGAACTTTCCCAGTGGTTGGATCATCCGATTGGACAGTCCATCCAGAAGCACTTTGGTGAGGTGATAAGTCAGTAATATATTGGCAGACCCTTTGGAGGGGTTTGGCCTTGGTTGAGGGAAGAATGGAGAAGAAGGAAGCTGGACATGAAGTGGAGTAAGTCTCACCCTGGCCCATGCCCAAACCTGAGGGAGAAAGATTTTGTTTTGTGGCCCAGATCAAGAGCTAGCTTGTGGTGGTGAGACCCAGCTTACATTTATGAGCCCCTATGGGGGCCTGTTATACAAGCATGTTAAGCAGTGAATACAGAAATGCCAACACTTTATGCAGCAGCTAGACATGTGAAAGAAACGTTGCAACAGGTTGCTTAGGTTGAAAGGCAAAGTAGGTGCCAATTTTCAGGCTGCTCTATAAAGATAACATAGACACATCTGGTCTTCAGAAAATAGCCTTAGAAATTACAGCCAAAATGCATCTGTGTATATTTACAGCTGCTCCAGTATTTTATAAACTAAGCACATAATTCACCCATGCTGTTCCCAAACTTTTCCCAAACATGTCTACATACTCATCCTTCTTGTTCCTGTGAAAACTTTGATGCTTGTTTGCAGTCACATAATTTTATAAAAGTCCTTTTCCGCAGGTCAAACAGGGTTTATGCATGGAAAATCTCTATAAAATTACCCCTTAGTGTGGATTAAATGGGCAATTCTACAACTGGGCACCTCCATTTAAGCACGCCGAGGAGAGGTGATAACAGCCTATTTTATAACAGGGAAAGGGAAATGGGACTGATATACCACTTTTCTGTAGTTTTTGCAACTACATTCAGAGCAGTTTACAAATTATATACAGGTACGTATTTGCACCTGGGGCAATGGAGGGTTGAGTGACTTGCCCAGGGTCACAGGGAGCTGGGGTGGGAATTGAGCCCAGTTCCCCAGGATCAAGTTGCGTGCGGATTTACAGAATTTGCCCAAAGTGCACCTAAGTTGGGCACTAGCATTTACACCTTCTTTTACCAGGCATAAGTACGTTGCCCAAAAGTTAGGTGCAGGATCCATGCTGAATGCTATTCTATAAAGGGCGCACTCCCTTTATAGAATAGCACTTAACACTCAACGTTTTCAGCATGGAAATTTCGGCACCAGTTATTGAATTCCTTCCTAAGTGCCCAGCAGTTGGCGTTTAAGTGCTTCCTTGTTATCTGTACATACACAGGTGTGCACTGTCAATACATTTTCTGTATGGGAAGATTGTAGGCACACCCCCAATATGTGGTAATTGAATAACTTTTGCTTCTACAATACGACTCCAATTATCCAGACTATATATGGTAACTGCAACATTTAAACACACTTTAAGAGGGCACCTAAGTTATTGCCTGCTTTTTCTTAGCTGCATAGCTCTCTGTTTCATGTAAAAGAAAGTATAGAATCAAAAGGCATTTCTGAGCAGGCCTCTGTCCTTCAGTGTAAGCAGACTTCACCACGAGCACATTTCAGTTCCATAACAGAGATAATTGCCATAATCCTGTAAAATCTCTTTTTCAGTTTGACTGTTTTGCCTATGACAACTTAATTTTGCAGATTTAGTCCATTAGACTCTCTTGCCATGTCTGCTCTGTACTTTTCATCTGTGGCTCTTTGGACTTTGCCATGGATCTTTTAATGTTGGCCAGTCCCATGATTCAGTGAAAGGGGATGGACATCATGGACATAGCTGAAGGTTGATGCCTAATGGTCAAATTCAGGATTTCAGAAAGATTACCGCTGCAAGGCCTCTTCTCCCAGGATTCATTGTTATAAACAAGCTAGGTATATTTGGAAAGGGGATAAGTAGAGGAACAAGTAGTGATAAATAAAAGCTCAAAGAGCCAGATCTAAGCCCTGATTCTTACTGAACTGGAAATACAAAGGAGAGGGAGGACATTGCAAAGAATTATTTATTATACATTGAGCCCACTGAAATTACAGGGATGTTATAGCACATTGTGATGTTATCAAATGTGGTTAAAGTTGCCTTGGTATTGGTCATTATTACTGTACATGAATTGATTTTGAGAAAGTCACGCGGTGCTATTTAACCAATTATAATGTATGGTTTTTCTCAAACATTTTATAGATATCTTTTGATTCCAAAGCCAAGCCCTGCACAAAAAAACCTCCAAAAACAAATCATAAATTCTTCTTCTTTTTGCTTCTAGTTGAGCGGACTATGAAGGATCCTGAAGGGGGATGAGAAAGTGATGGAAGAGGAATAAAGGGAGATAGATTTAGGGGATGGGAATAACAGAGAGAGTAGGTACACAATTAAAGGGCAGTTACGTGATAAATGCAGGGGTAATAATGAAAGGTACAGAATGGGATAAGATTAGAAAAACTGAGCACCTGAATAGTTTTTGAATAGCTGGGCTGAGAGCAACTGATATAGGATTGACAGGGTGGGGAAAAGATTCACTGTAATGAAAGTAACAACAACAAAGAAAAGATAAACTAAATGCAGACAGTAAAATGAGAAAACTTGAGAAGGAAAAAAGAATTGAAGACAAATGAGAAAACTGGAGAAGGATTGACGGCAATCTATCTATCTATCTATCTATCTATCTATCTATCTATCTATCTATCTATCTATCTATCTATGAAATAGAGCATAATCAAAATTAGAACTATAAAAAGGCTGGAAAGAATACATGATTGTCTTTTCATACAACTGTGTCTGTGTAGCTTGGCAATCCAAATTAGTTGAGAAAAGAGAGGACCTAGTGCATCATAAAATTAAAGACTGTTGTAATACCTGAACTCACTACATCTCCACTAGTATTTCAATCTCTCTATCTAGAAAATCTACTGAATTTCTACTGAAGAAAATCTAGGTTAAATGAAAAGAGTATTGAGTTTAGGTAGTGCAATATTTTGGGTACAGGCAAGGATTCGGAGGGTTACATTGAATACACTTCAGTTGTAGTGAAGAATTATACTTATTTATTTTCTTCCATTATTAGTAAGAGTTCCAGTTTTTACCACTTTGTCAGCCTTCTTTTCGTATTTGTAGATCTAGTGCAGGGGTTCTCAACCTGGTTCTTGGGACATACCTAGCTAGTCAGTTTTTCAAGATATCCACAATGAGATAAATTAGCATACAATGGAGGTAGGGCATGCAAATCTACCTCATGCATGTTCATTGTGGGTATCCTGAAAACCTGACTGATCTATATTTATTTATTGGGATTTATTAACCACCATTATGAATAGATTCACCCAAGGTGGTGTACAGTAGGTCCAGATTTAATATACAACTTATGATTTAACACAATAGTGAAATGACCAAATCAAAACAAATACAATAAATGACATAAACTTGGAAATCTGTCAGTATAATACAAATACCATAATAGACAGCATGGAAGAATATATACTGGGACAGACAAAAGGTCCATCAAGCCCAACATCCTGTTTCCAACAGTAGCCAGTCCAGGTTACAAGTACCTGACAAGATCCCAAAACAGTACAATACATTTTATGCTACTTATCCTAGAAATAAGCAGTGGATTTTCTCCAAGTCCATTCTAATAATGGCTTATGGACTTTTCTTTTAGGAAGCTATACAAACCTTTTTTAAAACCCCGCTAAGCTAACTGCTTTTACCACATTCTCTGGCAACAGATTCCAGAGTTTAATTACACATTGAGTGAATAAATATTTTCTTTTATTTGTTTTAAATTTACAATCTATGATCAATTGATCTTTCATATTGAAAAGATTTTTATGTTACACCCTCGACAGGCCGGTTTTCGCAAGCATCACAATACCAAAACTGTGATTGTCTCTTTATTAAGTGATACATTATGATGTTTCATTGGTATTATGCTGACACCTAATAAGGAATGTAATAAAATATTGCTGAAAAGGATGTAAGTACAGGATTAAGTAAATAGAAACATGGGGGGTCCATTTTCAAAGGATTTAAGGCCCCTAACTTTTGAGTTGTATGCTTTTAAATTGACCTCTTTGAAATTTACTAGGGCTGAGCTGCTAAACCTAAGCTCAAAATTTTCAGTAAACTCATAAGTTTAGGATCTTAAAAGGTGGATAGTATCAGGCTAGATTTAGGATGGGTGAATTTTCAAATGTAAACTTAAGCGCTTGCCCCCTAATTCTGTAAAAGTTGCACCAAATTTGTGCACACAAATTCAGGTTTCTGCCAGGTACTTGTGTCCTGGATTGACCACTGTTGGAAACAGGATACTGGGCTAGATGAACCATTGGTCTGATCCAGTATGACTATTCCTATCTTCTAATTAGATAACAAGCTAATTAATACCAATAATTTAAACAAGCAGTTATTGTCACTAATTAAAATTAATTGAACTTTATGTGCCTAAACTTTACATGCAATTTGAAAAAGGGGGCACATAAATGGGTGGAACGGGGGCATTCCTAAAATTAATGCATGTTGTTTAAAGAGCAACGGGGATACGCACCATGGGGGAAATTCTATATATGGTACCTAAAACATCGGCACTGAAATCAGTGCTGACTAAGCGTATTCTATAATCAGTGCCTAGATTTAAGCACCGATTATAGAATAAGGTCTTGTTTCAGCGCCTAAATCTACACGCATCCATTTACACCAACAAAAACGTGGCATAAATCCCAGTGCATAGATGTAGGTACACTGGCCATATTCTATAACCAAGCGCATGAATTTTGGAATACCCACAAATTGCCCATTTTCCCGCCCATAACCATGCCCGTTTTTGTCTGTGCACGTTAGACATTCGGCGTACATCATTACAGAATACACGATAGTGGCTTGTGCGCCTAAATTCTAATCAGTGTCAATTAGTGCTCATTAGCTTGTTAAACTTGTTTTGTTACACACATTGTTATAGAATCTGCGCCAATTTCAGCATGGATCTCTAGAAGCGCTATATAGAATTTGGGGGCACGTCTCAGTTGGTGCAAATGGCCACACTTAAAGTTAGATATAACAAAAGAGAGGGAACGAAGTACAAACTAAAGTCCAAACAAAAAAAACAGCACCACGGGCCTTTAAAAATGGAACACAGTTCTTTAATGAATGAGCCTTGACAAAAAGACCCGACACGGGCCGTGTTTTGGTGACTAGCACCTGCGTCAGGGGTCACAGTGATGACGTGGAAAACTTGGGGAATAACTCGAATATATTCCTCTACAACATATTATTCCTTACCCCACGTCTCATATAGTAAAAGCTACAAAGCACCAAGGTACTTTCACTTTATCCATTTGGATACAGAAAGTGAAAGTGCCTTGGTGCTTTGTAGCTTTTACTATATGAGACGTGGGGTAAGGAATAATATATTGTAGAGGAATATATTCGAGTTATTCCCCAAGTTTTCCACGTCATCACTGTGACCCCTGACGCAGGTGCTAGTCACCAAAACACGGCCCGTGTCGGGTCTTTTTGTCAAGGCTCATTCATTAAAGAACTGTGTTCCATTTTTAAAGGCCCGTGGTGCTGTTTTTTTTGTTCACACTTAAAGTTAGGCATGATTCTCAGGCATAAGTGTTATTCTATGAACTGTGCCTAACTTTAAGCGTGGATTATAGAATAGCAAATCTAGCCCCTAAGCTGCATAGGGATTTTTTTACTAAACTGTGGTGATAAATGGCCTTAGTGCCTTACATGAGACTTTCCCACACATTAAAGCCATATTAACCACAGCCATAAAACCCCCATTTTTCTATTTGTTTCGTGAATGGCCACACACTCATATTGCCACTAGCATGCAACCATTTTTTAAAATTACTGCGGGAGCACTTTCCACTACTTGTTTTGTAGGCAGTAAGAGCTTCCACGTTATTTATGAGCTAACCAATTAGCTTGCAGTAATGTAGATGTGCTAATTGGTTAATGCAGGAATGCTCACTCTCTGCTTCTGACAAGCCCCCTCAAAAATAAAACAAAAAGTATTTAGTGAAGGGTTAGCACACACACAGTCCATATGAAAGGCTCATCTCTGTTTCGCTGGCACTGTGTGCTGAGGTGACCTTTGATGCTCGTGCCTGTGTCAAAGCCGAGGCCTGTGCATTAGCCGGGGAGCAGAGAGGGTTAATGGAAGACTTTCTACATCTGCGCTGTTAAAGCAAAGAGGAGGAGGAGGTGGCTCTCAAAGAACTTGGTACTTCTCTGTCTCCCATGTCTATTTATTTATTTGCAGGTGCTTGACACTAATTGGCTTTAATTAGAATTTATGTGCATAACTTGCTAGGTGTATTCTATAAAGTGGTGCATGTAAATTCTAATGCACATAGCCAAAAAGGGGGCATGGCCATGGGTATGGAATGGGTGGATCATGGGCGTTCCAAAAATATTATGCACATGGTTATAGAATACCAGTGCTTTTTTTGTAGAAAAAAAGGTGCCGGTACTCATTGTGGGTGGGGTCACCACATGGCCCCACCCCTATTATAACCACACCCACATTGGTCACACCCCTTATACTAGCCATGGCGCTTATAAACAGACATCATTGAAAATATTATACTAGTACAGGAGAAAAAAAATAATGTGATTTTTATTCATTATACATTTCTGTAAGCTGTTACAGGTCCAGTATCCCCAGTGCAAAATAAGACAGCAGATGTAAAGTCTCAAATTGGACATATTTCAGACACTAAAATGAAAATAAAATGATTTTTTCTACCTTTGTTGTCTGGTGACTGTTTTTCTGATCATGCTGGCTCAGTATCCGATTCTGCTGCTATCTGTCCTCCTAACTCCGTTTCCAGGGTTTCCTTTCCATTTATTTCTTTACTTTCCGCCTTTCTTCTTCATTTCTTGCCCTACATCCATAAGTAAAAGCTGGGTCCTCCACAGACTTGACTGTCCAGTGGATCCAGCTTCTGCCTATTTTCTTCATCCATGTGCAGTTTTTCTCCTCCTTTTCCTTCATCTCATCTCCTTCCTCACTCTTCCCTCCTCTCCCTCCATCCATGTCCAGCATTTCTTCTCTCTTCCTGCCCTCTCCTCCATCCACCCATGTCCAGCAACCCTCCTCTCCCCCTGCCCTCACCTCCAGCCACCCATGCCCAGTGATTCTCCTCGCTCCCCTGCCCCCCTCCAGCTACCCATGTCCAGCAGTTCTCCTCTCTCCCCTGCCCTCCCCTGTCCATATCCAGCATGTCTCCTCTCCCTGCCCTCCCCTTCATGTCCAGCAATTCTCCTCTCTCCCCTGCCCATGACCAGCATGTCTCCTCTCCCTTGCCCTCCCCTCCATGTCCAGAATTTCTTCTCTCTCCATGGCCTCTCCTCCATTCATCCATGTCCAGCAACCCTCCTCTCCCTTTTCCCCCCTCCAGCCACCCATGCCCAGTGATTCTCCTCTCTCCCCTGCCCTCCCTTGCCCATGTCCAGCATGTCTCCTCTACCCCCTGCCCTCCACTCCATGTCCAGCAATTCTCCTCTCTTCCTGCCCTCCCCTCCATGTCCAGCAATTCTCTCTCCCCTCCCCTCCATGCCCAGCATGTCACCTCCCTCCCCTGCCCTCCCCTCATCCATGCCCAGCAATTCTCCTCGCTCCCCTGCCCATGTGCAGCCACCCATGCCCAGTGATTCTCCTCTCTCCCCTGCCCTCCCTTGCCCATGTCCAGCATGTCTCCTCTCCCCCCTGCCCTCCCCTCCATGCCCAGCACGTCACCTCCCTCCCCTGCCCTCCCCTCATCCATGCCCAGCAATTCTCCTCGCTCCCCTGCCCATGTGCAGCATGTCTCCTCTCCCTCCTGCCCTCCCCTGCCCATGTCCAGCGATTCTGCTCTCTCCTCTGCCCATGTTCAGCAATTCTCTCTCCCCTCCCCTGCCCTCCAAACCCAGCACGTCGCCTCCCTCCCCTGCCCTGCCCTCATCCATGCCCAGCAATTCTCCTTGCTCCCCTGCCCTCCCCTGCCCATGTCCAGCGATTCTGCTCGCTCCCCTGCCCATGTTCAGCAATTCTCTCTCCCCTCTCCTGCCTTCCATGCCCAGCACATCGCCTCCCTCCCCTGCCCTCCCCTCATCCATGCCCAGCAATTCTCCTCTCTCCCCTGCCCATGGCTAGCATGTCCCCTCTTCCCCCTGCCCATGTCCAGCAATTCTGCTCTCTCCCCTGCCCATGCCCAGCAATTCTCCTCTCCCCCTGCCCTGCCCTCCATGCCAGCAATTCTCTCACCCCTGCCCTGCATACCCAGCATGTCCTCTCTCTCTCCCCTGCTCGCCCCTCTCCAAGTCGCGGCGATTCCGGCGAACCGTCCGGTCCGGAAGTGAAAGCAGCAGCGCTGCTCACTGGCTCGCAGCAGGCAGGTTCCTCTCCTCTTGCGTCGCTTCCCTCTCAGCGTGTCCCGCCTACGAGGAATTGCTGGCATGGAGGGCAGGGCAAGTGAGAGAAGAATCGCGAGCGGGACCTCAGGAAAAAAGGTGCCGGTACGCTGTACCGGCGCGTACCGGCACAAAAAAAGCACTGTAGAATACACCTGCACCATTCTTAACTTGGTGTAAATTCTCATGACTAGGTGCTCCCTTCACCCCTTAGGGCTATGGTAATGGTGTAGAGTTGTGGCGAGTGGGTTTTGGGGGGAATTGGGGGGCTCAGCACACAAGGTAAGGGAGTTATACTCCTGGCACCTATTTTTGGTTTTTTTTTTAAATTTTTAGAAGTGCCCCCTAGGGTTCCGGTTGGTGTCCTGGCATTTCAGGGGGACCAGTTCACTAGAAATGCTGGCTCCTCCCACGACCAAATGGCTTGCATTTCGCCAGGTTTGAGATGGCTGGGCCTGGTTTCCATTTTGGCTGGAAAACAAAGCCGGCCATCTCATGTAAACCTGGCGATCCTGCTCTAAACCCGGCGATCGATTTAGCTGGCCCCAACCGTATTTCGAAAATACGGTTTGCTGTGCCCCTTTGCAGAGCCAGCCCCGAAGATGGCCTGCCATCGATTTGGCCGGCGCCGTTTGATTATGCCCCTCCATGTGTTAGCTGGCTCCACAAACCCAGAAATTCACCGCTGATCGCCACTAGCTGAATATCGACCCTATACATTTTTACAAATAGTGACAATATTTATCATGATATTTACAGGGCAATTTGAAAAAAAGATTTTCCAAAGGTAGCAGGTGTTTACCTACAGAGGACCCTTTGAAAATCACCTTTCAACATAGCAGAGGCTATTTTCTCTACTGCAAAAAAAAAAAAATAGTGTTAGGGGTGGGTCCAACAAAGGTGAGCATCAGAATTTAATTCTGAAATCCATGTGTCTGCTTTTTGCATGCGTACCTCTTATGCTTTGCCCCCCCCCCCCACCGCAAAGTATACAGAAGAAGAGATCCCCACCACACAAGCTGTCTGTCTCATTTTTAAAGGGGATTTCCCTGTCAAAATCACCTAGTGAGACTGCATCCACCCTACAGAATATAACAATTATCCTCATGGTATATCTTAATTCAAGAAAAAAAAACAACCTGACACTATCGAGTTGTTTTTTTTAATACACTCACATTCGAGCACTGTCCTAGTTTGAGTCTTTTCATAGCAGATTTTTGTTTCATAGGTCTCTGTCCTGCTTATCCTTTCCTGTTTAGACTCCTGAAGTGAGTACTTCTGTTTATCGCATTCCTTTTCTCATCAGATTGACCTTTTGATGCAAAGGAAGTGCAGTCTTTGTACTGCTACATAGGAATTCATCATTCACAGGCATTTGTCTGGGAATTTCATTCTATTTTGTTCCTAGTGGCACTGGTTTCTCAGTTTATGGATATTTTTGAGGTATTCCTTTGCTCTTGGGGAAGAGGAGCACAACAACAGAACATGCAAAGAAATGTTTTGCAAAAGGATAGAAGCTGGAATCAGTGAATAAAGAAGCAGCAAGAGGAAACACAATGCAAACCCTGCTGTAATGCTAAGGAGATGGTAGCCTTAGTAACTACTGCCAAATAAGTACTAAGGGTAAGAACTAAAACATGACAAATAGCCACAGAGGGAAGAAACCAACTGAATGTACCAGTGAATAGTTCCTGTGAGATGCAATGGTTTTAGATCTCTTATTGTCAACATTAGCATGAGTTTTTGATTTCAGATGTCAAAGAAAGGTCAGGAACAAAGATAGAAATTACATATTAGATGCATTACACTTCAAGGCTTCAACAGAGGAGAAGAAAACCAGGAAAGATCTCAATTATGTCAACAAACAATGGCAGCATCTTCAAAATGTATCAGGTCGGCAAAGTGGGTGTGTACCTGCTGCCAAGGGTAAATCTTTGAAGCACTGTAGGAGTCTGACTCCAGGTTCCTTGCCATCCCTTTGCAGTTAGGTTTTTAAAAATCTTATCCCTGTATCAAAAGTCCCTGTTAAAAAGAAATGAAAAAGCATATGAATGTTCAAAGGCATTTATTTGGATAATGGTAGCCTTTATCCAAATAATTGCCTTACCTGGCGCTGGCCACGGATAGCAAGTGGCACTATCTGCATAGTGAACATTCTTACCAGGGGCGTATCTGTAATGGGGCCACGGTAGATATGGCCCTCACAACCCTCCCTCCCGCCGCCAACCTGTCGTCACCTACCTGTGCTGGCGGGGGACCCCAACCCCTGCCAGCCGAAGCCGTCGTCCTTCGTTCATTTGTTTTGTTCTTTCTGAGTCTGACTCGTCTCTGACGTCCTGCACATACACAACGTGCAGGACGTGTGCAGGACGTCAGAGACGAGTCAGACTCAGAAAGAACAAACGAATGAAGGATGACGGCTTCGGCTGGCGGGGGTTAGGGTCCCCCGCCAGCACAGGTAAGTGACAGCGGGCGGGGGGGTCGAGAGGGTCGTCGGGCGGGCGACAGTTGGAGGTGGTTCTGGCGGTGGGGGGGGGGGGGTGGCAATGGCAGCGGAGATCGCCGGGGGGGGTGGGGGTTGCTGGGGGGGGGCTAAAATGTAACCCCTCACCTCGGCTCTGGACCCCCCCTACCGGCAAAGTCCAGATACGCCCCTGATTTTTACAGACTGCCTTGGCACTATCTGGATAGTGTTACTGAATACCCTTACAGACTGCCTCAGGAGTATTCGGATAGTGT